>NC_073258.2:20268653-20577884 GCF_029289425.2 Pan paniscus
CTCATCTGACAAGTAACAGAACAAGATTTTTTTTTCATGTTCTAATAAAGAAGGCTGGCCCTTCAGTCAATCCAAAGTAATATGAAGCTTCCTGCTCTCTAGGGCGTACACTCTGATCCAAATGTGGCTCCAGCCAAGGAAACCAACAGGCATTTCACAGAGAGACTCACAGTTAGGGGTTCCATTCATTAGGGTTAAGGATGCCAAGAGTACATGAGATACCATTTCACGGGTACAGGGAGTTTTCAGATGAAGTACTTCAGACACTCAGGCATCTGCCACTATACTAGTGATGAGCGTAGGGATCAAGGATGAGAATGTGAACTTTAATAATTCTTGCCATCCTAAATATGTGTCAAGAGCCTTTTAAAAGTCTCTATCTTTTCATCCAGGAATCCTAATCCTAGAAATCCTTCCTGAGAAAATAATCAGAGATTTGACCAAAGATTTAAGTACAAAGATGCTGATCATAGCATAATTTTTGGTAGCAAAAACCTGGGAACAACCTAAATTTCCAAAAATAATCACATAAATTATGGCATATTCAAATAATACAATATTATTTTTAAATGTTAAATAGTTACTTTATAATATTTAAGTAATATAGGTAAATGTTCCTAATATAATTGTAGGTGGAAATATGAATATAAAGCAAACATACTATCTATAATGTCTCATATTTTTAAAAAATACATGTAGAAAAAAATATTTAAAATGTACTACAATGGGCCGGGCATGGTGGCTTACGCCTATAATCCCAACACTTTGGGAAGCCAAGGTGGGTGGATCATTAGAAGCCAGGAGTTCAAGATTAGCCTGGCCAACATAACCAAATTCCATCTCTACTAAAAAAGAAATACAAAAAACAGCCAGGCGTGGTGGTGCGTGCCTATAGTCCCAGCTACTTGGGAGGCTGAGGCATGAGAATTGCTTCAACCCAGGAGGCAGAGGTTGCAGTGAGCTGAGATCGTGCCACTGGACTCCAGCCTGGGTGACAGAGAAAGAGCTTCCCTCAAAAATAATAATAATAATAAATAAAATAAAATGTATTACAATGGTATAAGTGGTTTTCCCTAAGTTGTGAAATTACAGATGATTTTGGTGTTCCACAATTCTACAATAAGCATGCACACTTTCTATAACATGAAATTTAATATTATTTTTAAAAATTCCTGTCCTACCTACCTCACAGAGGTAGATAAAAAACAATATAAGGATGAACTTTCTAACAGTAAGAACTATCCTAAAATGGAATCTCTGGGGAGAGAGTTCAAGCTAGCAGTATGTGACCACATGGCCCCTGATTAGGTTAGACTTTAGAGACCTGGAATTCTACAGCCCCCTGTGAAATATCTCTACCCACAGGATATGTTACCCCATCCTTCCTGCCTAGTACCCTGATGCTCAGTGGTACATACTATTGGGGATAAAGCAAGTAGTCAGTGGCCAAGAAATAGAGATCCTCCAGGGGAACAACCCTAGCAGTCAATGGCCACTATGCCATCACCAGCTTGGCCACTATGCCATTACCAGCTTCTAACACCACAAGTGGTAAAAGCCCCTCTGTCCAGCAAACATATTGCTAGGACCTCTGCTACTGGTTCTAGGACGCTGTGCTCATGGACTTCTCTGAGGACCTAAAGTGGTCCAAAGGCTTCACTTTGCAGCTGTGGTCCCATATATACCATGGGAAAGGAAAGGAGGAGTCAGACTGTCAAATACAACCATCAGACATTTTATGCTTGACCCACCATTGGGTTTGGCCCACCAAGTATTTTAAAAGACAATATAGTAGGGATTTGGCTTGGTCACAATATAATATAAGCATCTTAACTTATACCTATATCCCTGCAAGCACCTAAAGTTGAGACAGGAAAAGTGAGAGGCAAAGTGACTTGTTGAAAGCCATACAGCAAGTTATCAGCAAGCTAGGTTTAGAACCCAAGTGTCCGGGCTTCCAATTCCATGTGTTACATAACAGAATCCCTAGCTCCTCAGGGACCCTAGACCCTGATATTAGGAGGACCCCAGACCCCTGATATTAGGAAGGACCCCAGACTCTTCCACCTCCTATGGTTCTCTTTGCCCAAGACTGCAGGACACTTTAGTTATTAAGTTGTCAGTGACTGAGACATGAGGAAATATGAAGTTCATACTTGTAGTTAGGAGTAACTGACAGCAAGCAAACAGAAAAAGACAGGACATCCTTGGAACATATGGGTATATCGGGTACTCTAGACCCAAAGTCTTATACAGGAAGTGAAATAACATCTAATGCTAAGTAGATCTATGATACAAGTGAACATCCATATTCCTCACCAGAGGAGAGAGTCAGAGATACTTCATGGGTATCAGAAGAGGCTGGAGCAATGGACAAATGGGTGTTAGAAAAAAATAAATTGCTACCTTGGCTTCTTGGTCCTCCTTAGCCTGGCTACAGATTTCCTCTCATCAGAGAACTATTATAGGATAGAGCATAATAAATGTAATAAATTCTGAATGAAAGAATGTTTATTCTGGACTCTTTATTTAAGATGGTGACTCTATCACCTAGGAAAGGGGTGAAGGAGTCTGGTGTGTTATATTTTTCCTACCATTCCACATTTTCATATTATCAGAAAAGAAATGTTAAAAGATTAGAAGGTGGAGCAGGAATAGGAAGACAAGAGTGGCAGAACAAGGAGAACAAGAGGGGAAGGTTGGGGTAGAGAAAAGACATAAGAATAGAAAAGCATTAATAGTAAACAAGTCAGATGACAATCCTGGAAATATAAGTTATTTTCTTTCTAATTTAAAAAGGAAAGTAGACTTCATTATTCAGACTTCTATTCATTCACCAACCTGTCTTCAGCTCCCTCCCCGGTCTGATGGCTTCCAAGATAATGAAATATCAAGGTAAATCAGGCAAGAGTATTTGAGTGTGGACAGAAAAATCTAACTCCCCTGAGCCACACCTGTTGCACTGGAACACTCTGAAATGCCATGAGTCTTCTCAGCTGGGAAGACTGCTAAGAATGGTGAATTAATTTGGGCATTTCAGCGCAGAGAAGCTGAGGTGCCACCTCACTGCATGAATACAGTATGCTTCCTCTGGATCACCAGGTATGCCTAGGCATCACAGGCAGCATGACTCCTGAGGGATGGGGCAGCCCTTGGGGGAAAGGGAGAGCCAATGAGCCAGAAGGGAGGAATGACACAAGGGATATCCCAAAAGTGCAAACACAAAGCAAAGGCCAGCCTTTGGGTCAAATCCATAGCTCCGTGGAACCCTGCCCAACTGGCAGCAGATGGCTGTTCTATTCTAGACTTGGCCATTCCTCTTAGAAAACCTCTTTGATAGTGGGGTTGTCAGTCCCTTTCTCAGTCTAATGCTCAGACATCAAAAGGACATGCAACCAAGAATGTCACCAATATTTTCAGCAATATTTGAAAATCAGAAGGAACAGTTAGTTACTTGTTTTATTTGGAATTAAACATGTTTATTACAGAGGAAAGAGCCCCAGAAAAACCTTTCTAATAAAACAGGCAGTATACTCTCCAGCCTGGTTCCTCCTTTCCACCTCCAGTCTAACAAAGAAGAAGGAAGCTGAATGGGAAGAGGTCTAGGAAATGAACTGAGTCCAGTATGGTGGGTTCAACAGGGAAGTTAGAATAGCACGTTTCAGACCAAAAAAGAGGGGTCAAAGAAAAGCCAAGCCACCTTGCACTCTAAACATTCCTCTCCTTGTGGGCAAGACATCAATATCCCAGGATGCTAACAAGGCCATCTGGGATAGAGGAAAAGACGGTGCATGGTGAGTCAAGATTATCTGGGTTGAAGGCCCTGCTCAGCTATGCAGCATACTTAGCCTCTTTGAGTTCCAGTGACCACACTCCCCACCACCGCCCACCCAACTGTAAAACAGAGACAATAACATGTACATAACTTATTATTACTAATGGCAGAAATAAACAAGACAGTGTACATGTAGAATGCTAGGTAAGGAAGCCCTCAATGTCAGTTTCCCATGCTCTGCCCAAACCCACACACAACCATTTCTTTGAAAAATGGTGATCAGTCTTTTTTTCTCTCTCTCTCACTCTGTTGTCCAGGCTGGAGTGCAGTGGTATGATCATAGCTCACTGCAGCCTTTAACTCCCAGGCTCAAGAGATCCTCCTGCCTCAGCTTCCTGAGTAGCTGAGACCACAGGGACATGCCACCATGACCGGCTTGATGATCAGTCTTACGGCCCCTTTCTAGTGTTCCTTCAGTCTTACACTGGAGAAAGTAAGTGCAAAGGCTGAGATATGAACCACTGCCCAAGGTCAGACCACCCACTGCTCAAGGCAGGCTCCGAGTCACTGTACTTCTGCTGAATTGTGGCCAAAAGCTTTACAAATAAGTTTTCTGTTTCCTCACAATTTGGTTTCTCCACCAATATTTATTATAAACATTTTTAAACACACAGAAAAGCTTAAACATACAGAAAAGCTTAAACATACAGAAAAGCTTAAATAATTGTACAATGAACACGCATATTCCTACTACCTAGATTCTACAGTTAACATTTTTCTGTATTTGCTTTAATCACAAATCTAGCCATCCCTCTCTCTATTCACCAATCTTTTTAAATGTATTTTAAAATAAGTTGTAGATACAAGTGTCCTTCACATATGCTGATGAGTCTTTCCTCCAATTTTTAAAATTGTGGCAAATATACATAACATAAAATTTACCATCTTAACCATTTTTAAGTGTACAGTTCAGTGGTATGAGGTATATTCGCATTGTTCTACAACCATCACCACCATCCATCTCCAGAACTCTTTTCATCTTGCAAAACTAAAACTCTGTACCCATCCCAGGATCATACAGTATCTGTCTTTTTGTGACTAGCTTATTTTGCTTATCTTAAGGTCCTCAAGGTTCATCTATGTTGTAGTATATGTCAGGATTCCCTTCCTTTTTAAGACTGAATGATATTCCATTGCATGTATATATCACATTTTGTTTATCTTCTATCCTTTGATGGACACTTGGGTTGCTTCCACTTTCTGGGTATTGTGAATAGTGGTGCTATGTACATGGTATGCATATATATCTTCAAGATTCTGCTTTCAACTCTTTTGGATATATATCCAGAAGTGGAATTGCTGGATCATATGGTAATTCTATTTTTAATGCTCTGAGGAACTGTCATGCTGTTTTCCACGGCAGCTGCACTATTTTACGTTCCCACCAATAGTGCACAAGGGTTCCAATTTCTCTACATTCTGGCCATCACTTCTTATTTTCTGTTTGGTATAGTAGCCCTTCTAATAGGTGTTGGGTGGTATCTCATTGTGGTTTTGATTTCTACTTCTCTAATGATTAGGGATGTTGAGCATCTTTTCACATAATCTTGGTCATTTGTATATTATCTTTAGAGAAATGTCCATTCAAGTCCTTTGCCCTTTTTAAAAATTGGGCTGTTTGGTTTTTGTTGTTGCTGAGACCCTGTAGATTTATAGCAAATCTTGAAGTCAGGTTAGGTGGATCTTGCAACTTCATTATTCTTTTCCAAGATTGCTTTGGATAGTCACAGCCTTTTATGTTTCCATATAATGTCAGAATCAGCTTATCAACTTCTATCCCCAAAAAAGTCTCTTGAGATTTTGATTGGGGTTGCTTTAAATCTACAAGTCAACTTGGGAAGACCTGACAAGTTAACAACATTGAGTTTTCCAATCTGTGAGTGTGATATCTCTCTCCAATTAATTGGGTCTTTAACTTCTCCCAGCAGTGTTTTGTAGTTTTTATGTACAAGTCTTGCATGTTTTTGTTAAGTTTGTACCTAAATATTTTGTACTTTTTGATATAACTGTAAAATTATAATCGTAAAAAAACTGCTTTTTAAAAATTTTCCAATTCTTTGATGCTGCTATATAAAAAAAAGTTGATTTTTGAACGTTGATTTTGTACCTTGCTAAATTGCCATTTTGGTTCTAATAGTTATTTTATAGATTTGTTAGATTTTATAATTCAACAATCATATCATCTGTGAATAGAAACAGATTTACCTCTTCTTTTCTGATTTTAAGCCTTTTATTGCTTTTTCTTGCTTTATGGCACTGGCTAGAACCTCCATCCAGTATAACAGTGAATAAAAATGGTGAGAGGACATACTTGCCTCATTCTGATCTAAGAAGGAATACATTAAATTTTTCACCATCAATGATCATGTTAGTGCTTTATAAGTGCCCCTTATTAAACTGCAGAAATTCCCTTCCATTTCTAATTTGCTAAGTTTTTATCACAAATAAATGTTAAATTTTGTCAATGATTTTTCCACATCTGTTGAAGTTATTATTATGGTTTTTCTCCTTTATTTTGTTAATACATGATGAATTAAATTGATTTTCAAGTGAAAAAGCAAGCTTTCATTCCTGAGATAACATAGTTTGGTCATGTTATATTATCCTTTTTAAATATTAATGGATTTGATTTGCTAATATTTTGTTTCAGATTTTTGTGTCTATGTTTATAAGGGATACTAATCTATAATTTTCTCTTTTGTAATGTCTTTGGTATCAGAATTATGCTGACTTCATAAAACAAATTTGGAAGTGTCCTCTCCTTTATTTTCTGAGTTTGTGTAAAAATAGTACTATTTCCTTACTTAAATATCTGATAAAGTTTATTAGAGAAACCACCTAGGCCTAAAGAGTTCTTTGTGGAAAAGTTTTTGATAATAAATTGATTTCTTTACTAGACATACAGATATTCTGATTTTCTATTTCAATTTCCTCTTGTGTTTTTGTACACTGTAGTTTTTCCAAAATTAATCCATTTTATCTAAGTTGCTGAATTTATAGGCATAAAGTTATTTGTAATATTTCCTTAGTCTCCTTTAATGTCTACATAATCTGTAGTGACATACCTACTTTCATTTCTAATATTTGCATTTTGTGACCTTGTTTTTCTTGATAGTCCAGGTAGGGCTTTATCAATTCTGTTGATATTTTCAAAGAATTGCTTTTGAACTTTTATTTTTCTCTCCTTTCTATTTCATTAACTTCTGTTCTTTCCTTTATTATTTTCTTCTTTCTATTTACTTCAGGTTTATTTTTCCTCTTTTTCCAACTTCTAAAGGTAGAACCTTAAGCGGTTGAATTTAGTCCTTTTTCTTTTCTAATATATTCATTTAAAGATATAAATTTCCCTCAAAGTACTGCTTTAGCTGCATTCCACAAACACTGATGTGCTCTACTTTCATTATTGTTCAAAGTTTTTCAAATCTTTTTATTTTGAAGTAAATTCAAACCTAGATAAAAGTTGAAAGAACCACACAAAGAACTCCTGTTTACAATTAACTCATATTCCCAAATCTCAACGTTTCACTAGCTTTGCTCGCTATATCCCCTTCCCTCTATTTGTTTTTTGATTTATTTGTTTGTTTTTTGAGACAGAGTCTGGCTCTGTTGCCCAGGCTAGAGTGCAGTGGTGCGATCTCAGCTCACTGCAACCTCCACCTCCCAGGTTCAAGCGATTCTCCTGCCTCAGCCTTCCAAGTAGCTGAGACTACAGGCACGTGCCACCATGCCCAGCTAATTTTTTATATTTTTAGTAGAGACGGGGTTTCGTCGTGTTAGCCAGGATGGTCTCCATCTCCTGACCTCATGATCCGCCCGCCTCGGCCTCCCAAAGTGCTGGGATTACAGGCGTCAGCCACCGTGCCCAGCCTTTATTTTTTTCTAAACTGTCTCTGATCAAGTTGCTAAACTTGATGCCCCATTATTCTAATATGTCAGTGTGTTTGCCACCAAAATTGACATCACTGTCTACATAACAATTCAACCATCAAAACTAAAAAATAAACACTGACATGTAACTTTCAAGAAGCTTCAGACTCGAATTTAGGTTCTACCAATTGCCCCAGTAATGTCCTTTACAACAAAAGGATCCAGTTCACAACTGTACATTTCATTTAGTTGCTATGTCTCTTTAGAATCTTTCAACCTGGAACAGTTCCTCAGTCTTAACTTCCAGGACCTTGACACTTGTGAAGAATGTGCCTGCTTTTGGTCACTCTCCATTTCCTTCAGGTAGTTTTTTTCACATTTTGTCTGAGTTTATAGTTGATTTCTGTAGGAGGACTGGTCTGATAGAAACTACTGCACCACTACCAGAAATGGAATTGAGATGAGATTCAGTTCTCTTCTGAGCACAGATCCCGCATGAAAAACCCGCTTCTCTCTGTTTGATTAGCACGGCAGATCTCACACTTACAAAACAGGAACAGCTATTACAGCCTCATAACATTTCATAAAACTTTTCCAAATATCTACTTCATTATTATAATTAAGATGATACCGACACAGAATTAAAAGATCAAATAGTACAGAAAAGTATAAAATGAAAAGAAAAGGCCTTCCTGCCTAACATTAAAAGAATGATCTCATGAACAGAGTCTCTCTATTCTATGCTTGCCATATCAGTGATAAGAAAACTAGAGGAAACTTAGGCTGGAAATCAGAAGATATAAGTTTCCAGTCCTAATTCTACTGCTCCAAAAATGGCCTTAAATAAGCCACTTACTCACATTTGACACACAATTAGCACTTTTCTCAGCTGCTAGGAGTATATTAAATTGTTCTGTGCCTAACTTTCCTTATCTGAAAAACATACATAGCACAAACCATCTTTTCTATATGCCTCCTAGGTAGGAAACACAATGATTTAATAATGTATGTTTGAGTGTGCTGAAAGCACAATACAAATATAATAATACATCAGGTATTACACCTCTGGAAAAATCAAATGGAAATTAGAAGCCTTGGTTGGAACATAGAAGAATCTATGCTCTATTTAGTTTTATATTATTACACTATCTATACCTGCACTGTCCAGTGTGGTGGCTACTAGCCACATGTGGCTACTGAAATCTGAATTAAAATTAAATAAAATTAAAAATTCAGTCACTCGGTTACTTTAACCATATTTCAAGTGCTAAGTAGCCACATGTGGTTATTAGCTATTGTATTAGACTGATACAGACCTTTTCCATTATCCTAGAAAGTTCTACTGGACAGCACTGATCCATACAATTTTATACTATGCATTCTCTTACTTGCCTGATTTTAATGTTATTGTTGTGGAACTAATACACAGCAGCTAGCCTGCCACTATAAAACAAAACAAATAAACCCAGCACTTTGGGAGGCTAAGGCAGGCGGATTACCTGGGGTCAGGAGTGCAACACCAGACTGACCAACATGGAGAAACCCCATCTCTACTAAAAAACAAAAACAAAAGCAAAAACAAACAAACAAACAAAAAAATTAGCTGGGCACAGTGGCACGCACCTGTAATCCCAGCTACTCAGGAGGCTGAGGCAGGAGAATTGCTTGAACCCAGGAGGCAGAGGTTGCAGTGAGCCGAGATCGCACCACTGCACTCCAGCCTGGGCAACAAGAGTGAAACTCCACCTCAAAAAAACAAAAAACAAAAACTCAAAGGTGAAAAGAAATTGGTCTCCAGGTGATTAAGAGCTCTAGCCAACTAGAATGGCATTGGCCTTAGAACTTTGGAAGAACCCTTGGAACTGCTTCTCACTATACAGATTAGGAAAGTGAGGCTCAGAGAAAGCAAAGTCTCTGGTCCTAGGTCCCACAGGGAGTCAATATCAGAGATGAAAATGGAATCCTGGTATGCAGTAGCATAGGTTTTGCAGTAGGATCAGGGTTTTACTAGCAACTTTGTCATTTACTAATCACGTGACCTTGGACTAACGACCACCACTGAGTCTCACTCTCTTCACTGCAAACGGAAGAATAATAATCCCTACTCTGCAAGACTGTCATGAGGATTAAAGAGATGGTGCCTAGAAAGTGCTTAGGAGAGAACCTGGCATCTACTGGGACTTGGTGTATGCTACCTGCTGTCATTATTAGCAAATACATTGCTCTTTCCACTGCATCACAGACCCTGATGAGGGAGGCTGTGGCCACCAGATAGATCATCATCATGGAGCTAGTGAGTGTTGTAAGGCACGGGGAAATTATGCAGCTTTACAAAATGTGCCAGGGGAGCAGAATGATAAATGCATTATACAGCAGTAACTACAGAACTGCTCCCAAAAGTCCCCATGCAACAGCAGAAATTTCACCTTGAGGGGTGCAAAGGGAAATGCACCATTTGCACGCCTCTGTGCTCTCACCCTAAAATAGGTGTCTGAGGAATGGAGCAATGCAGATTGAAAAAGATGCCTATATTTCTATGCCCCTCATGCTGAGACTACTGGAGGAGTCAGCATTCTGTTTTTGTTTCTCTCCCTCCAGAACTAATACATTATAACTCTGTTAGCAACCAATACAGCTATCTCATGACAGATCTCTCCAAGCCTGCTTCAGAGTAGATGGAGATGGAGCCCCCAAGGCTTCTCCAAGTGCCTGCTATGTGACTTAGCCCCTCATTCCCTGCCTAACAGGGTAAGACACACAAAAAATCTTAAGATACAGTGCCCACTCAGTAGCAACATATACTTTCCTCTGGAAGACCACCACACATGGGATAATCAGATGTTACAATACAATCAAATACTAATAGGTGATTCAAACTCTGAGTTAAGATTTCCGTTCAATTCAATAACAAATCCCAACCATTTGCTTTCTGATAGGCACTGTGTCATGCACTAAAGTTACAGCCACAATCAAGATATGGTGCCTATCCTCAAGTAGCTCATACTTGAAATGGCAACTGAAGTTGTCCAGAAAAGATTCCACTGGGCAAGCTCTAATCTGAGCCTTGTAAAGTGGTACATTTTGGATGTGCAGGTAAGGGGGCTAGGAATGAGATACTCCAAAACTCATACTTCCCGCCACTGTAAACAGAAACAGAACACAAACCCAAGAAAGAATCATGAGGAATTAAAACATCTTTTCTCAAGTCTTCAAAGGCATGCTTTACTGTACCAGCTTTAAAGTGGTGGTTTCTAGGGAAGGAAAGCCTCTTGGGTGGCTCTGTTTACCTCCACTAGTTTGTGCCCAGACACCAAGGGAGGGAAGAATGAGCTGTTACAGGCTCTGCCAGAAGACTGGCACATCTGGACTTCTAGGAGTTGGGGTGAGCACCAAACCACAGTCACCTCTTTGCCCTTCAACCTGGAAAACCACCATCCAGTCACCTGTATGTCCTCTAGTCCACACTGCTGCCACTATGTTAGCTCTGGTATTTCCCAGCTTTGTCCTTAAATAAGTTACCTCCCCAGGTTTTGGTTCCCTCATCTACAAAATAAGGATAAATTATTATACTGCTTCATGGGAATGTGTTAAGAATTAAAAGTGATGCTTATAAAGTGCTTAGCATAATACATGGCACGTAGTCAATGTTCGACAAACAGGAACTAACATTATTATTACCTCTTTTAAAAAATCCAATTGTTCCTAATCCATTCTTTTTTTTTTTTTTTTTTTTTTTTTCTGAGACAGAGTCTTGTTCTATCACCCAGGCTGGAGTACAGTAGCACAATCTCAGCTAACTGCAACCTCCATTTCCCAGCTCAGCCTCCCAAGAGGCTAGGACTACAGGTACACATCGCCATGCCTAATGTTTGTGTTTTTTGTAGAGACAGGGTTTTGCCATGTTGCCCAGGCTGGTTTCAAGTGATCCACCTGCCTCAGCCTCCCAAAGTGCTACAAGAAATTCGTTTCCGAAAAACCAATGTAAGAAATCTATAAACAAAACGTACATTTGTTTATTGCTTCATAGTTGATAAAATGCTTTCACATCCCTGACATCATTCTGACAACTTACAAAGCTAAATCCAATAAGAATTATTATATCTATTTGACAGATGCAAAATCTGAGACTCAGAGAAGTAAAAGCAGCTGTCCAAAGATCAAGCCGCAGTGTAGTCTCTTGATTCTTCCAAGTCCTTCCCCTATTTGTTGCTCCCTCGTGCAGACCCTATCTTCAAATGATATGCATGCTCCCCACGCAATTAATAAGAAATCTTATCAGTGGGGACCACAGTGAAATAAAACCACAGAGAAGAAACTAAAAAATTACTGAATCACCTTTTTGAAGCGAGGGACTTTCCTCACCCAGTCTTGGGAGTGCTGCTTACAGTGACATAAACATTTTGTTCAGCAGCCATGAGCAACCTTCCCTAGCCAGCTGGGTCTCCTGAAGTGGCACATGGGGAGGCCCCTGTGGGAGCCACAGTAGCCTCCCAGCACCTGTGAGTGGGACCCCACTCTACCTCCTACTTTGCTTTCCACTTATACTGCTGGTTCCTCTGAAAAGCCAGAGGCTTCACAATTAATTATTGTAGCAGTTGCTCCTTTTGCAAAGATATCTCTGATTCCTTCCATTTCTGCTACCCATAGCCAGTCTCCCCGAGTCTTGGATGACACCAGACATCCAGTAAAAAGAGCTCTCTTCCAAACAGTAATCTTCAGATGCAGGAGGTGGTGGCCACCACTGGCAGTGTCCCCACAGACAGAACCACTATATCACAAAGGGAATTATGTAACCATACAAAGATTAACCTCCCCCTTCTAGTCACAATTCACCAGTCCCTCTAACAACTGGCTGGGGATCTCGGGGGTCTAAAGGCTGCATCTCAAGGGAATGGTGTGGTTTTGCTTCCTTGGAAGTGACAAGAGGAATGTTTTCTCTTTATCTACCTCAAGAGGTGCCTACCAGGCAAGGCCTCAGTGGTTCAGGACATTTCAGGCAAAGAAGAGGCTGGAGCCAGATGGCAGTCATCTTTGGGGAAGATGGGGAACTACAGGGCTCGCTCCTAAGGCAGCTATCCAATATAAAGTACCCAATGGAGCCTGGCAAAGAGAGGCTTAATTCAGGTCAGTGTAAACAACAAGGAGGTCCCATTGGTCAGAAAGCTTCCAAGCAAGAAGCTCCAAGGAACAGCAACCCTTGGAATCAAGCAGATGGCCTTATATAGGGGAATGAGCCACTCAGAACAAAGTCCCAAACAGTGACTAAGGATCCAGGACACTGAGTCCAATCCCTGCGCAATGGGACTGGCAAAACCCATACCCTGCTCAGCGTAGGGTTTTTGTGCAAGTAGAACTGGGAGAGAGATCTAGCTGTCTGGGTGTGGCCAAAGCACAAGGGAGAAAGTGTTTAGGAAAGGCAAAAGGGAGGTCAGGGCTCATCACATCCCAGAGCCAGGCCACCAACAGCCCAACAAATTCCAGGCCTAAACCCAAGGGCAGGGGAGGTAAAGGGAGGGTGGAAAAGTGCTTCAGGGACAGCTGCTCAACAGAGCCAAGGAAGGTGGATAATGACACCATGCAAAGAAAAACTCAACAGAGAAAGTAAGAAGAGGCATGTTTGTAAGACTAGGTGGCAGGAATACCAAGATGATTATAAGACATCATCCTTGTTAGCTACTGAGAAATAGGTAGTAGTTGTCCAAGGAGCCAAAGGCAAAGGGAAGCAGAACCAGCATGCAAAGACCCAGAAGTATCAAAAAACCTGATGCATTATTGGTTAGGCATAGATAAACTGCAGAATACAGGGAGAGACTGGTAGAAGGTGAGGCTGGGTATTTTGACAGAAGCTGGATCAAGAAGAGCTTCTTATGAAAATCCAGAGATTTTAGACTTCATTCAGGATAGGAAGTCATCAGAAAGTAAGGGCACACATTCATCCCTATAACAATCATTTGCTCAGCACCTGCTGTGTGCTGGGTGCTATGCAAGGTGATGAGGAGACAGTGGTGAACAAGGCCAACAACAGTCCTGGAGCTTACACTCTAATGACTCCATTCTTTGCGCACTGGCTGTGCAGTTTATGGGTTGTGTGTTTCTCCTACCCATTGAGAATAGAGGCTGGGTCTTAATCTCCACTATATCTTAAATGCTTGGCTAAGTTTCTTTCATATAGAAAGTCGCTATCTAATAAGTGTGTATTATGGGAATAAACGTTTTCTGTATTTTCTAAGAGTCTAAAGAAAAAGAGCACAGTGCAATCAGATTTCTATTTCAGTACATCACTTTGGCAACTGGTTGTGCGCAACTGGGGTGAAACTAAACTAGAGACAAGGGCTTACCAACTAAGAAGCTGTCACTGTATTAGGCACTAGATAATGAGGGTCCAAACTAGAAGAATAGTGGTAGAAATGGAGGTAGTTTTAGTCCCCTGACAAGCCAATTCATGTGCAGCTCATTCAGCCTTCACAGACCTAGAATTGCTCTCAGCAGACCACTGCAGCCTCCTTTAAATCCTCATTGCCTTCTGTTTTCACTCTAAACCTCTGCATGATTTACTTTCACCCTGGGACAGCCCAGTTTTCAAGGTCAAATGCAACAAAAGACAGCTGGTCAGCTCCAGGGTGACCCTGGGCAAAGCCTGGGGCAGTTGTACCTCTGCAGAGCATGGTAGTAACATACGAGGTCACTAGGACTTTAAATCAGTGCTGATGAATTTCCTCTGCTGCTGAAAAAAAAGCAAGCCAGAGATATCCTTGCTGTCAATGCTGATGGCTGCCTCAACAGGAATTCATACTCTGATGCTGCAGGGAGATTGGCTGGATTATCAAGCATCTAGGCTCCACTATCTTCACTGGTTCTAGTTCTAAGAAGTGTTTACAAGATCCACGGTGGTTCTATGTAGCTCCTAAGATCTCAAGCGATTAAGACAAAACAGCAGCTCTGACCCATACTTTTAACAAAACCTGTACCCGAAGCAGCTCATATGTCATGAACATAAAAAACAACTTTTTTTGTACATGTACAGCACATTACAGTCTACAAACGCCCTTATATATACTATCTGCATTTTTCTATAACTCTATGGGCAAGATAAAGCAGATATTATTATGTGCACTTTGTGAATGAGAAAGCTAAGGCTTGGAAAGGTTTTGAATGACCCGAAATCATACAGATTGTACAAACAGAACAGAAAGTCCAACCCAAGTCACGCTCTACATTTAAGACTCTGTCCATCAGACCTCCAACTCCAGCCAGCACGAGTTTACTAGAAGCATGAATTAACTTACTGTCCCAATACTTACTGAGGCTATTCCTTTCCTTGTTGCTTTTCCTGATATGACACTGAGGCAGAGCCTGTAAAGGGCCACCAAGTCTCCATTAGACCTGACTACCATCCAGTGATACCCAAAGCCAGAGCCCAGGGTCACATCCTGATGAGAACTGTCCAGAGAAGAAGCTGTTGGTGTACAGGGCTAGCAATGAGAAAAATGAGGGGTCTGAGAGCCGGGTTCAAGTCCCTGTTCTGCCATGTACTGTGACTTTGAGCAAGTGACAGCTTTCTTTCTCAACTTCAGTTTCCTCACCCCCAGAATGAGGACAGCAGCATCTGCCCTTCCCGCCACTCAGGGGTCAGAGCCAATAATGGTGTCTTCCTTCTCCCATTTCCAGGCAGTCACCTGACAGTGCTGGAAGAACCCATTACAGAGTAAAGTGAACTAGTCCCTCCCAGGTAGCCTCCCTGCCCTAATCTCATCACGCCAGCAGATAATTTGCCTTCCAATCTAACCACGAAGATTTAAGCCAACCAACATGAGCTCTCACACTTTTTTCAGCACAATTCTATTATTACTTACTTTGTACCAAACCTTGCCCTAATTATACAAAGATAAATAATGTCTGTCCTCAAAGAACTTCAAGTTTGATTTAGAAATAGGCATGTTAATAATTACTACATTACTAATAAATACCATGTTGCAGTATTGGGCAGCAAGTTTGACTTTTATTTGTGAATTCTTGGTGCCTGTGCATGGCCCACAGTAGGATACAGTAAACATCTGTTGAATAAATAAATAAAACTAACATAAAACCTGATGACAAAAGAGGTACACAGTTCAATGAAAGCATTCTCTTCTCCACCTCAAAACTTCTCTCTTCACATATCCCCTTGTTTCTTTACTCCAGCACTGAAAGAAAGAAAAAGTCTCCTTTCTTCTTGTCAGAACTTGCCCCTTCACAGTGACCTCAATCCTCTCTCTCATCTTCTTGGGGGCCTTGCTCCAATTCTCCTTTCCTCTTGCAACTTTAGTCACTCAGTTTTCTTCCTCTCTTTAAATCTCTCTTTCAGCCTTCTGACGTGCTCTGGTTTCTCCATGCTTACAAAACAAACAGTAACCAATCTCTCTATTCAAGGTACTGGGCTTGTTTTCATGCTCTTTGACCAGAAGCTCCTGGAAGGGCTACTCACACCCACAGCCTCTATTTCTCATCACCCGCTCACTCATTTGCTGTGCTCCTGCTTTAGCTTCTACCTTCCCACTGAAGCTGCTCTCTCAAGTGCCACAGCCTCCCAGTCACCAAATCTAGTAGTCTTTACTCCATCTCCAACCTCCGTGACCTCCCTGTTGGCATTTCCTTGGCTTCTGTGACTCAGCAGTACCTGGCTTCCCTTCTCCCTCTCCTGTCAATACTCAGTCTCTATCTGGCTGCTCTTCCTCTGCTTTCCTCCTCAAGTTCTTGCCAAGATTCCCCTGTTACTTTACTTTTGCTCCCTTGAGCACTAATTTAACATCAAGCCTTCCAATTCAGGAAGGCTTTCCAGTCACAACCTCCCACCCCAGCCCCCACCCCCACCCAGCAGAACCCAGCAAAACCACAGGGATTGAAAATGCCAGAAAGAAAGGGTCACCAAGACACGGGAAGGGACAGGATCAACATATTTTCATTGCCAGACTCTCTTAAAGCCTTTGTCACATTCTGTTTGTCCTACAGGGAACTTAGCCCTGCTACTAACTCACAAGCTCCTAAGGCAGAAACTGTTCCACTCTTCTCTGCTTCCCCTACCCTAATGCTGTGTTCACACAGATAGGCATACTCAAGCATCTATTGGATTAAAGAAGAAAAGCCAAAGGTGAATAGGCACGAAAGAACTTGGTAAACTGTGAAGTGCTAAAGGACTATGAGACTCATCATCAATAGCCTTTGCAAGAAACTTCAGGGCTGTTCTGAGCACAACATAGGCTCACAGCCTATCTGTGCTGGCTCTGCAGGGCATCTGATGACCAAATGCCTGAAAACATGGAAACGCCTATTCCCAAACTGGCCTGAGATTGAGAAGCACAGACTATGGGGAAGAAGAGAAGAAGCAGTGAAAATGGGTACATACCTCCAAAACCATTACTTTCATTCATTTTTCACTTATTCAGTCAGTAAACATTCACTAAGTACCCACAAGGTGCCAGGGACTATTCTAGACACTGGGATCACATCTTTGAACAAGACAGAGAAGGCCCTTGCTCTCTTGGATTTTCTATTTTAGTGAGAAAAGAGAGATGATAAATATAAATAAGAAAATAGTGGGTGGTAGTAAGTGCTTGTTTCACCATCTCTCTCAAACATGACAGCTCTTCCTCTCTGCTGAGTGTTCATAGGGACAAATCCGGTCCACCACTTTGAGGTTTGTTTTGTGTTATTTCTTCCCCTGCTATGTCAGCAGCTACAGCACAGATGTGCTAGATTTTTAAATCTCCAGTGAAACCATCTTTGGGTGAACACTACTACCCATTTTAAGCATTGCTATCCCATTTCCAGAGGGCTTTAAAACACTGGACCCTGCTACAACTGAAAGGTTTGGGCTGCCTGGGCCCATGGTCTCAGAGACCTCATGCTTCTCTAGGAACAGCAATGATGCTGTGGGTACTTACCAGAGAGCCACTTGGGAATGCTTTTTCAGGTTGTGTTCAATTCTGTCAGAGCCCTCCGGACTCAGCTGATTGCTGGTGGTAGATTTCTGTGTTATTTAGGGCACCAAAGTCCCACAGTCTTGACACAAACTTAAAATTAGAAATGCATTAAATATAGGAAAGGAGGAAGGTCATTCAGGAAAGGCAGTCTTCCGAGGGAGCTGTAGGACAAAGACGCCCTGGAAACTTCCAGGTTCATTAATGGGTTTTACACAAGCATTCAAGTGGTATTTCTCCTTCAGAAATAACACCGTGGAAAGTGTAGGGGCCTGGCTCAAACCTCAGCTAACACAGCTGAGTGAGTGACTCTGCAAACTAAAAATAGCTTCTTTCCCACTCATTCCGACAGATTGCACTTAGACCCTGTGCACAGGTTGATCCTCTAGCAGTTTTAGTCCTGCTGCAAATGAGAGCTGATGGCATTTGGGCTTGACAATTACCCAATCTCTGGTTTAACTTTTATTTCCACATTTCCTGCTCCTGCTCCAATGGCACTGTATGTGCACACACATGCACGTGTATACTGAGTTCCCTGGCTGGGATTTGGTGCTCCTGAACCAAACGTGGGCAGAATTTAAACCAGGAACATGACTCAGGACTGTGGCTGCAGACTGAGCCCAGAGAAAGTCCTTAGAAACACTGGGAGTCAAGCTGTTTGCCTTGGATCTTCTCCTAATTCCTAGCTAGCCTCTCTGGCCTCAGTTTCCTGAATAACAAAATGGGAGTAACCATGCCGATTCTGGCCTATTTCACAGCATCATGCTGGGATCGAACGAGACAATGTATGTGAAGGTCATTTTCCTTCAGACAGTGATGGGACAGGCTAGACAGGCAGCCAGATTACAAAACTAGGTTCAGCCACTAGAATGGGTAGGCATCCTGATTGCATCACAAGTTAAAAGTGATCTAGACTCAATTTCAGTTTATGTTGTCCCTCGGCCTGATATCCTTCTATCTTTGCTAAACTCCTATGCATTTTTAAGAACCCAATTCAAATAACATTTCTTTTTTGTTAGTGTCTTCAGAATTGACCATTCCATCTTTAGTGCTCCTTTGGCCTTTTGTACATACCTCTAATAGCACTTTTCATCTATACAGTAGATATTAACTTACATACCTGGAAGTTCTTTGAGGGCAAAGACTGTGTATTTTTCATCCTTGTATCCACCTCCCCATCCACTTCCACTGTATGGCCAACACTGGTGCATGACAGGTGTCAACCAATGTTTATGGAATGGGCAAGAACTCAAAAGTCAAGAAGGAGGTAAATGTCAGAAAGATCCAGGAGAGCATAAAAGGTGGGACAGCACACAAACAGCCAGTGGTGGGGATGGTGGGCAAGAAATCCAAGAAGGCAGTGTCACTGAGGTCAGTCCTAGGCAATAAGGGCACAGCCATAGGGATGACAGTCAAAGCTGAACTGCAAGTTCTGGGAAGACCAGACAGGGATTTCATCTTGGAAACACAAAGAATTGAACAGGGAGCAGGAGCACTCTATTGAGGTCCAGGGAATAAGGAACAGCAGCATCATACCAAGTCCCAAAATGTAAACTGGAATAGGAGGGCTTGGGGACAAGAAACAAGGGCAGAGAATAGAGGCAGGGCAAAGAATCAGAGCAAGGCTGAAGTGGTCCTGAAGAAGCCTAGAACTTACAGGTTAGTTAACATTCCCAGGTCTGCCAAAGTTGAGTTAGCAGCTAGGGATTAGAGACCTTAGCTATGAAACTGACTTGGAAAGTAGAGAGCTGCTGGGGTATACATGTGCAGTCAAGCAGCAAACAAACCTGTTCACATACATCCTGCCCTGACATGCGCTTGGTGGGATTAATCCAGATCACTGTACTACCCACGCTGGAATTTTCCAGGAGTGCCTAGAGAGGCCCAGTATCTAAGGTAAAACTGACAGAGAATGAAACACAGAAGTTTTTACCACTGTAAGGACATTAAAGGAAGGCCTACAAGGTCTAAAATCTCAAATAAAGTGTTTCTCAGGCTAGAGAGGAGACATGGCTCAGAAGAAAAGAATGGAAACACTTAGGGCATTAGAGACCCTTATTCCCAGACTTCAAGAACCCAGCAAAGGGTTCCACCCAGGAAAGGGCACATAGAAAGAAGGACCTGAATTTTACTTTATCTATAGAGTATGTGACCTTCTTCAAGCACTTCAAGTTCAAGACCCAAGCTCACTGTTTACCTATTGTGTGATCAGTAGAGGCCAGTTGAGTTTACCCATTCTTAGCCTTAGTCTCCTTATTCATAAAGCAGCAATTCTAACACCTGCACACAGGTTTATCATGAAGACAAAATAATATCTGCAAAGCATTTAGCATATTGGCCTATAATAAGCACTAAATAACTTTGCGTTTCTTTGCTTTCTTTGGCTCCCAGGAAGGGATGGTTATACCACAGTCTAGCTCTGTCTACCTGTGTTTTCCTCTCCTGCTTGGCTATCCTTCTGGACCCTTCTGTGCAGACATCCTATCTGAGACACCAGACAATTCACTCCTCCTCCTGCTTATCCCTTGGACATTAAAGGCAACTAAGAAGAATTAAAGGCAGTTGGTCAGCTATGTGCCACACTCAGGTCCTCAAGGGTCAGGAAACATCAGCCTAGTCCAACACTGTTCCTGCACCTCCAGGTATCTCTGCACCTCTCTGGCCAAGCCCATGACCAAGGTAGCACCTATTTTAGTGTGGCTCTTGTCTTCTCCAAGGTGAACCCACTCTTAGTAGCATACAGCTGCCTCCTGGCCTGGCTCTCTCTTGGCCTCGAGCAAATACATGCCTAGCAGGCCAGAACTGGATATCCACAGCTGGAGACAATTCCCAGACCCAATTTACCAGAGAGTAATAGCCTGGAGTCTGAACCTGAAATGAGATCAGAGCGTCTACACTCCAGCACCCCAGAGACTGGAGCTAGGAAGGAAGGAGCTCTAAAATGAAGCTGCCAGGGGGCTTAGGGCTCAAGCCCACTCCTGATAAGCTACATAAAATTCATATCAATGTCAGGCTCTTAGACTAAATTTTGCACTGGTCATGTCTGTCACAGTGCTGCATACTGTGGCTACCACATGGCATTAAAAAATTTCAAACGGTAAGAAGAGAATGGAATCAACAGTTCCTGAGTGCCTACTAAGTCAAGAACTTTGCATGTTATCCTTACCAATACCAATACCTTAGGTATTATTATACAGGGTATACTTATCTTGCCAATAGAACTAGAGACTCGGAAAAATCTAAGAATCCTCTGTTCCTCCACTACTATACTACCTGACCACAAAGTCTTAAATGATCTTGGAAAGACAAAGAAAAACTAGAGTGTAAAGCACTATTTACAGGCTCTCAGCACCTTAACTCACTAAACAGACAATACTAGTTTAAATACTGCATTCCCTTATTCACTACTGGTAGAGCCAACTTCTGCCAAACACAATCTAAAGAAATATATCAAAAGTCATAAAGATGCTCCGGACCTTTGCCCTTGTCATTGCATCCCCAAGATCATATCTTCAGGAAAACAGTTCAACAGAGATTCACTAGTGGTGGGGGAAAAAAAAAAAAAAAAAAGGATGATCTAAATGTCTAATATCCAAAGAATGGTTTGAGAAATCCCAGAACCTTCTAATCATGTAATGTTTACTGCATAGCCATTTTAAATGATCATTTTAAAGACCAAGAGGGAAAAAAACAAAGCATCTGTGATAAAATAAAGATTGAAAACAAAACATCATAAATGCTATTGGTACAACTTGTAGAAGTATGGACATGTGTATACACAAAAAGGAATGTAGCTGTTTTAGGGTGGCAAGATTATGGAAATCTTCCGTAATATCAAGTAGTTTCATTATTATTACATGTAAGTTGTCTTTGTGGTATTGTTTAGTTCCTTTTCAACCCAAGAGAAAGAGAGAGAAAAAAAGATAGACACACTTAACCCAGCACTAAGAAAAGGCCCAGGAAGACCAGGGCTGGGATGTTAAAGCAGAAATTGAGAAGCGTCCTACATACCCGGAAGGAGGAGGCCAGGCAGGGCCCTGGGGAAGGGAAGCCCTCTAGGTATGAAGAGGGTTGTCATTAGTCTGATGCTAATTACAGAAGTCTCACTAGCTTATTAATTTTTTTTGACTGACTCTGAATGAAGACTGAATCCCTTCATTAAGCCAACTTGGGTTCAGAGGCACATTTCCTGTGTGGCCATCCTCATTCTTCTAAAAAATCTAGCCTTTTCTTTTTTTTTAAGGGTAACAGTAAAGTAAAATTTAGTAACAGAAACACACACCCTGGAGAAATTAAGATTCCTGCCTTAAATGTAGAAATTCAAGCCATTTCAGAAAATCAAAGGGGTTTGAAGAAGCAAATGAACTACAGTGTTTTCTGGACTGGGAAAAATAAACACGAGTATAAAATATTTAGCTCAGTATTAAAGGCCCCCTTGATCAGGTTCCAGCCCATCTTTCTGATATTACCTCATAACTGTCCCGCCAGATACCCAATGCTCCAGCCAAACTGAACCACCAAGTGGTCCCCAAAATAGTTTCTTCACTTTCCTACCCCCATGACTCTTTTCAAGCTGTTGTGCACACTTAAAATTTCTGTCTTACAACTGCTTGCTCAAGTCTGACCCATCCTCCAAAGCACAGATCAGAGCCTTGACATTTTCTTTTTTGTTGTTTTTTTTGTTTTTGTTTTTGAGACAGAGTCTTGCTCTGCCCCCACCCCCCTCCAGGCTGGAGTGCAGTGGTGTGATCTCGGCTCACTGCAACCTCCGCCTCCTGGGTTCAAGCAATTCTCCTGCCTCAGCCTCCCAAGTAGCTGGGACTACAGGTGTGTGCCACCACGCCCAGCTAATTTTTGTATTTTTAGTAGAGACGGGGTTTCACCATGTTAGCCAGGCTGGTCTCGAACTCCTGACATCAGGCAGTTCGCCCACCTCGGCCTCCCAAAGTGCTGGGATTACAGGCGTGAGCCACCGTGCCTGGCCAGCCTTGTCATTTTCTAAGCCTAGGCCAATCTCTGTACCCTGAATTCATTTCTTGCTCTTCACAGTAGATCCAAAGTACTTTGAACCTCCAAGGAACTACGCAAAGTCTGCCTTGCAGTACAGTTATCTGGGTAACTGACTTTTGACCACATTAAAGCATGAGCTCCTTAGGGCAAGGACCTCTTCTGATTCCTACATGGTACCTATCCATAATGCCTGGCACACGGTAGGCCCTCAGTAAATGATTCACTGAAAGACAAGAAAAAGGGACAGATTACATCTGTGAGAAGTCACTTCCTACCTCAGTTGCTCCAGTTAAGCAATGCGGAGATGAAGGCATGCTGTTCGGTGGTCTTGAACAGGGGAGAAATGAATCTTGCTTTTCTAGTTTCCAGCCTTCATAAGTCTCCAACTTCCTCCCTAGCTGACCATAGTCTGCTCGGCCCCAGGTAAACATCTTGCCAGTTTCTAAAAACAAATATTATTTGAATTAAGACTACATTCCACAGCTGTGCTCTCATGGGTAGGCAATGAATTACAAGAGAAAGTGTGACATTTATTTTAGTACCACCTACCAGGAGCCTTCCTATCTTCCTGTAAAGAAGGCACATGCACTCATATTTTTACAGATGTGGAAACTAAGGTTCAGAGAGGTTAAATGACTTGCCCAAGATCAAATAAGCTGTGAGTACCAGAGCTGGATTCAAGCAGAGATTCATTCTAAAGTTTCTGCTCTTGCATGTTATATAGATATGAATATGACTACGGATATACTTCAACCATGCTTTATGGCCTTCCATTCCCTCCCTTCCCCACACACTCCTTGTGCTTTGCCCAGATGCCTGTTCTCAGGCTCTCCTCTCCCCCACCCAACCCATTTAGCCACCTTGAAGTTCTCCACTCCACAATCTCTTAGGGCCTAGCTCAACGAATGGCCAGCTTCATTTGCTCTCCCCTCCTTGTAACATAAAGGGACCTTTCAGAATCTATGCTCTTACCCAAAGGAGCAATTCTAACAATCCTAAGGCAAGTGTTTATGTGTGCTAGAGGGAAGGGAGTGAGAGAAGAAAAAAAAAAATGGCAAAACCATTTGGAGCCAGAAAAGCATTTAGTCCCCCAGATGCACCACATGGGAAGCTGGCCAGTGCTAAAAATGACAAAAGAAAATGAGATTTGCAAAAGGAGAAATGGACTTTCTTCTCCTAGATAAGAGAAAATTCACCAAATTCATTCAGTTGTACCAAGTGCCACATTTGTTATTTCAACAGAAATGCAAAATCTGATGAGCCATAGATTATTAACAGATTCTCTGCAATAAATATGCATAACCATGTGCGTTGTATAAATTCTTTATACATGTTTATTTTAACAAAGAAAAACTTTGCTTTAGAGACAAAACACAGAGCAGTGCATATTAAATTCTAGACAAATCTACTACTGCATACTTTGTGTTTGGTATCAAAGCTTCATCTGGCCCCACATTCAACATATGGTTTATAGTGTCAGCTAAAAAAATAACCATAGATTCATGGGGAAATGTCAGAATATTGCAGTGATACAAGGCTCTGCAGGGAAACAGTTCTCAGGATCAGCCTGCTAGCAGACACTAAGGTAGATACCAAGCAGTTTACAGGAATCTGACTTTTGGGCTTCCTCAAAGAGGGAACAAAGTCTGCGTAGCTCACAGGGTATTTGGGGTACCTCGTATATTATGAGAGCTGGGAGTAGGTCCATTCAAATGTACTCCTTCATGGCTCTTTGTGTGCTGTTCCTTTTGCTAAGAATGACCTCTCCTTAGCTGGTAAACTATGGCTCCACCGTTGGAGTCCAGCGCATGTACCACTAGTTCTATGAAACCTTTCTTGACTCCCCAGCTCTCCCCAGAAAGGGTGAAAGTCACCCTCCTGTGAGCCACCTTTATCATTGTACTCATCCACTACTATGCCGCCATTTGGCAGGTGAAAAAAATTAAGGTTCAGAGAAGTGACTAGCCCAGGGTCACACAGCTAAGCCACATCTCTTTCTACTAGCCCATGGTATTACTCTGCATTGGTTATTAAGCACTAGTCACTGCATAATCACTCAACACTCTTCCTTCACTTCTGCAAGATAAGCCTCTTAAAAACCCATGTGCCCAGGACCCATAGGGCATCCAACACTGGCAAATTGTCCCTCTACCTGAGCTGGCTAGGATTTCTAACCAGACTGCTCAGCAGGAGATTCCCAAGAAACCAGGGGATGAGACTGTTGCTGCTTAAATGACCGTTCCTCTGCTGGGAAAAACTAGGAAGTTGTTATCTCTAAGACTACAGAAATAATTTTACCAGAAATCACACATTGAATCCTTTCTTTCACATGAAGTAAAACATCTTAGAGCTTTCCTGTTATTGATTATTGAAGTCAAAGACAGGCAAGACTGGCAGAATATGGTGCCACCACTATTATATCCCCAATAGCAATTCAGCCATTCCACTTACAGAGCACTTTTCACCTTCAAAGCACTTTACAAAGATTAACTAATTAATCCTCATACTCTCTGGGGAGGCCATAGACATTCTGGTTAAGACAAGTCCAGAAACCAGGCTGACTTAATGTTCAGTCTTCAGTCTCAAGCCTAAATTTAATGCACTCTGAACTTGTCTATTTCTCCTCAAAATAAACTCTGCATCAGAAGGCTCACCCAGGACAGAAGAGACCCTTTTATTTTTCCTTTTCTTTTAAACAGACATTTACTGACCTCTTCCCAGGTACCCAGTACATTCATTGACGCTGGCTCAATCCTCACAATAATGCTGTGGCATATAGAGTATTAAGCTTATTTTACAGATGAGGTTAAATGATGAGAGTTAAATGATTTGGTTGAGTTCAAACAACAACCAAATAGTCGAATCAAGATTTAAACCTGTGTCTTCTGACTCCAGGGCCATTGGTATCTCCAATGATTGCACAGCTGCTGTCCCAAACTGACAAAACTTGGCTGATGAAACAGCCATTTTTACAATGTTTGAGGAAGACGAAAACCCAGATTAAATGGATATGCTCTGTGTACCATCCAGCTTTCCTCACTAGAATAATCTTCTTCCCAGGAGCCCATGTAGAACTCAGGACTGTAAGCGCTGAAATAAAGGCATAAACACATGGATGATGATTTTATGTCATCTGGAGTAAAAAAAAAACAATGAATCCACATATAAAAAATGCTCATTAATACACTGTAGATGAATGTCTGCATCAAGCTGATGCATGCTGTCAAATCCAGGGAGATTCAAATCACAAATTTAACAAACGTATCTTCTCCTTAAAGGATTATATATTACTATGATTTAAAAAAATAGATACACTAATGTCATCCAAAAAGTATAGGTATGTGTCTCCAGGTAAATGATAAATGACAGAGATGACAAAATAGCCCAAAACAAAGTCAGCAAGTGAAACACAATTTATAAGGCATGTCTATGTAAGAATTAGCACAGAGAAATAACTACAGAGCCAAGAAGTATAGACTGCAAAAGATATCAACATACCACAGAAAACCACAGAGGCCAAATGAGAAGTATGGAGAAAGAACACCTAAGGGGTCTGGAACTAGAATTGTCCTGGCAGGCTTGAGGGAACAAGAGGCATTTAAGGTGAACTTCTGGATAAGAAAAGAAAATGGGAGACCAAGGGAGGATATTACAGGAGCAGCGTGAGGGGATGAGCAAAGATATGAAAATCAAAAGGCGGCCAGGCGCAGTGGCTCATGCCTGTAATCCTAGCACTTTGGGAGGCCAAGGTGGGAGGATCACCTGAGGTCAAGAGTTTGAGACCAGCCTGACCAACATGGTGAAACCCCGTCTCTACTAAAAATACAAAAATTAGCTGAGTGTGGTGGCCCACGACCGTAGTCCCAGCTACTGGGGAGGCTGAGGTGGGAGAATCACTTGAACCTGGGAGGCAGAGGTTGCAGTGAGCCGAGATGGCACCATTGCACTCCAGCCTGGGCAACAGAGGGAGACTCTGTCTCAAAAAAAAAAAAAAGTCAAAAGGCAGGAGAGTGAATAAGGGTCACAAGAGAAGGAGACTAGAAAGGCAGTCAAGACTGCCAGGCTGGGGCCAGCCACAGAGAAGTGCCATGGCTGGATCTGGATCTCACCCTCCAGACCAGGGATCCCTAAACTTGGTTGCTTACTATTAGTAAAAAAAAAAAAAAAAAAAAAAAATTTTTTTTTTTTTGACACAGAGTCTTGCTGCATTATCCAGGCTGGAGTGCAGTGGCATAATCTTGGCTCACTGTAACCTCCACCTCCTGTATTCAAGCAATTCTCCCGCCTCAGCCTCCTGAGTAGCTGGGAGTACAGTCATGCACCACCATCCGGCCAATTTTTGTATTTTTAGTAGAGACAGGGTTTTGCCATGTTGGCCAGGCTGGACTTGAACTCCTGACCTCAAGTGATCTGCCTGCCTCAGCCTCCCAAAGTGCTGGGATTACAGGTGTGAGCCAACACGCCTGACGTCTATTAGTAAAATATTTTTTAACACATCACCAATATATGTACATTAATTTATTTATTAAAGTATGTACATTAAATTACATTTATTAAAGTATGTACATTCTCTGTACAGTATCCTGCTTATTCTTGCAACAACCCTGTGAGTTAGGCACTTTTACCATCCCCATGTTACTGACAGGGAACAAGGTACTTACCCAAAGTCACAGAGGTAGCAAGTGAAAAGAGAAGAAAAGAAAGAAACAACAACAATAACATAAGCCTAGGATGCATCAAGGCCTAAACTAGAATAGAAGTCATAGGAAAACAAAGAAAAAAGAATTTACAGGGCTTGGCACCCCATTAGATGTGATTTTAAAAGGAAAGGAGAGGAAATAAACACCATTCTGAGATTTCAGGATTTCAAGGTGAGTAGGAAGATGATGAAGGTGTAGAGATGCTACATCAAGGGTCCTGCTAATGGGAATCATAAAATGTTATTTCATTACCAAATTATTTAACTCTTCTGGGGCATTTTGCAAACATGTTATCAAATAGTCAAATATAAATGAAAAGGGAGAGAGTAAGGAGAAAGACTACTAGATGCAAACCACAGAGAGCAGGGGATACTCTGTGGGTAGGGTGGGTGGATGATGAATATTCAAGAGGCCAACTTCCTTTACCATCCATCAAGGGCTGCAGGTGCTGCAGCCATAGCTATAGGTACAATGAGAAGTAGCCCCAGGGATGTCTGAGCTCTTCAGGGAAGAGAAATTTCTACCCCGTTCTAGGGAAGGGAGTCCTATAGGTGATAGAAAGATAGATTAGAGGATCATCCATATTTTCTTGACAGTATCTGTCCAAAAAGGGAATATAATGTCACTGAAGATAGCAAAATGGAGTCAGCAAACTGAGGTGGATGGTATAAAAAGAAAATCCATGGGTAAGACAGAGAAAAGGTCACATGACCTCTTCAGTCCCTCTCAACTCTAATATTCCGGGATGTTACAAGGTCTTCTAGAATATACTCATGAAAAGGAGGAAGCTCTCTACCTATAGGTTTGTTATATTTATGATTCACCTGTTTACAAATACAAGCACCAGTTACTCTCTGGGTTATTCATTCTGTGTCCTTAGAAGGTTAAGAACCTGACTTCTGTAACTCATCCTTCATTCTGCCATGTGGACAGAGACTTTATAAAAAGGACATTTGATGATAATACCCAGGGACTAGTCAAACACAGAACTAACTGACCAAGAATCACCTAGCATCATCTTCCTGTACAAGGAGCAGGAAACAGGCAAGGAGAGAGCTCAGAGCACAGGTGCTGGAAGCAGTCACACCACACTCCTTTCTGTATAGCATGTGCCATGCTGCTCCTCCACAAGGCCTCTGATATGGTTTGGCTGTGTCCCCACCCAAATCTCATCTTGAACTGTAATCCCCATAATCCCCACATGTTGTGGGAGGGACCTGGTGGGAGGTAATTGAATCATGGGGTCAGTTTCCCCCATGCTGTTCTCATGATAGTGAGTTCTCACGAGATCTGATAGTTTTCTAAGTGTCTGGCATTTCCCCTGCTGGCTCTCATTCTCTCTCCTGCCGCCCTATGAAGGGGTGCCTTCTGTCATGATTGTAAGTTTCCTGAGGCCTCCCCAGCCATGCGGGAACTGTGAGTCAATTAAACCTCTTTTCTTTATAAATTACCCAGTTTCAGGCATTTCTTCACAGCAGCGTGAGAACAGACTAATACAGCCTCCATACTGGTTCCCTTTGTCCCCAGCTATCTCTACTACCCTGACCCCATTCACCTAGTCAACTCCTACTCATCTTCAACTCTGCCCACTACTCAACTCAGATCAGGTTCCTCTGTGCAACAATCTCAGAGGACCATGTTCCTCATCCTGGGAGCATTTACCTCAGTTTATAAATGCACACTCATTAGGACTGTTTAATTAATGTGTGTCTCCTCTTCCAGAGAGCCAGCTCCATGACACTGGGGACTGGCTATTTCACTCATTCTTGCGTCCTAGAATAATGCCCAACACAAAGTAGGCACTCAATAAATATCTGCTGCCTGAATGAACAATAGAATAAATGAATCCAACCACCTCCCTACCTATCAACCTACCTACCTCTCACTCACCACTACTGAAAACTACCATTCACTAGCTCCATAATCTTGAGCAAACTACTCAACAGCTCTAAGTCTTATCTGCAGAATGAAAACAAAAGCATCTCCCTTGCAGCATTGCTGCAAGGATACTTTTCCATAAAGCCTATGGCACATACTAACTAGTGAATGGCCATTACTACTACTATTCTCCCAAACTGAACAACACAGCCTTATTAAGGATTTCCATGGTTCCACACAGCATTTCTACCACTTTGTTAAATCTTCTCAGCCAATTCCCACCTACCAAAGTGTTAGGGTCAATGCCTCTAATGATAATCAAAAAAGAGAAAGAATATTGAAAGCTCTATCATGGAATTTTTATTTTTTTTTAAGATTCAAGCATAGTGGCTTGCACATCAGAAGCCTCTAATGTACGAGACAAAACAAATTAATTAAAGGTAGGAAAAAGAAACGAGTGAAAGGAACAATGGAGAAGAAAGATGAAGCAAGATTAAGTTGGAAAAGAGAAGAGAGGAAGCTTCAACTCAAGACGCGTAAGACTTGAATTAAGATTCAGGCCTAATCCTGGCTTCTCTTCTAGGCTGCATGGCCTTGAACAGGTCCCTTCTGCTTTAGGCACCCAGTTTTCCCATCTATAAAACGAGAGGACCGGAATAGATGACCTCTTGGATACCTCCCTGATCTACATTTTAATTATGATGCCTAAAAATCTTCAGTATTAAAATGACTGGTATACAAATTAATTTTATTGTCACCTTCGGAATATTTAGTCTGACCACTGTCCAAAAATAAAGCATGCACTCTAATATCAAAGACTACTCATATAGTTCCTAGCGTAAATAAACATTAAAACTTGACTGTATAGTTTGTTATTTTTTAGTAAAATGTCACAAGTTTCCAAAGTCGTATCATAAACAATATCACATAATAAAAGGTTTGGAATTTTTTTAAGTTAATACAGAAATAAAATTTCCAAATATAGGCTGCCTAACTAAAAAGGGGAGAAAAAGCCCGCAAAGAGAATGAACAAAAGTTGAAAGGTTGGGGAGAATTTATTTATTGAGAGCTGACTCTGTATAAAACTGCTTTAGGCACCATCATTAAGTTACATAATTAAATCAACCCTGAATGATTATTGTGAATCCCATTTTACAGATTAAGAAACAGACCACAGAGGTTAAATGACTTGTCCAAGATCACATAGCTAGTAAGTGGCACAGCTGCAATAATAACAATAATAATAATTGCTAATATTTTGAGGGCTATTTCATGCTAAACTCTTCATATGGATTATCCCTTTTAATCCACAGAAATACCCTGAGTAGGCATTATAATCCTCAAATTATAGATGAAAATAATAACGCATAGAGAGAGGTTATGTCTCTGGCTCAGAGCCAGCAGCTCTCAATGGCAAAGCTAGGATGGGACCCAGCGGCCTGGCAACCAGAGTCAGTGCCCTCAGTCATTGTCCTGCAGGGGATGCACAGGTCTGTCTGACCTCAGCTCCACTTTTCACTTGGTCACACTGGCTCTTCAAAAGTGAACATTCGCAAGGACTTCCTGAGGTTGTTCAGAGTCACAGGGACACACACGTGGGCTGGAGGCACAGAGAGAGCCCAGCTGATGAGTGAGTGAGCTTCATCCATCCTTGACCTATATGGCAAAGGTCAGATTCCCAAAACATAGAAGTATTCCACACAGCTGCTCCATTTTCACCACTGACTTTATTAGCTACCAAATCGGGGGCAGCAGTGATAGAAGTGAAGACAGACTGCACCCTGAGGAACACCAAGACTGAGTGCAGAACTATCTACGACACGTGGTTAGGGTTTTCCAGAGAAAAGCAAGAAGGAGTCAGGCTGGTTTCTTCCTCCAGGCTAGGGGAGAGCATGGCAGGAAGCCCCAGTCCTAGTTTGTTCAGTAGCTCCCTTGCCTCTCTCAAAGCACCTACATTCTCTCAGTGTTGGATGACTGCTCCTTTGTCAAAAGCATATTCATATTCCTCCTTCCTGGGCCTTAGGGCCATGCTCTGCCCCCAGCTCACAATGCTGGTCAGCCTGCAACACCTGTCAGCCTGCAATGCTGGTCAGCCTGTCTGTCCCACTTATGGAATCCTACTCCCCCTTCAGGGCCTAGCTTAAATGCTGCTGCCTCCCTAAAGCACCCTCTTATCCCCTGGTCAGAATAAGCCACCTCTTCCTTTAGGAGCCACTGGCATGGTGCTTGTACCTCTGTTTCAACAACTTTCTATCCCTCCAAACATAGGGTTATTTGACTGCATATCTTAGTTTGCCCACTGAAGGGTGAAGAACAATGATCTTTTCTTATTCTCTCAGTATTCCCCACAGCACCTAACACAGAGCCTGACCCAGAGGTGGTGTTCAGTGTTTGTTGAACAGTAGGAATTGTAGGTATTGCTGTTACCACCAAGGATATCAGAGACCATCTAAACCTACTCTCCAAAGAGAAAACAAAACTAAGGAAAACAAATAATTTTCCAAGTCACACAGCCTATATAGATAGAAACAGATCCAGGCATTCACAATATTGAACAAATAGTTATTGAGCACTTTCTATATACCAGGTGCTGTCCTAGGTGCTAGGGGCTACTGCACTGAACAGAACACATAAAACTTAATCCTAGCACTTTCGTAGGCCAAAGTGGGAAGATCACTTGAGCCTTGAGTTCGATCGCTTGAGTTTGAGACCAACCTGGGCAACACAGCAAGATCCTGTCTCTACAAACAATTAAAAAAAAAAACTAGTTGAACAGGTAGTGCACACCTGTAGTCCTAGCTATTCCAGAGGCTGAGGTGGAAAGATTGCTTAAGACTAGGAATTCAAGGTTGCAGGGAGCTATGACCATGCTACTGCACTCCAGCCTGAGTGACAGAACAAGAACCTGTCTCTAATTTTAAAAAAAAAAAAAAAGACAAAACTCCCTCCCATCATGGAGCTTAAATCTAATGAGGGGAAAGACAGACAACAACAACAACAAAACATTACCTATGGCAAATGACTTTAATTGCTACAGAGAAATAAAAAGTAGGGAAAGGAGACAGGCAGTGCTGGGGAGGGAGATGGAGGCCCAGGACCAGTGTCCAGCTCCCATCTTCCTTTGTGAGCTTCTCCTCTACAGCACATCACCTTTCCTAATGGAAGAACCTTAAACTTACAAGTCCCAGCCAACTCAAGCAGAGGCAATGAAACTTGCTCAAGCTACCTCTCAAGCCTATGATGAAAAGGCAGGCAATAAACATCAATGCACTTTGTAAACTCTTAAATGCTAGTGTTAATAACATTATGACTGTCACTCTCTAAAGCCAATTTACAAAGAACCAACATGAGAGGCTGGACCACGAGTCCCTGCTCTGAGATGTGCCGGCTGAGGTCTTGGTTTTCCTGTTCCTCCAGGGTCCAGCAGCACATCACACTGCTAGTTACACCTAGAAGCTGCTTGGCAACCTGAGAAAAATCCCTGATTGAGGCCAGTGACTCTACAGATGTTTCCCAACTCATTTCACATTCAAACTCTAAAGCTTCTTCACACAGTTTTAGATTCTTATTAATAACATTTTAAAATGCAGATTGCTGCCTAATCTTAGCTGCGTAATTAAAAAATAATCTTGCTTTTCTCCCTCCCGGCAAGAAAGGAAACCATACCCCAGGGCTTCTGCAGCTAAGAATCACACCCTACAGAAAAGCTAGTAGTAGGCTGGGGGGCGAGGAGTGTGGGTGGAGGGGTGAGGGAGGGTAGTTGAAGCCAAGCGGCAAGTCTAATCCCTTGATTTTAAAGAAAATGAAAATAAGGCTAAAAGAGGGGAATGATCTGTCCAAGGATACAGTATGTTTTGGTAGAGCCAGAACTAGGATCCTAATTTCCTGCTTCCCAGTAGACTCTGTCTGCTGCCTAGTGGGGACAGGAAAGAAGAACAACAAGCTGTAAGTCCTTGGAGGGTGAGTACCATGTCTATGTGATTCTCCTTACACAGTGAGCACAACACTGTTCATCTGGAGAAAGAGCTACAGGTTTTGGATTCTCAAGAGGATTATGGGAATAAGGTTCAAAGTTCTTTACATTCAATTCAGCCTCATAAACTATCTGAGCCAGAAGAAACCTTAGAGAACTTCTTACCCAATCATTTGCTTCTAGCTGGGTAAAACAAGGCCCAAGACAAAAGCAACTTAACTACTCAAGGTCAAATAGTGAGTTAGAAGTAAGACTAGACTAGAACCCAGGTCGCCCTGACTTCTAGTACATCTTGTCCACAGCTTCTTAGAAAAGTATAGGCATACTTCACTTTATTGCACTTCACAGATAACTGCGGTTTTTGTTTTGTTTTTTACAAATTGAAGGTTTGTGGCAACCCTGAGTCCAGTAAGTCTATTGGCGCCATTTTTCGAACAGCATGTGTTCTGTGTGACATTTTGGTAATTTTTGCAATATTTCAAACTTTTCATTGTTATTATTACATCTGTTATGGTGATCTGTAATCAATGATCATTGATGTTACTACTGCAATTATTTTGGGGCATCATGAACCATGCCCATATAAGATGGCAAACTTAATCGATTGTGTTCTGACTGCTCCACCAACCAGCCCTTCTTCCATCTCTCTCCCTCTCCTCAGGCCTCCCTATTTCCTATTGACACAACAATATTGAAATTAGGCCAATTAATAACCCTACCATGGCCTCTTAAGTATTCAAGTGAAAGGAAGAGTCACATATCTCTCACTTTAAATCAAAAGCTATAAATGATTAATCTTAGGGAGGAAGGTATGTCAAAAGCCAAGATAGGCTAAAAAGCTAGGCCTCTTGCACCTGTTAAGCAAGTTGTGAATGCAAAGGAAAAGTTCTTGAATGAAATTAAAAGTGCTTCGCTAGTGGACACCCTAATGATAAGAAAGCAAAATGGCCTTTTTGCTGATATAGAGAAAGTTCTAGTGGTCTGGATAAAGGGTGAAACCAGCCACAACATTCTCTTAAGCCAAAGCCTAAACCAGAGCAAGGCCTTAACTCTCTTCCATTGTAGGAAGGCTAAGAGAGGTGAGGGAACTGAGGAAAAAAAGATGGAAGCTAGCAGAGGATGGTTCATGAGGTTTAAAAAAAGAAGCTGTAGGACCGGTCATGGTGGCTCACACCTGTAATCCCAGCACTTTGAGAGGCTGAGGTGGGCGGATCACAAGGTCAGGAGATCAAGACCATCCTGGCTAACATGGTGAAACCCTGTCTCTACAAAAAATACAAAATCTTAGCCAGGTGTGGTGGTGCATGCCTGTAATCCCAGCTACTCGGGAAGCTGAGGCAGGAGAATCGCTTGAACCCAGGAGGTGGAGGTAGCAGTGAGCCAAGATCACACCACTGCACTCCAGCCTGGGCGACGCAGCGAGACTCCATCTAAAAAAAAGAAAAGAAAGAAAAGAAAAGAAGCTGTTTCCAAAAAAGTGCAAGGTGAAGCAGCAAGTGCTGATGCAGAAGCTGTAGCAAGTTATCCAGAAGATCTAGCTAAGAAAATTGATAAAGGTGGCTACGCTACACAACAGCTTTTCAGTGTAGACCAAACAGCCTTCTATGGGAAGAAGATAACTATCTAGGGCTAATGCAGCTGGTGACTTTAAGTTGAAGCCAATTCTCATTCACCATTCCAAAAATCCTAGGGCACTTAAGAATTATGCTCAGTGTACTCTGCCTGTGCTCCAGAAATGGAACAACAGAGCCTGGATGATAGCACATCTGTTTATAGCATGGTTTACTGAATATTTTAAGCCCACTGTTGAGACCTACTGCTCAGAAAGGAGTCTTTTCAAAATGTTACTGCTCATTGACCAAGACCCTGGTCACTCAAGAGCACTGATAGAGGTGTACATGGAGATGAATGTTGTTCTCATGCCTGCTAATACAACATCCATCCTGCAGTCCAAGGATCAAGGAGTCATTTTGTCTTCTAAATCTTATTATTTCAGAAATACATTTTGTAAAGCTATAGCTGCCATAGATAGTGATTCCTCTGATGGATATGGGCAAAGTTATGAAAAAAATTCTGGAAAGGATTCATCATTCTAGATGCCATTAAGAACATTCATGATTCATGGGAAGAGGTCAAATAACATTAACAGGAGTTTGGAAGAAGTTGATTCCAACCCGCATGGATGACTTTGAGGGATTCAAGGCTTCAGTGCAAGAAGTAACTGCACATGTGGTAGAAACAGCAATACAACTAGAATTATATGTAGAGCCTAAAGAGGTGACTGAGTTGCTGCAATCTCATGATCAAACTTGTAGGGTTGAGAAGTTGCTTCTTATGGATGGCAAAGAAAGTGATTTATTGAGATGGAATCTACTCCTGGTAAAGATTCTGTGAACAGTGTTGAAATGCTAACAAAAGCGATTTTATAAACTTAATTGACAAAGCAGCAGCAGGGTTTGAGAGGACTGACTCCAAATTTGAAAGACGTTCTACTATGAGTAAATGCTATCAAACAGCATTGCATGCTACAGAGAAATCTTGTGAAAGGGAGAGTTCAATTGATGTGGCAAATTTCACTATTGTCTCATTTTATGTAATTGTCACAGCCACTCCAGTCTTCAGCAACCACATCCCTGATCAGTCAGCAGCCATCAACATCAAGGCAAGACCTTCCTCTAAAAGGCCACCAGCAAAAAGATCACAACTCACTGAAGGCTCAGAAGATTTGCATTTTTTAGCCATAAAATATGTTTTCATTAAGATATGTACACTGTTTTATAGACATAATGCTATTGTGCATTTAATAGGTATAGTACACAGTATAGTATAACACAACTTTTATATACACTGGAAAAACAAAAAAATTGTGTGACTCGCTTTATTGGATATTTGCTTTATTGCTGTAGTCTGGGACCAAACCTGCAATAACTCCAAGGTATGCCTGTACAAGTCAACTTTTCCAAGCTTCCATTGAGACCTGCCTCACCTAATTATCATGGGCTTCCTGAGCTCCTTGGCAGGGAAGAGCAGACAGGTGATGTCCCCACGATTCCTCACTGCCTCCATCCCAGGGATGGCTTTTGGGAGGCCCAAGGGCTGGGTAATGAAAGAAACATCCCTTTCTCCATCTCCTCCAGATCCTCCTCTCCCTATCTGGAACTGCCATCCCTAATTCTGTACATCACCTTCAGTTTTTGTCCGTTGCAAAATCATCAGCAGTTTCCATCTCTGTGAAGTTACAAAAAAAAAAAAAGGAAAGAAAAAAGGCCAAGCACTGCACCCAGCTGTTGATGAGGCCGTGTTTTCCACTGATGACGATGACTCACAGTACCCAAGCTGAAGGCTAAAGCTGGGAATGCGACTTGGGAGAGTCAGCACAGCCAAAGGAAAGCCGCAGTTCCCAAGCACGCCTAAACCTGCAGAGAGGAGCTGCTTGAGTTCCCTTGGTAAAAATCCCAGCACTTGGCCATGGGAACACAGCTCCCCCTGCAGACCACCCTAAGGTCCCACAGGAGCAGGACCAGGGACAGACAGACCATACACTGGAGCCAGTGAATTCTGCAAAGCCCATCCACTGCCATGTATCCACTGCCACTGTTATGTTAGAAAGCCAGGACCCCACCTCTGAAACCCCAAGACATCCCACAACCCCCTAGAAATACTATTTGCATCCTTGGTTTCCAAAGAGAAACTGGCTTTGGGGAAATGGGAAGCTCAGATTAAGATCTCCAATAGAGGAGACAAAGGTTGGCCCCAATCTTTGGGTAAGCAATTCACCCAGAGGCAGCAGTAGGGAAGGGAAGGAGCCTATCCTAGGATGCCAATTTGTGGTCAACCAGTGAGAACATCTTGGTACATGACTTTAGACAGTGCCTCTCAAATTTAGTCTAACCCCATCCCTGGGAAACTGTCCCAGGTTCTTCAAGAGAGATTAGTATAAAAGATCTACTGGGGTCCTAATAGAGCTATACTCAAAGATGGGAAAACATTCTCCCACCCCATATTTGAGAACTCTACAAGGCTGAAACTGAGTGGTGGACATGGTCAGGAAGATGCCAATGGAGATAATGACCACTCCACTGTCAGTGGTTTGGGGACTTGGCACTTGCATTGAGCAGTGGCAATAATGAGCATCACCGAAGGAGGCCACTGAGGAGAACATACAATGGTCAAGGACCCACCAGGAAAGGGAAGATAATCAGGAGACTTAGAGTCCCAGTAATTCCAAAGTAGGGGGTTGGGAGAGGTTTGGGGTTAAAGTCCACTGTCAAGGCTAGTAGATGGTGTGACAAATGCTTGTCACATTCAAATGGCTTGTCTAGAGGTCCATGGCCTCATGGTATGGAAAAGGAGGGGTGCCAGGGCAGACCCAGGGTGGGACGGCCACCTTTCCCTTCCACATCTACTAATCTCCCTCCTGCTCTGCTCCCTGCTCCCATCTGTCCCTCAGGCCCCAGAATACAAACACCCTCTCCTAGCAGCTCAACTGCCAAGAACCTCCAAGTCACCAATGTGACCTTTTGTAAAAACTTGACACAGTTTAAGATTATCTTTCAGGGTGCTCACACTTAGTCCCACCAGAGACAGTTACCACCCAAGCTACAGTACTTTCCTTGGAGAGGAGGACTTTTCCATGGCCAGGGCCTGGGAGAGGCATCTGCTACTGAGGATTTTTCATTTCACAGGCTCAGCTCCAACCAAATCAGCAAAGCACTGTTACTATGGACCATCTGCCAGGACCTGGAAACAGCCCTGTTACATAAAGGGGCTGGTATAATGAAATTTATTAAACTGGATTCTTCCTCCACAAAGAAGCCAAAGTCTCTCATAAAAGGGCTGATGTGGGGCAGTGGAGGGGTCCTAGACAAGGGACCCATTGGGTTCTAATCCTGGCTGGCTCTGCTACGTGTTAGCTGTGGGACCATGGGGACAAATCATCTCTCACTGGGCTTCTGTTTTCTCAAATTTCAAATAAGGATAAAATGGTCCCTTCTAGGATTAAAATTCCACAATTTACTATTGTTTTCACCAAAATGGCAAACAGAAAAGAAAGTTTACCTTGATATTAATTGGTGCTGTAACGTTTTAAGGTGTTAACATTCTAAAAAAGGACATTGCTCTTATTTGTGGGCTTAATGGAGAGAAGTGGTGAATAGAGCCACTGACTCTGGGGCTGGCTGGGGGAGAAAGTGCGCAGAAGAGAAACTAATGGCTAGAAGCTTCTATCAGCTCAGGAATGAGGGGCCCAAACAAAACTCAATGTAGGAATGTGGCTGGGAAGCAGTAGTACTATTGATGGCTCCCTGCCTATGCACACAGTAACTTTCCAGTTTACAAAGTGCTTTCCATGATCTTATTTGAGCCTCACAACACCCCCAAACTTGACAAGGTGATCTTGACCTGCAATTCACATTGAGCGAAGCAAGGCTAAGTACCCAAGTAGAGTGAGCCCATGTCTCTTTATGTCTCTTCGGTTTCCTCATGTGTAAAATGGGAGTGAGCCTCACTTGGCAAAATTTGTATATGGATTAAATAAATGTTTGTAAAGCCCTGGTAAAATGCCTGGCATACATGTGCCCTTGTGAGTGACCCCTTCCTCACACACCTCCATCTCCTCAAAGAGGTATAAGGAGAAGCCCCAGAGCTGCTCATTTTTAGGCCTTTAAGAAATGCTTCAAGATTCCATATGGCTCAAGGTAGCTTCCCAGAAGAAAGGCCAATAAACCAGATAACTCCAGTCCCACCCATCTCCCCATCTCATAGATTCTCAAAATCACCTGAGCCCCTGAAAGGGACGCCCCTAAGAATTCAGAGGACTTCTAATTCAGCCACAGCGATGAGTAGAAAGCAAGCATGAGGCCTCAACAGAGGAGCCTGCAAGAGCACCCCGAGTCAGGGTCTCTCCTTTCAATGTTTATGTTTCTCACACACCTCCACTCCTCACAGAAACCTCCAGCTGCTCCTCCACTGCTCACAGAGTAATGCCTCAACAAGGACCCCTTCTCATTGTACCCAAAAGTTCCCGATGTCTTATCATCTGGCCCAGGTCAAGCAAACTACACCACAGAGCACTTCCCACTTCTATAGATTTTTTCGCAGTATTCCTTCTGTTTGGAATGCCCTCCCCTCACTTCTGCCTATGCAACAAATATTTGTTGAACAAATGAGTGAAGGAATAAAGGGAGGAATTGTGAATGAGTAAAGGATATAAGACACCCCTGTGAAGCAGACAAATTAGGAATTAAGGCCCTCATTTTACAGGTGAGGAAGTTCAGGCCCAATGACTTGCCCAAGATCACACAGCAACAAATAGCCAAATTAGAACTTAAACCTAGCTCTTCAGGGTTCTTTTGGCCACATTAAGCTTCCTCCTGAGGTAAAAAGTCACTCTCTGATTGGGCAAGAGTTGATTCCTCCAATATTCCTCAGAATGGGCTGCTTTCACCTTGGCTCACATTGAGAGCACTTTAAGGTACTGGTCTATGATTATTTATTTATTTATTTTTGAGACGGAGTCTCACTCTGTCGCCCAGGCTAGAGTGCAGTGGTGTGATCTTGGCTCTCTGCAACTTCTGCCTCCAGGGTTCCAGTGATTCTCTTGCCTCAGCCTCCCGAGTAGATGGGACTACAGGCATGTACCACCACCCCGGCTAATTTTCTTTTTTCTTTTTTTTTTTTTTTTTAGCAGAGATGGGATTTCACCATATTGGCCAGGCCGGTCTCAAACTCCTGACCTCGTGATCCGCCCGCCTTGGCCTCCCAAAGTGCTGGGATTACATGAGTGAGCCACCGTGCCCGGCTGTCACTGTGATTATTGAGAGCACCCATGGGATAGGCAAGGTCCCCTGAGAAAGGGCAAGCAGAGTGCCATCTGCCAAGAACCTAAAAATGATGGCAAAATTACAGGCCAGTAACTCAATGCTTACTTTTAGAGAGCTCCTGGAACAAATCAATCTCCATCAGGAAAGAGGAAGATTCTTTGAATGGAAACTGAGCTCTCTGCCAGGGACCTCTACACCCTTCCCAGAACCATCTGGTGAGCTTGCAGCATGGCTGGTCACCCCACTCACTATGGACAGATGGGGAAGCCAAGGTCTCAAGGCAAGGCCTTGCAGATAGGCAGGAGCAAAGCTGGTCTTAAAACGCTGGGGCATCAGGCATCGCTGTCAGCCTCAGGGAGCTGAGGCTCTCTGGCCTGGGCTTCTCCAAGAAGGTAGGAAGAGGGCAGGGCCAGCTACAGGCTGTATCTCCTGAACACAGCCATTGGAAATAGCATCACTTCCACATCCAAAAGTTCTACCCATCCCATGCCACCAGCACTCGAGTCTCTCCTCTATAGTTGGAGAAATCCAGGGATGAATAAAGCAGACCAAGTCCCTAACCTTGAGGGGCTCACATTCGGTTAGGAGAGAATGACAACAAATAAGTAAACATATAATGACACTATGATTTCAGGCAATGAAAACTGCTATAATGAAAAATAACGCAGTGAAGGGAATAGAGTGTAAGAGGTGACATTTGGACAAGAACCGATGGAAGTGAGGCAGTAGCTATGCAGGAATCACAGAGACGAGCATTCCTGGAGGAAAGAACTGCTAGAACACAGGCACAGAGGGGAAAGGTATTTAACCATTTCTCAGTGGGCTTTATACCACCAGCCACCACTCCCTAACCTGCTCCAATAAATACCTGCCCTTTCCTGCTTCAAAGGCCTCCTCCCTCTGGCAGTTCACCACCGTAACTCCCCCAGAAGCTTTCTCCAGGAAGGAGAGACAAAATATCTGTTGCCCCCTCCCTAAAGCCTAAAGGGCTGCTACAGACTGAATGGTTGTGTCCCCATCAAATTCATATGTTGAAATCCTAACCCTTAATATTATGGAGACAAGGCCTGTGGGAGGTGATGAGGTCATGAAGGTAGGGCCCTCATGAATGGGATCATTGGCCTTATAAAAGAAACCCCAGAGAGCTCCTTTACTTCTTCTGCCATGTGAGGCACAGCAAAAAGGTGAGAGTCTATGAACCAGCAGGCAGGCCATCACCAGACACCAAATCTTCTGGTACTTTGATTAGGACTTCCCAGCCTCCAGAACTGTAAGACATAGGTTTCTATTGTTTATAAGCCACCCAGTCTATATTACTTGGTATAGCAGCCTGAATGGAATAAGATAGTCAATTGCTACATTTCCCATAAGGTCACCTTGAGAGGAAGTGGCATGATGAAATAAAATAAGCTTTGATATCAAACACAGCAGGATTCAAGTGTCTGCTTTGCTTTCTAACTAGCTATGGTACTTTATACAAGCCACTTAGCCTCTCTGAGCCTCAATCCTCACCTAGAATGAAGGGAAATGAACCCTACCTTAAGGGGCTACAGCAGTATTACCCTCAGGCTGTAGAGCAGTACCTGGCAGAGCACCTAGTACATAGTAAGTACTTGGCAAACACTGGCTCCCTGCCCTATCCTGATCCCCTTGGAAATTAAAAAAAAAAAAGTTCTTATTCAACCAATTGTGCTAACTCATGTCTTCAGCATGTCTCTGGCAAGGCCCTGGGCCTGCCCATCTGTGGGGTATAGGACTTAAGAGATGACCCCTAATTCTATCCATTGCACAGTGTGATGGGAAGCCTTGGTCCAGAGAACTGAGGAGGAGAACTGGACAGGGCAGAGGCGAGCAGAAAAGACGTGCACATTGCTTTTGCTGTGAGTGAGAAGGTGAAAAATCATTAAGACCAGGCCCTTGAAGAAATCAGGAAAAAGGCAGACAGTTAACTGCCACTGCCAGGTCCTCTCCCACAGCTGGCTCACTGGCCCTTGTGCCCTGGATCTCCATGGGGCAGCCAGCTAGAGGTCAGATCAATATCAGTTCCTGTTAAGAGCAAGGACTATCAGCTATTAACTCAGGGTGTGTCCTTATGCAAGACCCTTTCCCTTTCTGGGCCTAGGTTCTCCCATCCATACAAAAACAGGGAAGGCCTGGGTGACCTCTAGGGGCCCTTTCAGCTCTGACCTTACTAATTCCGAATAATGACTCTACCAGCCTCATCCCAAGGCTAGCTGGCTGCCTACTGCTGCCATCTGGTGGCCCTGCAGGCCCAGCCCCTTGTCGAATACACCCACTTCAGAGGGTGACTCCTGCTTCTGCTTCAGGTGCACACATGTTACACTTCTCTAGACCACAGATCAATGGGTATTCACAGCCAAACACAAAATCCAAATATAATGATAACGCTTCATCTCTCTAGCAGAGATGACACAGCTGCAGCTGAGAGCATGACCTCCCTTCTCAAAGACAGAAGGTAACCTGCATAAGATCACAGAGCTGCCTGGTTCCCAGGCCAGTACACGGTTTCACTTTGCCACAATGCTTAGGGCTGGTGGGTACCTGCAAACCAAAAATAAAGTCAGCCTAGAGCCAAGGAACAAAGCTGTTTGAAGGTGGGGGAAAAACTGCCAGGATTCCTCGCAAACCTCAAGAAATGGTAAGGCATGGCATGTGAACAGGCTGAGCACTGCTTGCAGAAATTAACTGGAAATACAAACTTGGGGTATCCAATGTATCTCCCTAATCTTGGAGGTGATCATTCCTAAGAACACCTGCAGGGTCTTCCATAAACCAGGCTCCAAGCCACCACCACAGCCTGGATCCTAGACTAGGCAGACCACCAAATAGTGGGGAAGACACCTGGGGTAGCATTGTGTGTTTGTGTGAGCTTCCCCCTGCCAGACAGCAGCTCCTCCGGGCAGGGTTATATCTTTTCTTCTCTATCTCCAGGCCTCTTAACACCTGGCCAGAGGAGCTCAGTGAATGCAAGTATACAAGTAGATCCTTTAGGTTTCTGCACAACATGGGACCTGTCTATTCTTTGTGGACTCAACTGATCATACCCTTGGCTCTGTCTGCAGCCTTCCTTCATAGTGTAGACCCTGAAAAAGCACATTGTGTGACTTTAACTAGGTCGCTTGCTTTTTCAGGCCTCTATCATCGCACATCTGCAGCATACTAGGGTTTTACTGGATGATCTTCAAAGTCCTTTTAATTCTAAAATGCTAGAATTTGAAACCCCCAGGCAAATCAAGACTAATCTTCACCTGCAGACACAGCCGCTAAAAATGGGAAAGGGGAAAGTAATCAAACAATGCTTCCCTCTAGTGGTTCAGTGCTGTCATTACACCCTACCTGCGCAGAGACCTTATCACTCAACATCTACTCCAATTCACCCTGAACTCTGAATGAAAGAAATCAGCCTGCAGCCAGCAGAGCCCAAGTGCAGGGGAGCGGGAGAGAAAAGAAAGAGGCCAGGCTCAAGAAGCCAAAGAGGCCTCTTAGCCAGTTCCACAATAGTGGAGAAATTATCCATCTTTAGGAACAAATATATTTTGCAACTTAAAGGACCTTTTGTGACCTCCAACTCCCTTCTTCAGATGAAGAAATTGAGGCTCAGGGATATTCAGGAGGGACTTACCCAAAGTCACAAAGCTGACTCATGACCAAGCCAAAAATAGATGGCCACTCTCCTGCCTCCTGCTAAAGTATCTTGCCTCTCTTCCATGCAACCTCCGAATTGAGGCCCGTGCAAGTGACATGTCAAGGACATATATACATGGGAATAGATGGCAAAGGAGCCAGTCTCTTGCACTGAGGGGTAAGTGATCTTATTCATTAACTTTAAAATAGTATTTATAGGAGCTATAATCAAATTGAAAATATTCAAAATTCAGCATAGAAAACAAAATTCACTCATAATCCCACCTGGCCCATTTCCTTCTAGTCTTTTCTACAGAAACATTCTTTTTTTCTTTCAACAAATTAGAAGTTACAGTATGGTTAATCATTCTTTTCACTTACTATACCATGAGCGTATTCCTGTCATTAAATATCCTTCTAAAACATTCTATTTAATGACAATATAATATTCCAACATATGGCTCTGCCACAATTTGTTTAACCAATCTCTCTTCAATTTCATTTGTTTCCATACCTTTGTTCTTGTCATTATAAATTAGGCTGCAGTAAATGGCATTATACTTAATCTTTGAATACATCCATGACTATTTCTTTAGGCCAGTTTTATTTTTTATAGGATAGAATTTCAGAGCTGGAATGACCCTTAAAGATTATTATGTAAACGTATTGGCCAGATGGAAGAAAGGGACCAGAGAGTTTAGTGTCTTGCCAGAGGACAAAGAGAAAGCAAGAGAAGCAAGTCAAACTCTCCATCTATTAAAATGTGACCTTCCCAAAGCCCAAGCACAATTTCACACCCTTCCCTGACCAACTTCACCCACACTGACCTCTCCTTCCCCTGAAATCCTAGAGCCTGCAGTGTCTGGGTCACTCCTTCGGCCCTTGGCCACAATCTTTTTATTCTTCTACTAAATATTTAGTTGTTCATCCAACCAGAAGCTTCCTAAAGGTGGTTCTGGATTTTATATTCCCCTGTATTCTGTAGCATAGTACTATATACATATAGATAAGCATTTCACAAATATCTGCTAAAGGACTAAAGATACCTATGAATTTCCTTCCAATTGCTTGCCGAAATGTAGTATCACTGTCAAAAGTTGGGCAAAGATGTTTCTTTGAAGGGTAAAAGAAGTTTAGCTGATGAGTTAGAGCTCTCTGAGAAACACAAGATCTGGAATTAGAATAGCAGGCTTGGGGACAAAAGATGGGATTCAAGTTTTAGCTCTGTCCATCTATGTGAAACAGGGCAATGCCATTAACGAATTAGGGACTCTTGTGTGAAGTAAGGATAATAATACTCATCTTGCCAACTTCATATGAGAACATGGATGTGAAAGTACTTTATAGTGATAAAGGCGGTCCGTGAGAGTTATGATTGCTGTTGTATTCTCATGTAGCTGCTTCTGTGAATCCCAGAATGGCCTCCTGACCCTCGCTTCTCAGGAACCATTTCCCAGTTTCTACTCCACACACATAACCTTAAAGAAATCTATGGCTGCACTCTTCAGGTAAGAATAAGTGTTTTCTTGAAGCAGAACTTCTTTTTTTTCTCTTTGAGACAGGGTCTCACTCTGTCACCCAGGCTGGACTGCAGTGGCGCAACCTTAGCTTACTGCAACCTCCACCTCCTGGGCTCAAGCCATCCTCCTGCCCCAGCCTCCCAAGTAGCTGGGACCACAGGCACGCACCACCACACCCAGCTAATTTTTTTATATTTTGATGTAGAGACAGAGTTTTGCCATACTGCCCAGGCTGATCTCAAACTCCTGGGCTCAAGAGATCCACCTGTCTCAGCCTCCCAAAGTGTTGGAATTACAGACGTGAGCCACCATGCCTGGCCAAAGCAGAACTTCTTATACAGAAGGAACTGTCATTCCTGGTTCAGGTCCCTGGATTTGACTAGTTAAGTCGTCCACACTTCCTCATCATCTCTGGAAAGAATGTAACAAGGCAGAAAGAACACTGTACTGAGAGTTCTTTCTCTCTCTCAATCAAGAGATTGAGTTCTAGTCCTAGCTCCTTCATTCACTCACTGTGCCTCCCCTATTTAGTCCTCAGTTTTCACATCTCTAAACTGAGGAATTAAGGCCAGATGATCTCTAAGTTTCCATCCATTACTGACATTCTAAGGATTCTAGGATAAAAACTCATGACTTTAATAAGAATCAAAAAGTATCCATTTCAAAACAAGCCTTTGAGCTCAGTTTGACTTTCACTCATTGGGTTTTCAAAGTTCTAAAGCACAAGCATCATTAATTCCAAAGCACCTGCTTTAAATAGAGCCCATGAGGTCAGAATCTCCCCAAGCTTGGTTGAAGTTTCATGATATATGGTCCCAAAGAAGATGGAGTAATGTATACTGTCACCCTATTCTGAAAAGGATCTTGGCCCCAAAACAGAAAAATCAGCATTAGGTATATTTATAAACTCAGTTTAGTGTGAATCAATGGCTGGGCTTGAATTTCACTAATGCTTAGACATCAAATGCAATAAAATATTTCTTGGGCTGTGACACTTGAAAGAGTAGCCAACAGCCAGTCCTTTTCATATGTACCATACAATTCCCCTCTTTAGGAAAACAAATAATAAAAAAAACTCAATCAAAAGGATATAACCACAAATCAAGAGGACACCGATGGAAGGGAGAAAATTTCACTGGAAAGTAGAACTAGATTTCTAGCTTAAAGTTGCCATAAAGTCACTTTCTCTCTGCTTGGTTTCAGTTTTTTCATTTGCAAAGTGAGGAAGTTGCTTCTTCCATCATTGATTCTCTAAAACTTCTAAGACTCTTTGGCTTTTTAAGGTAACACTGAAGAAAGCAAAGAATGTCAAAGAACTCCCTGTATTTGTTCTCACTTTTTCAATCCATATTCCTTGTAAGACCACAAGGCTACTTTGGGATACTGCATGATTCAGGGAAAGCTTCCAGCATCCCAAAAGCAACTGGATTCTAGACATTCTGACCAACTCCACATTAAGGTTTAGATCTCGTGTAAATCATTCCCTTTGAAATTCTAATACACCATCAACAACCAGCACTTGTAACCAGCATTTGTAAGCACTGATCTTTCTGCACTCTTCAGGAGAGTTCTGAATCAACTTGTCACCCATCCAGAGACATTCACATCCAGCCCCACAGAGATATAAAGAGAAGAAATGGAGCATGTGATCTCCAGAGAGCTCAAGAGTTTCCAAAAGAGTAGTGGGAGCTAATATGTCTTTAAAAGACATATGAGCCAGTCCTGTGATGGATGCTTTAATACATCATCTCTTTTAATCCTCATATCAGGTCAGCAGTTATTACCCCACTTTCCTAATAAGGAAATAAGTTCAAAGAAGTTGGGTTTTTTCATTTGTCCAACATGTCTTAAGTAGGCAAAAGCAAGCATGGCTCCTGCCTTCATGGGGCTTACAATCTAGTGGGAAAGGAAATTAGTCAAAGAATGCTACCAAAAAAGAGCACAAAAGAGAGGCTTACGGTGCTATGAGAACAGAAAAAAAAAAAGGAGAAATGACTAGTCAGCAATGTCAAGAAAAGTTCTCCCAGATACCTAAGTTAAGGGTTAAGACTTAAAAAAAAAAAAAAAGGATTTAGCTAAGTCAAACTGAAGAAGAAGTGCATGGATAAGTAGCCAAACAGAGGGAATATCAGGTGCAAAGGCACTATGGTGGGAAATGAATGATGCTTTCAAGGAACCAAGCAAAGGCCAGAGTGCAGATTGGATAGGGATCAAGAACTAGCATGGTGAGAAATGGGACTGGAAAGGTCAGCAGACAGCAGATTACATAGGACCTGTAGAACCACTAAGGATTATATTTTCATCATAAGAGCAATGGGAAGCCATATGAATGTAACACAATGGGTTTGAAGAGATCTTTCAACTGAGGTATGAAGAATGGGTTGGAGGGGAGAGGGAGGATATTAGTCATTCTCACACTCCTATAAAGAATACTTAAGACTAGGTAATTGATAAAGAGAAGAGGTTTAATTGGCTTATGGTTCTGTAGGCTGTACAGGAAGCATAGCTCGAGCATTAGCTTCCGGGGAGGCCTCTGGAAGCGTACAATCATGGTGGAAGAGGAAGCGGGAGCTTGGACATCATCTGACAAGAGCAGGCGCAAGGCAGCAAGGGGGAAATGGTACACACTTTTAAACAACCAGATCTCATGAGAACTCACTCACAATGGCAAGGACAGTACCAAGAAGAATGGTACTAAACCATTCATGAGAAATGTACCCCAATGATCCAATCACCTCCCATCAGGCCCCACCTCCAACACTGGGGATTACATTTCAACATGAGATTTGGGTGGGGACACACATCCAAACTATATCAAGGAGTAAATATGGGAAGACCAGAACACCAGTTAAAGGCTACTGCAGGATTTAGTTAAGAGGTGACAGTGGGCTGAACTAGGGTGGTGACAATGGAGACAGAGAAAGGTGGAGCTGCCCACAGTCACAAAATCAGTAGGTTAAGAGAGCTAAGATTCAAGCCTTGGTCTATCTGACTTCAAAGCCCAGGTTTTTCTCTACCTTGCCATTTATTTATTCATTCAGCACTTAGTTACTGATCATCTGTTATGTATCAGGCCTGTGCCAGATGCTGGGGATATGGCCATGAACAAAACAGACACTGCTCTCATGTAATTTACAGTCTAGACATTAAACAAATAAGAATACAAAGAGATGTACACAATTACAAATTGGGATGAGTATCCTGAATTTTAATAGGTAATATTACAAATTAGGCCACGAAAATCTTCCAAGTTGTTGATGATATGAAAGAGCCACTTGCCTACTGCATGCAAGTAAAAGACTTTAGAAAACTTTGCTGTCAGAGTTTGATATTGAGTATGGCATCCCTGGCCAGCTCATGAGCTTTCAGGCTAGCAGTCTCAAGGTGGCATTATCCCTGTGGAAACAGAAGTCTTTCTAAAAGCAACTACTAAGTCTTTAATTTACTTACATACCCCAGGCAGCCATCACTTATGTATGTATTTTACAATAGTTGGGATCTTTCACAGATTCATTCATTTGCACATCGTAGCAGCCCTATGTAGAATGCAGGCAGGTTTTAATACCAGAGTTCAGAGTTGAGGAAACTGAGGCCTAAACAGGTAAAGTGACTTAATCAAGGTCAACAAACTAGGAAGGCACCCAGATCTGCCATCCAACTCTCATTAAAAGCACCTCCAGCCAGGAAACCATGAATCTCAGATGAGACACCTGCAGGTCACTGAGCCTGGATAAAGTCACCCAGGAGTCCCATGAAGTTCCTGAGAACAATGATCGGGAACATTAAGCAGCTTGGGAAAGGTTTCTAGAATGCAGCACCATGAGCCTGAGACACAGGTACCCTTGCCAACTCTCCCAGATTAGAACAGGTTCTCTTGGACTCTTTCCAAGTGCCTCTGACTAACAGAGAAAAGTATTTTTCCATCACAAACACTGCAGGCAGGCATCAGACAGACTCCTGAGAGGGGAGGGCAGAGAACACATCCCAGATTCCCATACAGACAATCTATAAAGTTATTCTGATACCACGTGAACTGCGTTAGCTAAGCACCTACCACTGGGGATGTCCCGTATTGAGCAGTGTTTCTCAATCTTGACACTATTAACATTTGAAGCTAGATAATTCTTTGTTATAGGAGACTGCCCTTGCATTGTAGAATGTTTAGCAGCATCCTTGGCCTCTACCCATTAGACGCCAATAGTGTCTGTGCATAAACTCTTTTTTAATCAATATCACACAACTAATGCCTCCCAGAATGAGACTGAGAGCAGCCTCTGTGCTGATGTGGCCTGCAAGTTCATTCCAGGAACAATTCACCACTGGAGCTTGTGAAAACAACTACAGTCAAATAACTCCTTGTTCCACTAATGAGCTGCTCCTGACCCTGTGAGGAAATCTTATTCCCATTAAGGTGAGTGCTGAGTCTGATTAAATAGAAGCCCTGGGTGTTTCTTCTCAACGACACTGGGCCAGAGCACAGGCCTCCACTGCTGCTAGAAGGAACACAAAATTGGTGAATCACATAACAGGAAACTCCCATTTACCCAAAATTCAGTACAAAAACCAGGACATCCAAACATCCCAGGTTTAACCATTCTGGCCTTAGGATAAAGGAGAAAGTGGCAATGTACAAAAACAAGCAATCTGAATTAACAAGCTAAGTAAATAGCTGAAACGTTACCAAAAAATCATGCTCTTGAAAGGAGGCAGAAACCTGACGCTGAGCTCCAGAGCAGCTGGGGTGACTCAGACAGTGTCAGAGACATGGGTTCCAACCTCCCACCCCAAGGGCTGGGCTGCTGGCCCAGATGTGGGAATCGCATCAGCTATAATGCTTCAAAGCTAAAATCAAAGAAGCAACATCTTTATGTCTTTCATTAGTCAACTACCTGACTAGTTAAAAGGTTTACTGACAGACAGCCAAATTCACCACCATTTGGTAGTAAGTGTATTTTAATGTACTGCAATTCTTGGAAGACTAACCATGAAACGCCTACCTGTGAACACCCAATCACTCAAGACTACTGCTAATTTCTATGCGACTTTTGCCCTTTGTAGTTAGCTATATTGTTGCACATCTCATACTGGAATGTAGTAAAATTTTATCACAGGTCTATCACCCCTAGTGGACAGTGGACTCCCTAAGGGCAAGATTTACATCTAGTACAAGGCACGGTACATAAAAAGACCCTCACTATTTGTATGATGCATGGATGATAAAGTTTTCCATCTCTATATTCTTAGGCTTACGCCTATCTACATATTCTAGTGGGAAGATATGGCCTATGTCTTTTCTCCTCCATTTCCCCAAGGCTTAACACATTGCTCAATAGGTGCCTAATAAACATTAACCTATTTGGTTGGACACCAGAATCCAAAGAGACAAAGAAGCTTTCTGTTCATGAACATCTAAGTCCCAGGAAAGAGGTCAGAAATCCTAGCTATCTACCCTGCCTTGTACGCATTTGTGTATGTGTAGTCTCTTTTAACTATAAAGAGTTTGATGCAGGAAAATGAGTAAATTCTTTGATAGGCATTGGAGATACAGAAGTGAGCAAGACTAATCTGGTGGCTTCCTTCACAGAGCTTATTATCTGAAACAAAAGAGAGATATCAACAATTACAAACATACAAAACCCAGCTACTATGCTCAGTGAGTCTCTTTAGGAAAAGGTTCTGTAGATAAGCCCAATCTTCAAGCAATCTGAATCTCTTTGAGGAAAGTGACGACCTTCCTCCTAATGAACGACACACTTTGCTTAGAGCATCCTCTAAAGCGGTAATAGGGAAAGTTTATTATACATCTTTGTTATACAGGCCTCTATTGCAAAACGATCATGAAATGTTTTAAAAGACCAATTAAAAGCATCATAGATATGACTGCTCATAAGTCTACATTTGTGTATAGAAATGTGTAGTATATGTGACTTACCAAGGATAGCTGAAGCTGACCTGAAAACCTGCAAAAGCCAGAAACTTCTGAAATAAGAGTCCCTAGATATTTGGGAGTCTAGAGATGTGTGTGTAGCTAGCAAGCAGGACAGGAGTAGGCAAGGGAACTCCTGAGAACCCCTGAAGCTCAGAATACTTTGACATGATGACAGATCTTGGGAATTTCAAATTGGCTGGGGAACTCTGTGAAATCAACAGGCAGGAAGGCAGGGATGAATAGAGGCCATGAAAAAACAAAATCTGAGGACAAAGTCAACAATATGAAGGCCAGGAAAGCAGAACTGCCCTAAGGGAAAGATGAGAAATAAATGAAGATTCAAGAAAAGACGAAGATGCTAAAAGCTGTATGGCATGATGTGGTAACATCTGAGGGAATATATGAGATGTCTGAACCAATACACATAGTTTATTAGGGTCAACAAAAGTTTAAATCAGAATTCCATGCCAGCTATGAATCAAAATAATGTTCCTACCTCAATCTTTAGATATTTATCTTTCACTTAACATTTTCTGATGCTTTTAATTTAGATTTAGACATGCAAATAGCTATGACAAAGTAAGAACTTCCCAACAAGCTGGACAAATTTCTGGATGATGCTTGCTGCAATGGATCCCTTCTCAAAACCTCATGGGCTCTTAGGACCGGAAGGAGTTAACTTAACCCAGGCTTGCCTTTTTGGGTACAAACCTGTGACTCTGAGAGGAAAAGCCACATATCTGGCTGGTGGCAGAACTAGATCCCAGTATCCCCATCTCTGATCCTTAAGCTTTCATCAGTAAAAAGGCTTAACCCCAAGCACTCATGGCTGCTTAGACAGCTGTCCCCCAGCTGCTCTTACCAACCGTAAGTTCTCTGCTACTGTCTCACCTGTCTGAGCAACCAGGTGTGTCCACCCACTCCAGATGGCAGTGACCTTTTCATTCTGGAAACAATGTGCTTCTATTTTCTGGGGCACAGGAAGGAAAGCAGCCTCATTAGCCAGTTGCCCATGCTTGTTGCTTCCCCAAACATACACCTCTCCTGCATCTTAAACAAACAGAAGGGTAACAAAAGAGGTGAGGGAACATTAGTCCAAAATGATGGAAAATAACAGAAGTCTAAAAAATAAGTGGTTAAAAGAAGTTGTTTTATACTTACACTACAAGGTTGAGTGGAGCCAAGCAGGATACAAAATTTGTGTACACCATAATAACTTATTACAAGATTTTCAAAAATTCTATACATAAAAAACAAGGCCAAATGTTCTTAGTAGCTTAAGAAATAAAAATGTGTGGTTTTCTCTTCATTTTTTCATTCAACAAATATTTATTCAACATCTACCATGTGTATGAGACACATTTCTCTATTTTCTATGTTTTTAAAATATATGCCTATACTACCTTTTGTATGAAAAAAATGCTTTAAATTTTCGAAATAACAGGTTAAAAGATACATTATTTAAGCTTAAATTTTTTAAACATAAGATTATTTCACTGCATGCCCTGTCCAGCAGAAAATATAATGCTACAGAATCGCATCTGGATAGCACTTCAGTTTGTTTTAACCTCACAATAATCCTGTGATATAAGCAGGAAAGTGACTGACTGACATTGTGATTTAACAGAAAGAGAACAAATTCAGAGTCAAGTGACTCTGGCTTCTATTCCTGGATCTGCTAACTAGCTATTGACCTTGGACAAATCACTTCCTCTCTAAGACTTAGTTTCACCAGCTGAAAATTGGAAGGGAAGGCTGTTGGTCTAGAAGGGCAGACAATATGACTGATGACACTGGTAACAAGAATGACTGGCAGGTGACTGTGGCAAGCCAGAGAGTACGTGCCTATCTAAAAGGCATTCACATTCAAAAATATTTTGTAAATGAAAGCCATACAAAATGAGGCCATGGGCTATAATTTAGCCTATGGCTTGTCAATTTGTGACTCCTCAGCTTTTCCAACCCTTATAATCTAAGGATCTACAGCTGTACTACCCAATACAGTAGTTCACCACCTACATGTGGCTATTAAACACTTGAAATGTGGCTAGTCCAAACTGAGATACATTGTAAGTGAAATGCTACTCTCTCACACAATGGACTGCAAAGACTTAGTGCAAAAAAGAGTGTGGCTCCTTATAATTTCACATGGGTTACATGTTGAAATAATATTTTGGATATACTGGGTTAAGTAGATATATTATTAAAATTAATCCCACCTGTTTCTTTTTACTTTTTGAAATATGGTTCATATTATATTTCTATTAGCACTGTTCTAGAAGATAAATAAATCAAGGCTGGAAGATGTTAAATTACTTTTCAGGATCACATGGCTAATAAGGAGTCAAATAGGGACTAGAAGCCAGGTCTTCTGCTTTCACTGCATTTTGTAGCTTCCCAATAAAACTTGATAGTATTGCTTGCCCTAGGGCAGTCTAGTATATTCCAAAAAACTGACAGAAAGTCAAACAGTATCATTTAGGGGCTTCAGACTAAGGTTCAGAAGTCTCCAGTTCAAGTTCCATCTGTTACCCGATCACTGTTTGACACTGGGCACATCACTTCACATTCTAGGTCTGTTTCCTCAACTCCAAAATGAGCGAGTATAAATCAGTGAAACCTTTTTGTCACTGGGGTGACCCTGCAACATTGACATTCTGCAGTTCTATGAAGTGAATTTGGTGTATTCCATTCCCAGAGAGAGGTCAACCTCCTGGACTTCATCAGGGTGTGCAAAGTATGAAGATCTCTTACAAGATAGCAAAGAAGCCCCCTCAGCAAAGTATCAAATCCATTAAGTGGACTGCTGAGCTACAAAGATGCCACTGACGATGAAGCCTGTGTAAACAACTTCACTTATCTTAGTAGCTCTAAACCATCTTTTTGAAAGTCAAACTGTCTTCCAGATGAGGATCATTATGCTGTTGCCTCAGCAGGTAAAATTAAATTCTGCTGCGATGCCAAATAGTTATATAATCTACAACCACTCCAGAGAAAGTGTCTAAAGAGCATTGAACAAAATCCAATGTGTAACAGCTTGAACTAGATGAAGAAAGAGAGGGCTATTAATCTTTTTTTTTTTTGAGACGGAGTCTTGCTCTGTCACCCAGGCTGGAGTACAGTGGTGTGATCTCGGCTCACTGCAACCTCCGTCACCCGGGTTCACGCAATTCTCCTGCCTCAGCCTCCCAAGTAGCTGGGATTACAGGCACGTGCCACCACACCCAGCTAATTTTGAATTTTGGGGTAGAAATGGGGTTTCTACAAAAAAATTCCATTTTTTAGTAGACCAGTGGCCAGGCTGGTCTTGAACTCCTGACCTCAAGTATTCCATCTGCCTCAGCCTCCAAAGTGCTGGGATTACAGGTGTGAGCCACAGTGCCCAGCAGGGCTATTAATCTCCATAATCTTTAGCTCATTTTCAAAATATCAAAAACCATTTCACTTTGTGAATATATTGAAAATTACTAAATTGTATACTTTAAATGAAACTTAAATTCTTTGTATACTTTAAAAGAAATTTAATTTCTTATATTTAAAATACATCTTAATTATTCAACATTTATATATAAATAACACCATAATAAAAGTGCCCTACATATGAAATAATAAATTTACTACCAACAAGAATTTTTAAGAAGTTGAGGTTGGCAAACAATTAGACAAGCTCTAGGTTTACATACCATCAGTCATTTCAAATTAATTAGAACAAAACAGAAACACCTCGTAGTCTACTTTTATTCTCAGAAAAGAATGCCTTCTCCATCCCTCATTGACTGTGGGGCACGAACACATCACTTCTCACCCTAAGGTCTCTAGTCCTTCTTCTGTAAAAGGAAGGGAGGAACTGGATACCCACTGGAGTCCCTTATAGTTGGCATTCATTTCAACTCAACACTTTTAACAAATATTAATATATAAATCTACCTAATGTGAGACACAAGTTAAAAGTAGGTGCTTTTTTATTAGATGTTTGTTTTAAATTCATTAAATGACAAATTATCTGCAGCTCAGAATTTGCAAAGCATTTAAACTTTCATATTACGGCTCCTGTGCTCTTGAAATAACAACTTCTCAGCTGGGCTGCATTGCAAATTTGATGTCGAAGAATGCATACCACCATTAATTTACATATATTATGGGCACACCTGAATTTCCACATAAAACACTAAGTACGGAAGTCCCTCCTCTTTGCTTAAAAAATAGAATACATTCAACTCTGTGAGAGGTCTTACCAAACAAAATATTATAAATCTCTCAGATGTATAGTCTCCAGTCTACCAGCAGGGGTCAGGGCAATGTGGGCCAAAGAGAAGGGATTACTGTCACTTTCAAGAAAATGCTGCATTGCCTTGGAAGGAAAAGTCACTAGACAGTTTATACTGTATTGGCTCAGTGTTTCAAATGGAAGGATGAATGCGCAGCCAAAGAGAGAGATATAGTGTAGGATAAAAAAACAGTTAAGACAGAAAAACAGATAGATCAAAGAGATGAAGTAGATAAATTAGAGAAACATATAACAATATAAAATATTTACAAAACTATATATCTAGAGTTAGATATATAGATACACAGATTAGATATTACAAAGATTAAAGATAAATAGATACATAGGTAAACAGAGTAGACAGATACACAAATGGAGACTGATAAATGGATTAGAAAGATATAGATGGATAAAACAGGTTACTTTGAGATTAGACAACTAGAGAGTATACACAGGTAGAGAGCTTAGACAGTTACAATACACACCAAAATAGATTAGAGGGATAAGAGAGCAGCTTCTACCCTCATAATCGTAGGTATATGAGAAAACTACAAAGAATTCATAATTATGTAATACACTGTTATCCATATATGTTATATATAAATTTACTGTTGATTACATGATTTGACAACCACCATTACCCTGAGAGGAAGACATTACTATCCTTATTGTATAGTTAAGAAAGCAAACTCAGACGAAATGGAAGTGAGCCTATGTCTGCTATTCATGATTTATATGTATTATATTTAATTCTCGTAACTACCCACAAAGTCTTTTACAGACAAGAAGATGGTCTCAGAAAGGAAAAGTAATTTGCCTAAGAGCATACCAGTGGTAGCATCAGAATTCTAGCTCCAAAGTCTATGACATTCCCTCTGTATTTCAATATCACCACTTCAGGCAGTCACATACAGAATCCTGAATGGCATGTTAAACCGTGAAAGAGCTGGTACCTACCTGTTAATGAAGCTGAGTGGTCTGAGCCAGCAAGAACACACATTGCTTTAGAATTCTCTAGACCTACAAAAGAAAAAATGTTCTTCTGAATTACATTTATAACAGAACAAACTGGGCAGAGAGGGGGCACTCAGCCAGTACCACCTGGGCGTGGGAGAGACTCAGCCAGTGCAGGCAGGCCTGAGTCAGCAGCACTGGCCAAGAAGATGGCTGGCATTGTAGGGAGCCTGGTAACATGCCAGGAGATTGAACAATCAAGTAAATATATTCAAGATAAAGGAGCCAGATTCATCACTATCAAAGAGGGGAGGAAAGGTATAGATATGAAAAGGGGAAAGGCTATAATCAACCGTGTAATATTGGATAGTAATTGGAAAAATCAGTGTAAATTCATGATTTCTAGTAGAGACAGATAAATAGACATAGGTGTGTGTATGTAAAAATGTGTGTGCATGTGTGTGTGTCCGTGTGTCTATTTCCTAACTCCAGCAGTTGAGTGGGTCTAGAGCAATGACATCTCATACACTCAGCTGTTATCAAATGCAGGCACTTAAATAACCCCAAGCCTCCTAAGAACATACAATCAGAACCAGATTCTGAACTGGGCTTCTTTCTCCAAATTCAGCACTTTTCCTTCCTTAATTACACTGCTAAAAGTGGAGCTAGCCTGTGATGACCTGCAGTCTAGCATGCAGATAGACGCAGACTTATTCTGTAACTTTTTTTTCTGACACTTCTTTTTAATTAATAACTGTTGTAATAAAATGGCCCTCACACCTTCAAGTGTCCTCTGGAATGATAACAGGACAAAGCAGATGTTTTCACCCATGTTCACCAGAGAGGAAGTACTGGGCCCCTAATGGCCAGGTGAGGAGGGGACAGCCAGGGTTCCAGCTCCAGAACTTTTGGCAATGAGGTGAGTACGGGAGGACGAAAAGTGAAAGACTTTGAGGACTGGAAGTTGATGATCCATTCTAATGTCTCATCAGAGAACTCCCCCAAAACCAACTCTGAATCTAAGCTGTGCCCCACCCAAACAGATGCCAAACAGGTTGTTTAAATGAAATAAAATAAAAAACATTTTTTCCCTCTAATAACAGGTCCTGTGCTAAGATATAGAGCAAAATGACACACCGCTTCCACCCTTTAAAAGTTCATAATCTTCAGCATATGAGAAAACATACAGACAATTCATAATAATACAGTATATTGTGCTATCCATGCATGTGAAGCTAATGCAGTGAACACTAGAAAGGAAAAGGTCTTTACTGAGAAAGGTGTATCTGAGCTAGGTCTAGCACTTTGGGAGGCCGAGACGGGTGGATGACGAGGTCAGGAGATCGAGACCATCCTGGTTAACACGGTGAAAACCCTGTCTCTACTAAAAACACAAAAAAATTAGCCAGGCGTGGTGGCAGGCGCCAGTAGTCCCAGCTACTCGGGAGGCTGAGGCAGGAGGATGGCGTGAACCCGGGAGGCGGACCTAGCAGTGAGCTGAGATCGCGCCACTGCACTCCAGCCTGGGCGACAGAGTGAGACTCTGTCTCAAAAAAAAAAAAAAAAAAAAAAAAAAAATTCTTAGAATTTTTCCCAGAGGGAACACAACGGAAAAGGCATTTCAGGCAGAGGTAACAGTTTTCCCATAAGCACAGAGAAATGAGAAGGCAGGATATGCCTGGGGAGAAGTGAATACCTTGATGAAGAAGACAAAAATGTTTGAAAAGTCCAAGTTTACATTATACATGTTTCTAATGTCATGTGAAGTGGACTACCTGTCCCACATCCAATGCTCCTTCTCCTTTCTAAGAGTACCTTCCCCAGCTCAACCCATGGGTTTCAGGGAAGCTAGGCCCACCCTTAGCTGAAAGAGAACACCTCCAGGACTTAGAAAAATTAGAATGATCTCAACACCCAATTACATCACTCCCACTGCAACCCACCCTTTCCTATTCTTCCCCCGCCCCTTCCCACCATCCTCAAAAATCCCCGATTTGTTCCAGGCAACAGAAGAAGTAGTTACAAGTCTCCTATACAAGTTTTTCCTACAGCCAAGCCTGGGTAAACTCGGTCACAAAGTAGAAGAGTGAGAAAGCAGAAAAGGGAGAAGAGGAGGAAATGGAGACATGGTGCTGTATACAGAGGGAGAAAGGCCCACAAGGAGAGCAGAGAGAGAGAAAGAAAGAGAGAGAGACAGGGGAAGAAGGGTGGGGGGAAGAAAAGGAAGTAGAAAATACAGACCAAATGACCAACAGACCTATGGGCAGAACACATATTACCTACTCCTCGTATTTTCGCGTAGAGAGATTTCCCTGTGGGAACAGTCCTGGCCCCTCTGTCTACATCCTCACTCACTCCTGCTTCCTTTTTGGGAGAAGGAACTGGCCATGCAAGGCACGGTCCTCCTGGGTTCCCTCTTTGGGGTGTGCCTGCCTGAAGAGAGGGTACATCTTCATGTCCTCTTGGTCAGGCGTTAAGTTTAGCAGGGCCAACTCTATATAACTACCCCAGTGCTTGGTGGGTAAATTCAATCTGAGATTCAGAATTAGGGGTTTGAAGACAATATATAGTCATAGTGAGCCTCTAATCATGTCTTCCAACCTAGCTTTTAACAGTTCTAGAGTTACCATTTCAATCTCCACCTACCTGACTTGCATCTATGCCTCAGTCGGTTCCAAACCCTGGCAGGAAAGAAGGTTGCTTCTACTGGGCCAACAAACAATGCCAGCAAGACTAACAGACCAACTAATAGAGAAAGTTAGAGAGACCAAGAAATAGCAAAATCAAAAATCCATTTAATCCTCTTCTGCATGTTTATGTCTCTACTTCCTGACAAAGAACAAATATAGGACTAAAGAAAGAAGCATCTTACCTGTCACTCTGCTTGGTTCCTTTGCTGTGAAAAACAATGGAAGAGTCTGCCCAGGGCACAACCGTCGTCCACATGGTGCCAAACCAGTCCCCCACTGGAACACGATGCCACTCACTTCCCAACAGAATGGAAGAGAAAGCAGAGAAGATGCACATCAGGATAAGACTAGACTGCTCTTTGAACCTCACTGCTATGAGAAATTCCCAATTCTTTCTCAATTAATATGAGTGTTATGGAGAAGCTCAATTGCTTCAAGAGGTCCTGTAACTGGTCCAGGGATTACCACCAAGCCAATCACAAATCCAGTCTTCAGGACAGACTAAGACCATCAAAGCAAATTCCAATATCACATAACTTCCTACAAAAAGTTCCAGGACACTCCTTCAGAGTCAAATCAGTGGAATGACACCTTATTCATGATTAACCTGAAAAGACAACTCAGATCCCAGACAAAGCAGAAAAGAACCTTGAAGATCATCAAATCCATTCCTCACATTCAGTAGATGAGAAAACTGAGGCCCTGAAGAGAGGATGCGATTTGTCTCCTCAGGCAGGAAGGTAACAGCAGAGAAAATGCCAGGACTCAGCTTTCCTAACACCTAATGTAGTGCCCTTTCCACGACACCAAGATGAATTCAAAGATTCCTAATTGCCAAGTAAATACATATTTATGACTGCAAGATAGCTTCTTAATAGCCATGATTTCAGCAGAATGGCCTTTTACTTTCATGCCCACTGAATCTAATTCATGTACCTATGTTCTGAACCTCATACAAATGCAAATATGAAATTCTAGATATTTGATCTACACTCAGGTGTGTGAAACTAGGATCCATCACCCAACAGCAACATTAAGGTTCTGCTCCTTTGGGAGTATCCTATAAACAGCAGTCCTTTTTAAGGCTATAAACAGACAAGCCTGTTTTGTGAAAAATAAGCTATGACCACTGAGCACAATGTGAGCAAAGCACAGTGTTGAAATAAAAACTTACAATCTCTTCAACAAATTGACTTCGAGAGGAAAAAAAAAAAAAGAGGAAAAACTTTATAAGAGACTTCAGATAGCTGACAGGAGATGAATATCCAGAATATATAAAGAACTCCAAAAACTCAACAACCAAAAGAAACAACTCAGTTAAAAAATGGGCGAAGATGTAATCCCAGCATTTTGGGAGGCTGACATGGGAGGATTGCTTGAGCCCAGAGTTTGAGAAAAGCCTGGGCATATAGTGAGATCTCATTTCTACAAAAAATTTAAAAATTAGCCAAGCATGGTGGCGTACACCTGCAGTCCCAGCTGCCTGAGGTGGGAAGATCACTTGCGCCTGGGAGGTGGAGGCTGCAGTGAGCCAAGATCATGCCACTGCACTCTAGCCTGGGCAACAGAATGAGACACTGTCTCAACAAAAAAAGCGAGGGAGGAGGGTGCAGTGCAAAGGATTTGAATAGACATTTCTCCAAGAAGATACACAAATGTCCAGTAAAAACATGAAAAGATGCTAACATTGCTAACCATCAGGGAAATGAAAACAGATATCACCTCATATACATTTTGATGCTACTATTTTTAAAAACCAGAAAATAACAAGTGTTGGTGAGTTTTTGGAAAAATTGGAACCTCGTGCACTCCTGGTGGAAACAAAATGGTACAACCTCTGTGGCAAATAGTATGGCAGTTCCTCAGAAAATTAAAAATAGAATTACCATATGAACTAATAATTTCACTTCTGGGTACACATCCAAAAGAACTGAAAGCAGGATCTTGAAGAGATATTTGTACACCCATGTTCATAGCAGCATTATTCACAATAGCTAAAACATGGAAGCAACTCAAATGTCCATTGACAGATGAATGGTAAGCAAAACGTGATATATCCATACAATGGAATGTTATCCACTTTAAAAAGTATCTAAACGCCGATATATCCTACTCCATGGATGAACCTTGAGGACATCATGCTAAGTGAAATACGCCAGTCACAAAAAAGACAAATACTGTATGATTCCACTTAGATGAGAGACTTACAGTAGTCAAAAGTATAGATACAGAAAGTAGAATAGTGATTGCCATGGGCCAGTGGAATGGGGAATGGGGAGTTATTGTTTAATGGGTATAGAGTTTCAATTTTGCAAGATGAAATGTTCTGGAGATGGATGGTGGTGGTGATTGCATAATGATATGAATGTACTTATACACTTAAAAATGGTTAAGATAATAAACTGTAAACTACGTATATTTTACCATGATAAAATTAAGAAAAAATAATTTTTTTAAAAAAGAAAGAAAGACTTGTGATACATATCAACTAATTACAATATGTAGACCTCATTCAGGCTGGGCACAGAGGCTCACACCTGTAATCCCAACACTTTGGGAGGAGAAGGCAGGAAGACTGTCAGAGGCTGAGAGTTCAAGACAAGCCTGGGCAACATACCAAGACCCCATCTCTACAAGAATAAAAATTTTAAAATTAGCTGAGTGTGGTGGCACATATCTGTAGTCCCAGCTACTTGGAAGGCAGAACCTAGAGGATCGCTTGAGCCCAGAAGTTTGAGGTCGCAGTGAACCATGAACACACCACTGTACCCCAGCCTGGACAACAGGGGGGGACCCTATCTTAAAAATACATACATACATATATATATATATATATATATATGCATGTGTGAGTGTGTGTGTTATATATATATATGTTTATATGTGTGTGTGTGTGTGTGTGTATGTGTGTATTTATATACAGGCATGGGAAGAACTGTATCCCCCTAAAATTCAGATGTTGAAATTGTTGAAACCCTAATGCCCACTGTAACTAGATTTGCAGATAGGGGCTATGGAATGCAATAAAAGTTAAAGGGGGTCATATGTGTAGGGTCTTAATCTAATAGGACTGGTGTCCTTATAAAAAGGAAGAGACATCAGAAATCTCTCCCTCTCCACAGGCACACCCAAAAAAGGCCATGCAAGAACCGAGCAAGAAGGTGGTCACCTACAGGCCAGGAAAAAAAAAAAAAACTCACGAGAAACCAATCCTGACAACACAATAATCTTAATACTTTTAGCCTCCAGAATGGTAAGAAAATAAATGTCTGTTCTTTCAGCCTCCTAGTTTGTGGTATTTTGTTACGGCAGCCCTAACAGATTAGTACTGTGGTACATCCATACCAACAAATACTACTCAGCAATGAAAAGGAATGAATTACTGATATACACAACTTGGATGAATGTCTAGGGAATTATGTTGAATGAAAGAAGTCAACCTCAAAAGGTTATATACTGTATGATACCATTTATAGAACATTTTTGAAATGACAACATCATAGAGATGGAGAACAGAAGAGTGCTTAGCCTAGGGCTAAGAAGTGGTTATAGGCAGGTAGAAATGGGTGTGGCTATAGAAAGTCAACAGGAAGGATTCCTGTGGTAATGGAACTGTTCTATATCTTGACTGTATCAGTGTTAATATCCTCATTAGGTTATTGTACTATAGTTTTGCAAGATACCATTAGGGGAAACTGGGAAAGAACACACAGGGTCTGTTTTATTTTTGCAGCTGCATGTGCATCTGCAATTATCTCAAAGTAAAAAGTTGAATTTTTTTTGAAGTATAATCAATGCTAAGCCCAGGACTATCAGCACAGTCCTGCACTGAGCTCTTCCTCACTCCTCTCTCCTTCCTCCACTCCACAACTGGACTCACGAAGCACCTGAGCCTCAGCTGCCACAGCCAATTAGTGCTGTCCTTCAGTTCAAAAGGAGTAAGAGCAGAAAAAATGAAAAGGGGAGAGATAAAAGGGTCACCATTCTCCCACACGCCACCTCCCTGTCCCCCTCACACACAGACTGTCAGTCCCATCACCCACTCACAGTACAGGAGACAAGCTCACTTAAAGCTTTTAAATTAATAAACATTAAAATCCATTAGGAAGGCCGTGCAGTTCCCTGCAAAGAATATGAGCCTTAGGATCCAAACCATCCCAGGCTCTGATCCCAGCTCTACGTTACTCCCTGTATAAGCTTACACAAGCACTTTAACTCTGTGCCTCAGTTTCTTCACATGTAAAATGTAACTCGCATCACTTCCTGGTTGTGAGGATTAAATAAAGTAATCAAATAAATAGCACCTAGCATCATACCTAGAACACAAAGAGCTAGAAAACTTCATTTCCTTCCTCTCTACCTGCTAATGTCTTTCCTACATGACTTCTGCCTTATGTTCTCTCCTTTTCATCAGAACCACAATGCAGGAGGACCCTTTGAAATATTCCCTAAATGGTTTTTCTCCTAAAGTTAAGTTTCCTCTTATTACAGACCTATTTTAAAAGGCGGAGGGCAGGCTGGGCTCAATGGCTCACACTTGTAATCCCAGTACTTTGGAAGGCCAAGGCGGGAGGATTGCTTGAGGCCAGAAATTCAAGACCAGCCTGGGCAACATAGCGAGACCCTGTCTCTACAAAAAAATCTTAAAAATTAGCAGGGCATGGTGGCATGCACCTATAGTTCTAGCTACTCAGGAGGCTGAGGCAGTTAGACAGCTTGGGCTCAGGAGTTCAAGGCTACAGCAAGCTATGATCGAGCCACTGCACTCCAGCCTGGGCAACAGAGTGAGACCCCATCTCTAAAAAGTATTAAAAATAAAAATAAAAAAAAGATAAAATGATCACCTGTAGCAGCTAATGCATGCCTCAGTCCAGCAGCAATACAAACAACCTTCTCTTTATGGAACTGTCAAAATAAAGAAAAGGATTTAGATCTCAGAACCATCCACCTACAAAATTTTATGTAATTTATACCAAATACAATGCAGTACGGTCCTCATTATGGGTCTGACTGGTTTAAAGCAACCACTCCCCCCAATATTTCCACCCATAAATACCTCTACATTTATCCCTAAAAGAAAAAAATATATCTTTTAAAATACCATATCACAATACCATATGACAACTCTCAGGGCTGGGAGGCACTTCTAAGGTCATCTAGTCCAAGAGTTAGTAAATGTTTTCTGTAAAGGGACAGTTAGTAAATGTTTTACAGGCCACAGTTTCTGTCACACTACTCAGCTCTGCCATTGTAACATAAAAGCAGCTCTAGACTACACATAAATGAATGAGCATGACTGTGTGCCAGTAAGACTTTATTTACCAAGGGCTCAAAGTTTCCCAACATGATCTAGTCCAATCTCCATCCAACAACACCCCACCAAGTGGTCATCCAACTCCTGCCAAACACCTACCCCCAGTGACATAGGGATCGCCATTTCCCCAGGTGCCTGTTCCATTTTTGCACAGTTCCATTTATCTCTTTAGGTGGAACCAAACCTATCTGCCTGCAGCTTCTGACAATGCTTTCCAAATATTTGAAGATAGTTGTCATGTCCTCTCTAAGACATCTTGTAGTGGTTTTAAAAATAGGTCCTCAAATTCTTGCTACTCCTCCCTTCAAGATGTGGAGCTTAATACCCCTCCCCTTGTGTGGGCTGGACTTAGTGACATGCTTTTAATAAAGAGAATAAAGCAGCAATGAGTGACTCAGAGTCTAGGTGAAAAAAGGCACTAAGGCTTCCTGCTTAGCATCTCTCCCTCTCTCTCTCATCACTCCTGGGGGAAACCAGATGCTATGTCTGAAAAGTCCAATAGAAAGGTCCACATGGCAAGGAACATGAAACCATTAGGGCTTTACCACATTTGTTTATTTACAGGTCCATGGAGATTGCAAGCAGACCCAGCTAACATCTCAACTGTAACTTCATGAGAGACCAGCTAAGCTGTTCCTAAATTCCTGACTCTCCGAAACTGTGACATAATAAATGTTTGCTGTTTTAAGCTGCTAAGGTTTGCAGTAATTTGTTACACAGCAATAGATAACTAATGAAGATCTTTTCTTCAAAGCAAATATCCCCCATTCATCAGCCATCACTGGATTTCAAATTCCCTTCCCCTCCTGGTCTTCACTTCTCTAAATATGCTCTAGTTGTTCAATCTTTCTCTTTTAAAGGAACTCTATAGCATAATCATAACCCCATTAAGGCTTATCATATTTGTTTATTTACAGGTCCACAGTGTCTTTCTAAACTTTAGGACCCTCAAGGGCAGGACCTGAGTCTTATATACCTTTATGCCCAGGGCCTAAGCACCAAATCCACAACAAAACACAACATCCCAGATGCAGGCTGAACAGCAGAAAGGGCTGAGCTTTGGCCTTCCTTCTTCTGGAAACTATACTTCTGTCTATGGAGTCCACAATCACATTAGCTTATGAGAAGATCAAATCTTAGCGTTAATACAATTTGAACATATTGTCCTTTATATTTTTCTTTTGTTTTTCCCCAAAAAACTAACTGAAGGGCTTTACATGTGACTTCAGTCTCTTTAACACCACTCACCTCCACCTCTTACTCTCCATCCCAACTGTTGCTGCTTTAGTTTGAGCCACAATCATTTCATTTGGATTGTTAGCAAGAGTTCCTAAGTAACCTTCCTTCAATCCATCTTCCTATCTGACCTCCCTACCATGCTGTTCTTACCATGTATCACATACAACCACCCTGAATGCCCCATTCCCACCCACTCTACCCTGGAACTTCCACCTCTTCCTTATATTCCAACCATACTAAACTACTTACGATATCCCAAACTCTCCTGTTTCATTCCGTTGCACCTTTGCTTACATGGTTCCTTCTGCCTAGAATGTTCTTCTTTTGCACCCACTCTGAGCATCCTCCTATCCCAAGACAGGTAAACCTCTATTTAACTTTTGAGACTTAGCTTAAGCCTCTTCTCACCCCACCTTCCCCCAGATGCTCAAAACTCCCTCCTTTGGGGATATACATGCATCTGTCATAGTTCTGACATGGTATTACATTTAAGTATTTATGTGCCTATCATGTCCTACCAAACTATAAAGCTCTCAACTGCTAGGACAGGTCTTATTCAACTTTGCTCCCACTGCCTAAACGTAGTACCTACACATAATGGTTGTCATTAAATAAATGAATGAATTTCTATTAAATTTCTCTTTTCACATTGCTCCTATTGTTGCATAGAATGTCACCTGTCAAAATGTTTTTACTCTCTGATTCTGTCAACCAACATATTTTAACCATTGTTCCTCTATTCCTTGATTATATAAAGTATAATTAAGCTAAATTAATTATAACTTATATGTAAGTGCTTACAAGGCCATCTATTTGCAATTGGGAGCTATAATACTTCCTTCAGGGACTACAGAGCCTAGACTTTGTGCATACCATGGGAACCATGACCCGAAATAACAGTCCACAGACCAACAACTGAGTTCAGCAAGCTGGCAGGGGCAGACCCAAGCTTTCTCTAGGGAAAAAACATCTCCCACTATTAATCAGAGTTTAGGGAAATTAGATCAGAGTGGGGCAGCTTAGGCGGTAAAACTCATTTTTGATTCAAGCATATTTCTTTAAAAATTCTATATTCCTATTATGATCACTTACAATATAAACTTCACAAAAAGGGGTGATTTTAAGTATGATGCACTGAAGTAAAGAGCTCTGAACTAGAGCCAAGAGTCCTGTTTAACACTTGTTTTGTCCAATATGGTAGCCACTACCTACACATAGCTCTTGAAAACTTGAAATGTGATTACACTAAACTGAGACATATTGTAAGTAAAAAATGCATACCAGAGTTCAAAGACTTAGTACAAAATCAGTATAAAATATCTTGCTAATAATTTTTATACTGAATTAGCTGGGAATGGTGCCAGGCACCTGTAATCCCAGCTACTCGGGAGGCCGAGGCAGGGAACTGCTTGAACCTGGGAGGCGGAGGTTGCAGTGAGCCGGGATCGCGCCACTGCACTCCAGCCTGGGCGACAGAGTGAGACTCCATCTCAAAAATAAAAATAAAAACGAAAAATAACTTTATACTGATGACATGCTGAAATAACAGGCAAATCTATAGAGACAAAAAGTAGATCAGTACTCACCAGGGGCTGAGGGGAAGGGAGAATAGGAATTGACTGCTATTAAGTACATAGTTTCTTTTGGTGGTAATGAAAATGTTCTAAAATAAGATAATGATATTGGTTGCTCATCTCTGTGGATATACATTTTAAAGGGGTTAATTTTATGGTATGTGAATTACAGCTCAATAATGCTGTTATTTTAAAAATTAATTTCACCTGTTTCTTTTTTAAATAGGGCTACTAGAAAATTTTAAATTACATATGGCTCACATTATATTTGTACTGGCTAGCACTGGCCTATACCATTTGCCTAGCTTAGTGTCTTTTGACAAATCACTTCTATATGGACCTATTTCTAACATAATTTCCATTATTACTAATTTTAGAACTGTAAAATGTCATCAATATCCTTATGAGATGTATTACTTTTATTGTTTTATTTCACAAAATTTCATATGAAGTGTATGAAAACTAACTGAGGTTTTCATTCACAACGTTTACCTCCCAACTTAATCTTTCCCAGAAGGACCTATTTTTCAACTCAAATTCTCCTACTCCATGGGTTTTCAGGGATCCTGACAGCCTTTTATTCTGGGGAGAGATAGGTTAATACCTTGGAAACACTTTAACAGGTCATGGGCAAGCTAAATATTAACTGTCCTCACCTCAATGGCCTGGGGAACCACACATCTTCGAGGTCCATGAGGAACTCCTAACTGGCCAAAGGAGTTGGATCCACATGATAGAACTTGACCATTTTCTGCAAAATACAAATACTTAAATTGCAAATCTATGAAGTAAGATGTCTGTGACCAATGGGTAAATGCTGCAGGGTGAGAGATGCAAAGGGGATGAGGGGAAGTGCTTCAGTGCATTCAGACCATATTCCCTGCTTTTACTCCTCTAGGAATGAAAACACTGGGCACCAGGTTAAGCACTCTACACAGATTGTCTATTCTATTATCTCATTAATAACAGATTATCTGTGTAGAACACTTAACTCAGTGCCTCGTATTGGGATGGGAGGATAGTAATTTTTCATTTTTCATGTTTCCATGTGACAAAATTTCCATTAGTAAAACAACACTCCAGCTTTTCTCCCTGCCGTTCCCCATCCTCACTGCTTTCTAGGGGACAGCGGTCATGTAACCAACTGGTGAGTTTAGGAGACGGGACAGGACATGTGTGGCTTGGCATCTCCCTCTCAGTCATTCTAGGCTGACACATAGGAAGCATTTCCCTGTGGGGAAAGCCTAGAGATTTGGGGGTAAGTTTGGACCAGAAGAATATTAGGACCACTGGCCTCATAATTAATCCTGTCCTCCAATTTAGCCTTTACCAGTGAAAAGCCAATAGTTTTTAATCTCCAATACTGACTTCTCTGTGCTTTTCTCACAACTGGCTCCACATGTGAGCAGGAAAGAGCATTATCTACTGACTCCTTACAATCCAAAACATAGGCTCACAATAAACACCTTATAAATGATAGTTATTGTTTAGATTCTAATAATCACCATCAAATTCAACACATATTACAGAACCCCTCCACAGAGGAGGATGGTGACACTTGAGCAGGGTTTTAAAGCTGGGATTCGAGTCCATCAGATAAGACAAGAGGGGCTGGTCCAGACAGACAGAAGAGCATATACTGCTTGGTATGACTGGAAAGAAAAGTATGAGGAGTGTGGAGAATAAGAGACATGGCACAAAGATAGCTAGGGAACAGTTACAGAAGGCCAACGCTAAAAAGCTAGGAATCCGAGCTATGTCTGGGAGAATCCACAAGGGTTTACGACAGGAGAGTGACAGAAGATGTCCTTGCCAGAGGACCGTGGCAAAGAGGGAGCCTGGTCAGAAACCACAGATGGTCCTTTAAATCCAGAATGGCCAGCTAGACAGAGCAAAGCTTAACAGAGAGGTCAAAACTGCTTCAAGGGAACAGACGTCAGCTGACAAGGTAACTACTGCTGGCTGTTCCCAAGTGCATTACTCTAATAACCCTCTGGCCATATCCTATCCTGCTACCTGGCTTCACAAAGACCAAACAGATCTGCCCAACACCATTTATTTAAAAAAAAAAAAAAAAATCCCACAGTGTGAAAAAGCTGCCATCACTGCTTTGGCAACCACTATTGCCTCATATTCTCCTACCACATTCCCTGAAAGTAACCCTTTGCTGCCACTGCTGGCCACCGGCCAGCTACCCCAGGCACACAGCTATCATGAACTTTTGGGACAGGAAGTGGCCACCAAAGGTGATCTAGTCTATTCCCTATTCTCTAACAAAAGTTTTCCACCCCAATCCCAGTCTCCTTTACCATTAAACTCTCCTTAGAAAAGGTAGTCCACAACTTTCCTTGACAGCCAGAGGGAAAATTTGTGTGTGCTTTTTATTTATTTTTATTTATTTTGAGATGGATTATTGCTCTGTTGCTCAGGCTGGGGTGCAGTGGCGCAATCTCAGTTCACTGCAACCTCTGCCTCCCAGGATCAAGTGATTCGCCTGCCTCAGCCTCCCAAATAGCTGGGCCTACAGAGTAGCTGGGACTACAGGCGTGGGGTACCACGCCTGGCTAATTTTTGTATTTTTAGTAGAGACGGGGTTTTACCATGTTGGCCAGGGTGGTCTCGAACTCCTGACCTCAAGTGATACACCTGCCTTGGCCTCCCAAAGTGCTGGAATTACAATTGTGAGCCACCGCACCAGGACTTATGTGTGCTTTTTAAACACAAAGAGGCTTTCATTTAATCTGCAGTCACCACCATCATACTGTTCTCACCCAAAGCCTTTGTGGTGACAAAAATCTACCTAGGAGTGAACTCACCTGTGAGCATAATCGTAAAATCCCAGCCACAGGCCACCTGTTGGATGGGACAGCCAAAGAGGGATTTGCAGGGGGTAAAATATGGGATATCCTCTGTGTGACCAAGCCCCAGTTGCCCATCTTTGTTCAGGCCACAAACAAAGAGGTCTCCTCCATCTGCAAAATATAAAGGCATCAGTGATAGCGTGCACAGGAAAAAACACAACTGCAAAATGAACAAAAAGATTTCACTAATTATTTGGAATCTCAGACCAATAACTTTTTTTGCCATCCAAGTTAATAAGCTGTGTATGTTCATGTATTCTGGAGCCAAACAACACAAGGCCAAGGGCCTCAAACTAATACCTACAGAGAAACTTCAAGTCTTGGCGCAGTGGTCAATCAATCACCAAACTGAGCATCTACTGGAACAAAAAGCCAACAACATTTATTCAACATTGAGAACGTGCCAGGTACTGTTTTAAGAGCTTTTTGTGCAGAGCGGACTCATCCTTTAGGCACAGTGTCTAGGGCCCACAATGCTTTCAGAGGCCCACAGAGTGGCTTAATTTTTAGTTATTTTTAAATGAGAAAAAGATAATATAGTAACGATGCATATATAACACTAAATCTGGAGTGGATTCTATTAATATCCATCTTTATACCAACACAGTTGTAAAATATAATTTTTTTCTTTACAAAGGAAGGGGTCCATAAAGGGAAAAGCACCAACGACCCATGACAGTCGGAATGGAGCCCTGCTAACTCACTGGTTCTCTTCATCCACCATTATTATCCTCATGTAACAGATTCAGAAACTGTGGCTATTTGCCCAAGGCCACATAGATAATAAGTCACAGAACCAGGATCTGAACCCAGAGATTTGATTCCAGAGCTCATGTTCTCAACCAGATGCAATATGCCCCCCTTTACAACATTGTAGCACTTGTACTACTTGTTAAGTGCTATCCTAGATACAGTAAGGGAAGATTAAGGGGAATACACAGTTTTTGCTCTCAAGGAATATCCAATCTAATTACAAAGACTTCTAATTCCTATGGTGTAAAATATACATTGTAACTCTGCCACTACTTTGCCTTGTGATGTTAAGCAATCAGTGTTCCTTTCTGAGTTTCATTTGTATAATGGAGGGGGTGGGGGAAAGGGGTGGCCTAGAAGATCTCTGAAGTCCTTCTAGCCTTGAAAATCTAGGATCTTCTGATGGTAATTTGGCTCTTTCACAAAAATGTTTCACAAAAATACATTATTTTCCTCTGCAAAATACAAAAGGCTGAAAGATGGCAATATCATATCCAGGGGAAAATGTCTAAATAAGAAAATGAGTGACTATCTACTTTTGAAGGAAATTACCTGTGACAACTGCAGAGTGGCCCCCTCCTCCTGTGATCCTCCTGACACTCCTGGGTTTACAGAAGTCATTCAGTTGCTGGGGCAACAGCACATCTTCCTTATGGCCGAGGCCAAGTTGCCCATAGCTATTTGCACCCTAGGGATGAATAAGCCAAGGATGAAAAAGTGTGGGAACCACAACTGTCAATGTCTATTTACCTGTCTCTGTCTTTCTTACCCTGACGTATCTCTCAGACCCTGTAACAGATGAGATTTATTAGGCTCATTCTTTTTTAAAAAAAAATTTTTAGCTCCTTCATGGCAAATACTCACAGCACTGTTTATTCAAATATATAATAACAAGCACCAGAAAACAACAGGTAACACTGTCTCCCCACCCCTGATCTGTAATCCCATTAGAAAGAGACTCATGACCATAACAGTGGAGGAAATTCATGTCCAAGAAAGTTCCTAGGTAGGCACCCTGGCAGGCTTAATTTACTGGGGCAAAGGACAAATGCCCTGCTTGGCCTCCTGCAGCAGCTGAAGAAACCACACTTTTTCCTACCTCAGGCCCCAGAAGGCAAAGCAGCAATGCTAGCCATGGCTGGAGGGGACATGAGTCCTATGAGGTCCTTGGCCTAGCCCAACCCTCTGGAGGTAATGGGGTAAAATGGCCTTTCCTCTTAGAATGGCCAGGAAAAGAGAGGCCATCTCCTAAATCAAGGTTCTTCTGACTGAGAACAAGACAGCCTCTTGAGGAGGAGGGGCTTCTCTTCTCTAGAGAGAGTTCTGGGCTACGAGTCGTTGGCAGGTGTATCTCGTATCTCTCCTTACCCCCTCCTCCTGCACCCATGCCACCTCACTGCTTTCCCTAGCTGAACTTCAGCCTCCAAATGAGAACACTATCCAGCATGTTTCAAATAAATTATAAATATGGACACAGAATCCAAACAAAGTTCCAGGAGAAGCTGCTCACAGACCCCTACAGGGTCCAACCTGAAGAAAAATGAAGGTCATTCCTTTGTTATCTGTGTCTCTGGAGCTGTGGGCAAAACTGTCTCCCCTTGTCCTTGAGTAACCATGGGAACAGCTCAGGACAGAGAGAGTTTCAGACTTAGAAACACTCTTACCCCATCTCCTTTCTTCCCTCCTCAAATCCCTTCCCCAAAATCTGAAAAGAAAAATAATAATAATTCGCTCACCAGAAGGACTCTGGAGCCTTTGGGAATGTAAATCTTACCCTTCCTTTGTCAAGTGGGAAACTGACCAAAGAAGAAATGACCTGTTAGGCTCATTCTTAATGGCTGTTATATGCTCCCATATTTAGATGGAGGCCCCATCCTCAGAACACCATGATTTCGATATGAGAAGAGTCCTAGGCATCCACAACTCAGCCAGTAATATTCCTCATCTTTCCCTTCTTATGCTCCAGCCCCCAGGTACTGCCTTTTGAAGACAGCACAGGGGTTCCTTCTGATAAAAGCTAACTACCTAGGGAAGCTAAGGAAAGAAAAAAATGAGAGAGAAATGGCATCAAAATGGGAGGGCAACATCCTGGAATTAGTTCTTGTTTCTCCTCCCCACACCCATGATGGGAAAACCGACAATGACTCTGGAATCAAAGCTGGCTAAGGATTTTGTGCCTTAAAGCAAGGCACGTCATTATTGCATTTATACAGTGAAAGAGGCTGGCAATGATCTCTAAAGCCCTTTCCAAGTACAGTGCTATGTGACTCCAAGATTCACATGGTGAGATTCCAGTAAGGGGACAGATTTCCCCTTGACAGGCAATATGTCAATTATTATTATTATTATTACACAAAAAAGGTCCATAATCCCTAATCTGAAATGCTTACAGTCAGATGTATTTCAGATTCAGAATTTTACAGCTTTTAGAAAAGTAATACAGTACATATGTCATATATACTGATGCAAGGTCCAGGGACAGCAGCCCATAAGCAAAACAATAATATTTCTGCATTACAAAGTACAAATATTCATAAGAAGTGGCCAAAGACTATAAATGGCCTTATGTCCAGTAAGTTTTGGGTTTTCAGAGCTTTTTGTATTCAGAATTGAAGATAAGAGATTGTGGACCTGCAGAGAGAATCTTACTAAGATTTCAGAAATCTTTATAATTTATTCAAGTACCTACTCCTAGCTGGTTCTTCCTGGAGATGAGAAGTAAAATCTTTTAAATATGTTTGTTTTTGAAGACACCTGAATGAGGAAAGGTGATGTAAAATAATTACAACAAATACATACATACATACTTACATACATACATACGTAATCCTTCCCCTTGTAGTCTATTTCACAGCCATCCTGGGCTGCAAGGACTCAAAGATGGAAGAGTAAGCCATAGCAGGGGCATAAGTCCCAGAAGCCCACAGGGGGCAATATTAGCTACCAATTACTGAGCGCTTCTCTCCATACTGTGCATTCACCTTTAATCCTCACAACAACTAAGAAGGACATTATTACTCCCATTTCACAGAGGAAGAAACTAAGGCTCAGAGAGGTTAAGTAACTTTCCATAGTTACGTCTGGGTAGGCAAAAAGTCTGATGCCCTGCACCTTTTACTATACCTTACTGTGTCTCTTAGAAAAAATAAAAAAAGGACATACAGTGAAGCAGCCCAGAGCTTACCTGGCAGGTGGTTAACTGTATGACCTTATCTAAAAGAGCATCCCCATATCACTCATTTTCTGCTTTATTTTTCTTCATGCCACTTCTTGATGTTACATTATATATGACTACTTGTTTACTGTACACCACCCCTGCCAGAAACTAAACTCCAGGAGGGCAGGAACTCTGCTTTGCTCACTGCTGTTTCCCCTGCATCTGAAACTGTGCTGGCCCAAAGAAGATGTACATATATTTATATGGCGAATGAATGTAAGACCCTATGAAAGACTTGCTCAGCATGAAGGGGAATATAGAGCATATATGCACAGGATTTCTTGGTCAGCCCTGAGATCTCCGTGGCTGTCCCATTACCAGGGGTGCAAGGCTGCTGAACACCTGGGAGAAAAGTAACATGACACATGGGCACTCTGAGGTTCAAATTACGGTACCAATTTTTGTAACACTGTGAGAGGCCCTAAATCCAGGATAAAGCAAGACGAAGGGAAATTTAACACAACCTATTACAACTGTTGTTTGCCTTTCTTCCTCACAAACACTCCAGACATATCACACGTGCACATGCACACACACACACACACACACACACACCCCTAACAAGGTAAATCCCCTTCCTGTGAACCGAACTTTATTCCCCCAAAATTCACGTGTTGAAGCCCTAACCTTTAGTACCTTACTGTATTTGGAAAGAGGGCCTTTAAAGGGGCAATTAAGGTTAAATGAGGTCATAAGGGTGGGGCCCTAATCCAATATGACTGGTGTCCTTAAAAGAAGAGACACCACGGATGCTCACGCACACAGAAAAGGCCATGTGAGGACACAGTGAAAAAAGCCATGTGAGGACACAGTGAGAAGGCGGCCATCTGCAAGCCAGAGAGAGGCCTCGGGAGAAACCAAACCTACTCACACCTTGATCTTGGCCTTCTAGCCTCTGGAACTGTGAGAAAATAAATTTCTGTTGTTTAAGCCTCTGTTGTGTGGTATTTTGTTATGGTAGCCCTAGCCGACCAACACACCCCCACAGTTTCAGATTATACAGCAGGAAAAACACACTACCAGTCCTCCAAACACAGCAGAAGGGTGTCAACAACCTATTAAACATATTTTACAACCTTTAATATTCGGCTTTGTCTGTACTGAAACAATATTTCTGTTTCCTCTGTCCACACAGACGCCAGTCTCCTGCCTGGAAAAGGCCAGAGACAGCACACATTCAATCCCCAACTCCACCCCCAGCTCCCGGGCCACCTCAAAGACGCCCAGCCAGCCAGACTACCGCAGGTCACGCCATGCTCTCCCTCCTGCCAAATTGCAGCCCCACATTCAACAAGTGCCGCCTTGTACTGATCATTACTTCTTTAAAAATTGGACAATTAATACTGATGTTAACAGCAATACAGGTTATAATTTTGCTCTCCCCCAACACAAGAGCTGGAAGTCCTTCACTCGTGTATTTCACTCATGTGTATTTCCCCAACACCAGCACATGGGTAGGCACACAGATGCTCGTCCATTCATTCGTCAACGAGTATTTACTGGGGACCTACAATGTGCCAGACACCAACAGAGGCACCGTGAACAAGACAGGCACAGCACCCACTCTTACCACACTTACTTTCTAGCCAGAGAGACTGACGTTAATAATAAATTATACACATCATTACAATTGTGATACGTGCTATGAAGAAGCACAAGACGCAGCGACTGCTTGTTCCCGTGCATGCTGGTCGGACACCTGCCACGCTCCTGTGCATGAACCCTCCTCTCTCCCAGACACACATCAAGATGACCCTGTCTCTCCCAATGCTCCCGTCAAACCAACAGCAGCCCAACTCCCCCAACACATGCAAGAACCGGTCACAGCAGAGTGTCAGCAAATAGGCAGGGTCTGTGCCTTGTGCGCGGCCAAACGCCGCAGGCCTCACATCTAAAGGATGCTTTCGCCAGGCTGGGACAGGGCCTCCCTCCTCCAGGCATCAGGAAGGTGGGGGGCACAGGTGGCCCCACGGAGCTCTGGGACCGGGCGATCCTCTCCACCGAGCCCTCCGCGCTGTCTTCCAGGCGCTATTCGGGCTGGAGGGCTCTCGCGGAACCAGACGCTCTGCCCCGAGGCAGGTTCTTCCCGCGCCGCCACAGCCCCTCCGGCCCTGACCCCGCCAGCCGGCAGGCCCCTAAGTCGACCGCGAAGACCCTTCCTTCCCCGCCCGCTCCTCCTCCGCTCCCCCTCCGCTCCCAGCCCAGGATCCTTCAACCCAGAGCCCGGCTCGGACCTCAGCCGCCCAGCCCCTGAACTGCCCACGCCGCGGCCAGCAGCTCCCACATCTCGGCGCCCCTCAGGGCCTGCACTGGCCCGGGGGCGGAGTCACGTACCCAGGCGAAGAGCGCGGCCGCCGCGGGGGCGGCCTCCGAGGCGCTGGGCTCGCGCTCCATGCGAGGACGCTCCGCCGGCGCTTCCGGGAGGGACCGCACGGGGGCGGGGCCTGCCGGGGGTGGGTGGGCGCCGGAGCTGGACCGGGGACGCGTGATGGGTAGGGCGCGGGGCGGGGTCTGTGGTGGGAAGGGGCCCGCGGGCCGGGAGAGAGGGTGCGGCCGGGCCCTCGGGCCACTGGGGATCAGTGGTGGGCGGGGCCGGACGACAGCCCCGGAGCCGCCTCCCAGTCAGCCCGCCCCGGCGGCGCTCGCAGCGTCTCCGCCCGCAGCCTCCTGTCTCGCTGGGCCTCTCAGCCTCTCGCTCCTCCCCCCTCGTACTCTTTATTTTTAGTCATAATTTCATGTTTCATGCAGGTGCACTGCGCGCCACAGTTCACAAAGCTCCTTCGCGTTTTTGTCTCCTTGGAGGCCCACGACAGCCCAGAGGGGCTGACAGGGCAGGGATGGCATCACCATTTGCGGGAACAGGAAATGGAGCCTGAGGGGTAGGGCAGGGTCCTGCCCGGCGTCTCAGGCGCAATTGTCTTGAGCCCGCTTTGGTGTGCGTTCGCAAACATCTGAGGGGGCGCCTTGGGAGGCGAGTGGAGTGGCACGTCGCCCGTGTCGCCCTCTGCACCTGGCACGGAGCGGGAACCCGCGCCTCGCGACGCTGAATGGGGGAGGCTGGTTAGCGTCGACTCCTGCCGGGGCAGCCTCGGCGCTCCGGGCACGGCCCTGAGCTCATTCTATTAATAATACTGGATAATCGTCACCCAACGAACATTTCCATATAAAATGGCTTTTCTCAGACAGCGTCGTGTTGCTGATGGGAGTTAATTAAGTTCAATTTATCTGAAGGAAAATATAGCACCGCGTACCGGGAATACAGAACATATAGGGTCACATTAAAGATGACCATCCACATTCACATTCGGTAGCACTGGGCCCCTCTGCTGACACGGGCCTCCAGCACTCACTGCCCTTCACCCCTGGGCTTCTGGGAAGTGTCTCCAATGAGCTCTTACACTGTCCTTTCCTGTTCTTTCACTCCATCCACTTCTAGGAGTTTCTGCCTGTAAGACCACTTGAGGGCAGCCCCTCACCTTTATCTCTCCAACCTGTGGCATCTGGAGAACGTCGATGACCATACCAAGAAAAAAGCAAACTTTGGAGAGGTAAAACAGCTCTTCATTCTCTAGGGATCTGAATGTGCAGGAGCTATACCATGCTTACTGACTGTCTTATGAGTGGGCTTTTTTGTGCTGACCATTTCTTTGAAGCATGTGTAACAGGATGTAAAAATGGGATCCTTCACCGCTCAGTTTTGGCTGAGCAACAAGTGCCAGTTACTCTTATATCATAAAGTAAGGTTCAAGACCACCAAAGCAGGACTTGCAAAGCAACTGTCTAGAAACCAGTGTATGACTTTCAGTCTACGAAAAAGGTTGAGAGGCCAGAGAGAATTCTAGTAGGATATGTGGCCACAATTATCAATGTGGTGTGGGTCTCAACCCATCTCAGGTCTAAGGAAAGTTACTTTACCTGGGTCCCTGAGAGAGCTTGGTATGAATCCCTCTAGATTTAGGACCCAGACAGGCTTCTGTCCAATCCGTTCTGAGAAATACAAGGGCTTGTGGCTGGATATCTGCTCTAATAGCTGAGCGAAGACAAACTGATGCTTTGGGGAGGTCTTTCACACCCACAGTTTTTCAAAATAAAAACTGTCCATTTCCCATGTGAGTATTTCCCATACCTGAGCAAACTGGCTGGGGGATGGTCTTAGATCTTGTCCAAGAGAATTTCTGGAAGGGTGAAGTGACACCCACAGGACAGTCGATCACTAGATTCCTTGAGGGTGAGGGAAATGAATTTAACAGCCCAGAGAGATACATTTACCCACATCAAGAAATCCCAAGAAATAAGAAGGTGGGAAGGTCTTCCAAAACGCCCACAAGAAAATGTCAGCATGTAATATTTACAAAGTACAGAAAGCACTGATGACAATTCACAACAGTATCAGACCAAAGAGAACTTTTCTCCTCCTTACCTCTCCTCCCCTCTACATCTCCCCAACCCTGGAGGAGTCCCAGGCATCCACTGAGTAACAAGAGACAAGGAAATGAAGAAACTAAGCACACCCACTCCTTTCTCAGTTCTGGAGGAGGAAAAAAGCTTCAACCTTAAAGTTTGTTTTATCAAAGTTTTTCCACAGGACTAGCCTTTTTAAATATTGAAATGAGAAAGAGAGAGAGAGAGAGAGTGTGTGTGTGTGTGTGAGAGAGAGAGAGAGAGAGAGAAATGGAAATTAGGAGCTAAGGACTTTTTATTACCTGTGAGCAAGCAGAAAGTCAGGCAGCAACCTGAGATTTCATCCAGAGGGGCAAGGAAGAACTACCTACAGAGCCAGTTTTAATAGAGAGAAGGTCTGGGAGGATATAGTTGTTTTCTGACTCCACCCCTTGAATGTACAAGCATCAATATTTTAACTAACCTACAGTTATATTATTATGTCATATCCCTTAATACAATTTATTGGAAGTGTTGAGATGTTGCAACTATTTCAACTATGTACTTGCCACTGCCTAGTTCTTCCCATGAGCAGCCTGGCTGAATTGCAGTTCTTGAATGGGACTAGATTTAAACCATTTAATGGCTTCACTTTCAGATGGCTTGTCTCCCCAAAAGAGGAAAGTATAAAGTATTTGAGAACATACAGATTGCATCTCTGTACCATGAAGGTTAGGAAATTTTTTCCCGTTGGATTATTTTATTTGATCATCCCAATAATACTAGTATGATAAGTGCTGTTAGGATTATTATTTTGTTTTATCTTATTTTGTTTTTTTGAGGCAGGGTCTCCCTCTGTTGCCCAGGCTGGAGTGCAGGTGGCGTGATAATGGCTCACTGCAGCCTCTACCTCCTGGGCTTAAGTGATCCTCCTGCCTCAGCCTCCCAAGTAGCTAGGGCTACAGGTGTGAGCCACCTTGCCTGGCCAGGATCATTGTTTTATAGATGAGAAAACTGAGGCTCAAAGTAGTTATTTACTTCAAGGTCAGTTTTCTACTTTTGATAAAGGAAGATTAGCTAGCTGCATACCTATTCTGTCATTAAAAAACACCTAGAAAATTTGACAAAATATTTTTAAAATCTATTTCAAGTTATTGGAGAGCTATCAAAGCAGGAAGAACTTGAAGGGCCAAGATCTGGAAGCTGAGAGATTATATTTGGCACTACTTTTCTGCTTGAAGCACTTGCTAATTACTAAGCAATGTCTTGGAGGCTAAGAAACTGGGCTGAAATCAACAACTAAGAAGCTGAGCAGTACCTTTAGCAATCTCATAGGGTAGGGATGGGAGGAGGGAATGGTGGACATGAAGGAGGGGACAAAAGTAGTAGTCCAGAGCCCCCAAGGAGAAGCCCTGGTACACACTCATAGTTTTCTCTTGAGATCCCTAAAGGGCTACACCCTAAAAGTCAAGGTGAACTGGAAATAGACCAGCCCTCACAAAGACTGAAGCTCAACTTCTCTTTGGCTCAATCCCTAATTGGACTAAGACTTTACCATGCCATTATATACTGCCTACTAGAAGCAAAAATTAATACCCTCTTGTGGAAGATAAAATCATCCAGAAGCTAAGGGGGAATATCTGTTAAGACAGTGATTGTATTAGTAATTCTTTACATGTGGAAAATGAGGTTTTTTTTTTTACAAAGTCCTCTTGCAGCATAACTTCTCCAATAATCTAGTGTAGTAGACTTAGTTCATTTTACAGATGAGGAGTGTAAACCAAAAATAAAATTCTAAGGCCCCCCCCAACCATCTGAATGGACTTTCTTCTAGGCCAGGGCACTCTAAAATGTAACCCAAAACACTGATTCAGGCCATGACTGGAAGTGGGGGTCACACACATGCCTCCTTATACCTCTCCAGCATTAACATCAACACAGACCTTAAGTCTGATAAGAAAAATTGACAGTCTATTCTCTTGGAAGCCTGCCATCTGGAGGCTTCATCTGCATGATAAAACTCTGGTCTCCACAAACTCATACAGCAACCCAGACATTCCTTTCTATGAATTGCCAATTAGAAAAATTTTAAAACTACCTATAATCTGGAAGCCTCCCACCCAACGCTTTGAATTATCCCAGCTTTCTGGACTGAGCCAGTGTATCTTATAAATGTATTTGACTGAAGTCTCATGTCTCCCTAAAATGTATAAAACCAAGCTGTACCCTGACTACCTTGGGCACATGTTCTCAGGGTCTCCTAAGGGCTGTGTCATGGGCCATGGTCACTCATATTTGGCTCTTCAAATACTGTACTGTGTTTGACTCTTTTCGTCGACAGGAACATAACACAGACTTTACGAAGAACTCTGAAAAGTGGTTACCAGGTTCCAGATATGTTTGGCTTCTATCTCATATCCATAGGCTTTTTAAGAAGTATAAAGATACAATGGATTTCCTCAACTAATAAAATTGCTAATGTAAGTTTAAATCAATTTTTAACGTATGTTTGAAAAAAAGTAAACATTGGTTGAGAACATAAATTTTGTGTTCATTTATTATCCCGCTGAATAACAAACTTGTAAATCATAAATATATATTACATAGTAAAACAAAGATTAGACCAAAATAGACCATAGTACCTTAAACACTTCCTATGAATTGACATATGGACTCTATCATATATTCCTTTAGAGAATTCAGGATTTTTTTCTTTTTTGAATTTGGAAGCCAACTTAAAAGCTAACAATAATTATTTACATTTTGGTGTGTCATTACTACTTGTATAAATCCAAATGACAGAATATGTAGATAAAGAAATGTAGGTATTCTGAAGACCAGCTTTTGAGCATCCTTAAAAAGTCATGAAGATATTAACTATGTCTTTGAATAATGATTTACTGATTAAGAATTATTAACCGGCTGGGCCTGGTGGCTCATGCTTGTAATCCCAGCACTTTGGGAGGCCGAGGCGGATGGATCACCTGAGGTCAGAAGTTCGAGACCAGCCTGGCCAACATGGCGAAACCCCATCTCTACTAAAAAAACAAAAATTAGCGGGGCATGGTGAAGCACGCCTGCAGTCCCAGGCTGCAGCGAGCTGAAATCACGCAACTGCACTCCAGCCTGGGCAACAGAGTGAGACTCTGTCTCAAAAAAAAAAAATTATAAACGAAGCTTTTAGTTCAATTCTGTTCTCACATTTGGGTAACTATTTACATATTCCTAGGTGCTTTGAAGACATATATTTAAAATGCTTGAAAATTCTAAGACTCTCAGGACTCCTGATTTACCAAATATTACAAATACCCAGAGGTGAGAAGAACTGAAATCCATCATTAAAATTTTCCAATGTTTGGCCAGGTTCAGTGGCTCACGCCTGTAATCCCAGCACTTTGGGAGGCCGAGGCGGGCAGATCACGATGTCAGGAGATCGAGACCATCCTGGCTAACACGGTGAAACCTTGTCTCTACTAAAAATACAAAAAATTAGCCGGACATGGTGGCGGGTGCCTGTAGTTCCAGCTACTCAGGAGACAGAGGCAGGAGAATGCCGTGAACCTGGGAGGTGGAGCTTGCAGTGAGCCAAGATTGCACCACTGCACTCCAGCCTGGGCGACAGAGCAAGACTCCGTCTCAAAAAAAAAAAAAAAAAAAAAATTTCCATTGTTTTGAAGTTGTGGATTATAAGGCTGTGCCTTTAACATTTATTCTCATGTGCTTTAGTCATAGAGTGATTTTAAACATCATCATTTTAAAATTCAATAAGTATGATTCTTCACCATTATCAAAGTTGTATGAAAATAACCATATATAGTATGCATAATTTGTGTTATTTGCTATTTTTTGATTTCTTTTTTCTACATGTTCTAAGATTTGCTATCTTTTTTTAATTTCTTTTTTCTACATGTTCTAAGATTTGCTATCTATTATGATTTGCTTACAGTAGATTTCCTTGCAACCAAACTATAAATCAGATAATCAATATTTCAAATGATTCCAGATTAGCTAGCATCTATTTACCATCAAATGTATACTTAAGAGTTGATTAGCTATTAAAATGTACAATGTAAAAATTTAAAACAGCATGAATTATTCTTCAAAATTCTATTTCCTTATATAATATGACATGAAATACAAAGTTTTTAATAATTTATTTTGAGGACTAAGAAGTGCTAAAAGATCTATTAGTCTGTTGAAATAAAACATGTTAAATGGTATACAATTTATTTATGTGAAAAAAAAGCCTATTTTTAAGTAGCTGACTAAACCTGAAAATGATTGAAAATACGATGTTTAATATACCATTAATGGAAATTAAATTACTGGGAAAGGAAGCTGATGGACTGTGATATTCAAGTGATTCTGAGTTCCTTTATAGACCTGTTCAATTTGAGATGCTTGGCAGGGCTGTCATATTGAACAACCCCTTTTCATTCTATGTGGATGATGCCACATGAAGTTGTACAGCATTGGCCTAAATTATGAGACATCTACATAGACATCCAGGAGTTCGTTGGAATTAAGGGGCAAAAAAATTCAAGAAAGATGTCAGGGTTATAACTGCAAATAGAGGAGTCATTCAAAATAAGAACTGAAGTCATGTATCTGGGTGACATTCCCCATGAAGAGATGGCAAAAAGAGTAGAAGTGCAAAGACAGAAACTTGAAGAACATCTTCATTTAGTGACTAGAGGGAGGAAAGGGGCAAATTAAAGAGACATAAGTTTGTATTTTGGAGTTCAGCTTCACCCATTTATAACAGGACTGCTTACTCCCTGTGCTACACAGCTGACTCTGCATAAAAACCATTCCTTGGCAATCCTTACATTACTTACAGTCTCAGTCCTAAACCACTCTTCTTGACCTTTCTGACATTCTATTTCCTCCCCTTTTCTGCAGCCTCTACTCTCATTGCATACCTTTCTGTTTATGGCCTCACCTTATAGCTTAGAAATAAAGTACTCAGCACTGTTTTTTCTATCTTTTACTTTGTGCTTCTCTTATCTATCTCAGTTTGAACTCTTCCTTTGATAACAATGCTTCCTGTTAATCTGGGGACAATCCCATTATAATACCTAGGACCACATGTCTGAGTACAGCCCCATGCAAGTTGCATCTCTACTAAGTTTCCCTTGGACCCATGAGTAGGATAGATAGTCCAGAATAAAACCAGTATCGTGTGATGTCATTGAAAGAAAACAAAGTTTCAAGGAAGATAGTCACTTGGGAAGGGGCTCCCTAATGCCTAAAAAATAAAGTCTCGAATTCTTAGCCTAGTCTTAATGATTATGCCCCATTCAACCTTTCCAGGCTTAGCTACTCCCATTTCCCTACAAGATACTACACTTGAACCTAGACTACTTGCTCTTTACTAGGTATCCTCCATGTGCAAAGGCCTCTATACTTTTGCTCATGCTAGCAACAAAGACAGCAGGGTCTCCTGTTAAATTTTAGTGTGAATGTGATTGAGCTTGGCACAAATTCAGCAATAAGTAACAGATACTTTAGAAATAAGGGGATCTTAGGTAACAATATGAGTCAGCGCCATAATACTCCTCAAGTTATTCTAAGCGATCCTAAAGGGTCATTTTACTCAAGGAGGATTGGGGAAAATAGAGTTAGGCTGAGATTAGATCTATCTATTGGGTCAAACAACTTCTCTATTAAAAATGGGTGGTCAGTGGCTTATATGGTATATAAATTGTCTCATTAAAGCTGCTACCAAAAAAAAAGAAATAAAACTAAACAAAAAAATAAGTGGTAAATAGAATATCCAGGTACAAATTTTCAAAGACTAGTGATTCATTAAGTAGTGGAATTCGATAATATTGTTTGGCCAGAAGATGCTGTCCCTCCAGGATCAGGTGTTCAAGAAAAGCAAGAGATGGCCCAGAGGCCTCCGAATTGATGCTCAAATGTTCCTGGATGACTGGCTACTGTTAGATACTCGGCTTCCTGCTGACCTTAGCAAGGGCATCACTGACAACATCGAGATCATGCTGCAGCTCATTCATGGCACTGGTTATGCTCTTGGTGTCTTTCAGGATCTGAATACTCCGTGTATATGGATTATACTTCACTCCAAATGGACGCTTAATTGTTTTGGTAAATTCTCTATTTAAGAAAACAAATAGGAGACAATCAATTTCTAGGGAGTGAATGATGAAAACTAAACAAACAACAGAATATATTTCACATACTAGGCAAAAAACAAATTCTTGTTATATATGTGTACAACCAATCTGACCTACTTCTCTACACTGCATTTGCAGAGGCCTCCTGGAATCCCACACAAGTGGGAAACCTAAAGTAGTTATAAAATAGTTATAAGTACTTTACGTTATAAAGTAGTTGTAAATCCCTGGTATTACTAGGGAAAGATCCCATAGATGGATTTATTAATCATTTATTATTGTATACATCTCTTGACTACAGTAAGGAGACCAACTACTGTAGTTTTATCAGTAGACGTAAAACTGTTTCATTACAACACTTAACCACATAGTAACAGATCCCTCAGTCATGCCTTATATAACTATACCTACTCACATATGTAACCTGTGTGTTTATATAACATATAACACATACACACACATACTCACACACCCCAAAATAGACTAGGAATGGTCCTACCTCCTGCACATGTAGATTTTTTCTGCTTAGAATGTTTCCCTCTAGGCTCCTTTCAAATGACCTAAATTCTGCCCCTTTTTCAAGCATTAAAGTTCTGCCTCCTTTATCAAATCACTGTTTGAACCTCTCATTTGGCACCCCCAGGAACAATCATGTCCAGGACTCCTAGGGATAAATGTGAAGCTGAGGACAACTATACATCAGTAGCAGCTGAAATCCAACTCGTAATCCACCTGGTCTACAGAGGGGACCCCCTTTTCTAAAAAGTTGCCATTTATGCTAGAGGAATCCCTGCTAGTATTATTATTTGGTTTCATGAATGGCCTAACTCCCCAACTAATGGTTTCTCTGAAAGACAAGGACTATGACTTCAACCCCTATCGATCTCCATCATCACAATGTGACCTCATGACTGCTTCCACTCAATGTTGTCTCATTGATTCTCCTTCAAAAGTCTTTTCTTTTCCTACTACTTCTGTCTTAGTTCAGGCATTTATTTTCGCCTGAAGTGTTCCAAGAATCTTCTAAAAAGTTTCTCTGCCTCCAATATCCTCCTTTCTTAACCACACACTTAGCTGATTAATAAAGCGTAGCTTTGATTACGTTGTACATATCTCCTATATTTCTCAACATCCTGACCTTTTTTCATGCTAACTCTCAGTCTAAAACTTAATATATCTAAATATTACCTATCCTTCAAGTCCTTTCTCAAATAACATTAAGATTACCCTGTTTGTCCACCTGAAATGAATTGCTCTTGAATAAAATGCAGAACAATGTTTCATCTGTATCTCTCCAAGGCTCTTGTCATTTTCCATGTTGTTATATAGTAATTTGCATATCATCTATTTTCCCTATTAGACTACTAAACTCTCTGATTGGAAGAATTGGAAAGAAAACAATTTCTCAATGTATCTGATTCATATTTGCAACTATGCAAAATCCTTATACACAACATACTCTAGATACTTGTTATGAAAGGAAGATGTGTTACAGACAGAAGGCTCCTTGTGGGCTTCAAGTTATCTAGCTGCTTACTTCTGTGACTTGTTACCATAATGGGGCTGATATTTCCCTGAAGAAAATGAAGGCATGAAGAAGATATACTGTACCTCATCTTCTCCTTTGCATCTTCAAAACTTTCAGATACAAAGTAGACATCTTGAAAAGTTGTGATAAGACATTCCTGTTTGCAGGTAATCTTGGGATCAAAGGGCTTTACTTTGGCATGTCCAGAAAGTGCATGCTAGAAGACAAAGAGTCAGTGAATCAAAGAATAATATCTATTTTTCATAGATCATGCAACTTCCATAATTGGCTCACCTCTAAACATATTACTAATGCAATGGCCCCAATCTACAATTCCAAACTTATTTCCTATAGCTCTATTCAACCCACAGTACACTCCAGCAAAAGAAATGGCTTGCCCTTCCCTGTAAATACCCCCAAGATCCTCTCCATGGCTTTGTTCTTCCTCTCTTCTTTGTGTAAAAGGCACCCAAGGATCTTTATTTACTTATTCCTGTATTATGGCACCTACTTTCTACCCAACACTAGTTATTCCTATGTATGACTTATATACCCACCATCAAGTGCTCCCTGAAAGCAAGACCGTACCTTGGATGGTGTTTCATACACATTGATTACTCAACAAACATGAGTTTATTTATTCATTGAATAAATAATAAATCTCAAAGAATTCCCTAGAAATTATAGAAGTTATTGCTAGCGTATCAGAAATGATGAGGAAACAGCAAGACTTTGTAAGCAAAGATTTTAAAACAGTTTTTACTTAAAATATACACATAACATTTCACATATATCAGAAATATATCAAAATATTTCGTGTGTGTGTATTACTAATGCAATGGCTCCAACCTGCAATTCCAAACTTATTTTCCACAGCTCTATTCAACCCACAGTATACTCCAGCAAAAGAAGTAGCTTGCTGTTCCCCATAAATGCCCTTATAAAATTCTTATTTTCTCTATCTATCTGTCTATACATATACACACACACATATTTGGATTATATGATATAATATATAATTGGGAAATAGAGAAAAATACATTCAGGTAATGATTAGTGACATCCCCAAGTATTTTCCATAGTAAGCTCTTGTTCAAAAGCAAAAACTATTTCAGGTTTTATCAATTATGTTAGGTGAATATGGTTATATACAAAGATTTGCAACTCTTACTTTGAGTTCACTGATAGAAGAAAGTAAGCCAGCACCAAAGACTCTTAGCTGTCCATCTTGTTTACATAGACCAAACTCCACAGTGAAAAAGTAGCACTGCAAAAGAACATCAATATTATTCTCACACACTGACGAATTCAACTTAAAACAAATTACAATTCTTAGTCACTGACCCAAAATACCCTAGAATAAAGTCCAAAATCCCAGTCTAGTTCCTAAGTCTTTCTACAATCTGACCTCATTCTAAACCAGTACTTCTCAAACTTCTGTTCTGATGACTTTTACGTACTATTAAAAATTAGAGGACCCCAAAGCTTTTGTTGTGCGTGTATGTGTAGGTTATCACTAGCTATATTAGCCATATTAAAAATTAAAACTGAGAGGAAAATGCTTGCTAATTAATTTTAAAATTTAATAAACTCATTTTATGGTAACAAAGAATGTTTTAATACAAATAACTATATTATACAAAACAAAAAACTAAGAAAAGTAGCATTGTTTCACAATGTTATAAACCTTTTTAATGTCTGGCTAGAAGACAGATGGAGTCTCGTGTCTGCTTCTGTAGTTAACCTTTTGGGATATACTGTTTGAGTACATGAGTTACATCAGCTTCACGCGGTTATCTAGTTAGAAAAGCACTGAATATTTTAATAGTCTTTTTGGATAGTTGTGGATATTCTCCTTTTACTCTCCATGAAGACTCAACAAGTGGATAGAGTTTCTCAAAAGTTCAACTGCAATGTGGAATCTGAATTATCTCAATGAACTGCCTGTTACATTAAAATCCACTGTGTGCTTTGAATGGATCTTTTATCTAGGCATGATTTTGACCTCAAGGACCCCATAAAAGAGTCTCAGGGACCCCAGAGGTCCCCAAACCACAGTTTTAGAAGCACTATTCTATTTCACGCTGCCTCCCCCACTCTTGGACACTCTGCTCCAGCTTCTCACTGTTTCCCCAGACACACCAAGCACCACCTTGTCTTTCCTTGTGTGCCCTCATCCTGAGATGCATTTCTTCCTTCCTTGCTGAGCACATCACTCATTTTCCATCAGCTAATCCAGATGTCCTTCTCCCAGGAAACCTTCCCCAGGTTCTCTATGCTCCCAGAGCAATGCGAACTTTGCTATAGGCTATCTCATTTGACATAACTGTCTCCTTAAACAGTATATAAGCTCCATAAAGGTAGAAACCAGGCCTTACTCATCTTTGTATTTCCAGCACAGTGTCTTGTACCTAGTACTCAAAAACATTTTAGCATAATTTTAAGGAAAGCTATCCTTTTTATTGGAAAATAAAAGATAGATAACCTATTACTGTAATCTTGTTTTTCTCTACCTTTTTAAAAGCTCATGTCTCCTTTTGATAAACCTTAAAATTTTACATCCTTCTTTAATGTTATTTGAATTAAAGATTATGAGCAAAAACAAATTTTCTTTTCCTTTCTTTACTCTTCTCTTCTCTTTCTTTTCTCTTCTTTATCCTTTCCTCTCTTTTCTTTTCTTTTCTGACAGAGTCTCTCTCTGTTGCCCAGGCTGGAGTGCAGTGGCACAATCTCGGCTCACTGCAACCTCCAAGCAAAGACAAATTTTCTAATGGTCATTCTGAATATGTACTTTTAAACTACACAGATACTCATACACCCTACCCCAGGTGAAAATTACTGATCTATACAGTTAATTCCAGATTTATACCGTTGCCAGTTTTTGAACAGCCTCCTCTGAAGCGCCAAGAGAAGCCAAGCCAATTTCTTGGGAGAATTGGGCAAAAGTAGGTTCAGCCAAAAGCGGGACATGACCTAAGAGTTCATGGCAGGTATCTCTGAAATAGAGGTACAAGTTTGTCACGCTGCAGTGCTTAACATACGTGTATAATCAACCATTCAATCAAATCGAAATCCAATATTTTATTCTAATGATCGGGTGATATTACTTTAGTAACGGATCACAAAGGACACTAATCAAACAAAGAAACAATTTTGGTTCAAAACCTTGGCCACTCACAGACTCACACATATAAGTGCACATCAGATACCTATGGACATCCACATGCCACCCCCAAAACCACAACCCCCAACCCCCAACCCCACCACATACACACCCAAATCAGATCTCTGCTCAAATATCACCTTCTCAGCAAGGCCTTCCCTGATCACCCTTTTCAAAACAGCAACACACACACACACTCCCACCCACCTACACTTTCCTCCATCCCCCTTTCTCAGCTTTATTTTTCTCCATGGGACTCAACACCACTCGATGCAACATTTGCATACATTTACTTGTTTGTTTATTATCTGTATCCCCCACTGGAATACAAGGTTTATGCAGGGAGAAATTTGTGTCTGATTTTTTTCAGTGTTACATTCCCTATGCTCAGAATAGCAGCTAGCACCTAATAGGTTGTCAATTAATAATCATAATGGCTAACACATATAGAGCATGGAACATGTATTTCATGCCAGGTACCATTCTAAATGCTTCACATGTGCTAATTTATTTAATCCTCGCACACCAAAAAAAAAAAAAAAAGAACCCATAAGGTAGATGCCATTATTATAAATAACCATTTGATGAATTCCTGGCTGAAATAGAAGTACTTACGGCTCTGGGGTATAGAAGGGATCTGAACTGTGTCTCACATATTGAGTGCAGTGAAAAACTCGAAAGGCTAAACCTGATAAGAAATCTCTTGGTGATAAGTAACCAGCCACAGGACGGATGGAAAAACCTGTACGCTCTGCAAAGCAAAGGAGAAAACAAAGAAAATCTCTACCAGAATAGACCCCTGACTGCAGCATTTTAGTTCTGCTAGTGGCACCAAGTAACACGTTGATGGAAGGCATGGAAACTATAATTTATCATATGCATATTAAGGGGAACTAATTATTATTAAGCACTTGCTATGGCCAGGCAATGAATTAGACCTTTTACATATCACATCTCCTTTCACATTTACAACATGACTTAAGGATGTTTCTCCTTATTGTGACAACTATGAAATGGAGGCTCAGAGACTCAATAATGTGCCCAAGTCCACACATTAGTTGATAAAGGCAGAATGAAAACTCAGATTTCCTCATGCCATACAACACCTTGCTGTCTCCCTTAAGGGGTTATACTATCTCCTAGATAATCTTCTTTTTGTAAAAAATCACTAACAAGATGTATTCATTTAAATCAGAACGATTTTTGAAGCTGTGCCATTTTTAGCCAGTACCATCTCTTGTAAAGTAGTCCCTTTCTTTTATCTAAACTGGATAATGCCCTTCCATCTCCCAACAGCCAAGACTGCATGCATACTGTAAAAGAGGCCTGCCACTAGGATTCAGTGGTTCAGGAGACCCCTGTAAGCCCTAATCTTGGCCTTCATTCCAAACCCTCACAACTCTGGTATTCCACTTCCATCCAGCTGTGTTGTATTTGGATGCTCCCATTCTGATGGGCAGACTGCACTGTCCGGTAAAAATTTCCATAGTGATAGAAATGTTCCATATCTGTGCTGTCCGGTGAGGCAACTACTAGCCACATGTAGCCATTGAGCATTTGAAATGTGGTTAGTGTGACTGAGGAACCAACCTCTTGATTTACATTTATTTTAGTTATTTAAATTTTAAACAACCAAATGTGTCTAGTGTCTACCATATTTAATAGTGCAGATATCCCCTTCCAACTTTTGCTTGAACTTTCTGTTAGTTTTGATTTCTCTTTGGTATTTGACCTTGAAGCATTTTCAGCAGCACATCCTGCAGCCAGCCCAGGCTCCAGACCCTAAGAGATCAGCTTTCAGTTTTGTGTGCATAACAAAGCGTTTCCTCCAAATCTCATGCAAATTTGATGTTACAACTTCCGTAGCATATATTTGTCCATCTTTATAAGTCCAGCAATGTTATGTGCATTGGTTCTCTATCATCCTTAATCACTATTTCTCAAAAGTTTAGTTTTTATAGAAACCACTTACATAATTTCTTCCCTTGTAGAAACTGTATTGCTCTTTCCTGTTTATTTCTTCTAGTTTTGTGTATAGTTGTTGAAAACTGTTAAGGAGTTTAACAGATATGTAGATTTTTTTAAGTCTATGAGAGAAACTCAAAGACAGCAATTTCAGACCATGATGGAAATAAACTAAACTCTCTTGAGTCACAGCATAACTGCTTTGTTTTCTCCACTATGGTAATCTGCTGAGATTATCTACTGAGATAAAAGGGAAAATTTATACTTCTTAAATATTGTAAACCCTTGAAGATAGATCACTGATCATTTTACTTCCTATACTAGCTAGAAAAAAGTAAAGAGGCCTGGACCAAACAAATGTAAAGAACTAAAAGGAACAAAATTGTCCTTACCCTTTGTTTATGCCTCTACTAGCACCATCTTTTTTCTTGCTAAAATTATAAAATCTTAATGTGGAAAATGTCTTCAACCTTCTCCAAGATGTTTGAATCTCCTCTACCAAATAATGGGTGTGGAGCTTTTGCACGAACACCCCCATGGATGAGGAACTAACCATCTCATCAGCCTATTCTATTTTCAAATCACTCTTTAACAAGATATTCTCTATTCTAGGCCAAAAGCTTGAAGTTTCTATCCAACAGTCCTTTACTTTAGAGTCGCACAGTAATCCGTCTGTTATAAAGATGGCTTTCAAATATTTAAATAAAGCTATAACAGCCCCTAAATCTCTAGGTTAAACACCCTAAGAGTTCTTCAAATTTTATATGTGATGCAATTTCAAATCCCCTTATAATTCTGCTCACTTTCCTCTACCTTGGCTGCAGGTTATGATTATCCTTCAATGTGGTGCCCAATCCTGGATCCAATACACCAGGACAGAGTACGGGAAAATTCTGACCTCCCATATCACTACTCTTTATTCCTCTATTAAAAATGCTGTCATTGTCGGGCGTGGTGGCTCACGCCTGTAATTCCAGCACTTTGGGAGGCTGAGGAGGGTGGATCACTTGAGGTCAGAAGTTCAAGACCAGCCTGGCCAACATGGTGAAACCCCATCCCTACTAAAAATACAAAAATTAGCAGGGTGTGATGGCAGATGCCTGTAGTCCCAGCACTTTGGGAGGCCATGGCAAGAGAATCGCTTGAACCCAGGAGGCAGAGGCTGCAGTGACAGAGGCTGCAGTGAGCCAAGATGGCATCACTGTACTCCAGCCTGGGCAACAGAAAGAGAGACTCTGTCTCAAAAAAAAAAAAAAAAAATGCTGTCATGATCAAAACAGAGTTCAGCAACTCCCTTACAAAAAATTAATTAGCTTATTACCTTTTAAAAAGTTGGAGACATCTTCCAATTGTGGGATATTATCCTCCCGATATCCACAATATTTAGAAAGCAAAGGTAAGTTTTTGAGATACTCTCTGCAAGCATGGGTTGGGTAGAGTTTGTTGAGCTCTTGGAATACGGTTCCCCAGGTCTTAATCTCCTCTTCAGTGAATTCAACCTTTGGAATGGGGTCTCCACTAATGAGATAAAGGGAAGGAGTTGTTTTGAATTAGCATTTAATAAATAGTGGCACTTATTTCACTTTCTACTTACCAAATGAACACAATTTATTCTATTCACTTATTTTATTATCTCAAAGTTGACTATATTTTTTAAAATATACTTACTGTTTATAGTTCATAGCCAAGTCCGCAAAATACTTTCGACGTTTACGGTAGACATTGTCTTTGAAGCCCTGATAATTAAAGATATGTTTTTAAATATCCATACTAAAAAATACTTGACAAATGGTATTTGGGAAACATTTCATTATTACTAGAGCTATTATATTAAAGGGCTACATAATTGATACTATGAGCAAGCATTATTTAGAGATTTATGATCATTTTTATTTTAAAGTCAATGTTACATGACAGCTTTATACTCCAGTAGCTACAAAGATAAAAGATATAATGGATACAAAGATGGAATTGTGCCTACAAAGATAAAACAGTTTAAAGAATAAGTAAACCACCATCCCAGTTAAATACATGGCTCTTTTCCAAGGGTGAGGGTTTTTTTCCTTAATCATTTGACTATATCTTGTTATATTTACCTGTAATAGTAATTAATAATAAAAAGTAATTAATATTTGAAATAGTGACTTAACTGAATCTAGTCTTAGATTTTATCACAAAATGCAAATATATTTGCCATTTGCAGAAACAATGATGATTTAAAAAGCAGACAAAATAGTAACATTAGAATTTATACTCATGAAAAAAATTTTTTTTAGACAAAATGGCTGAGCATGGTGGCTCAGGCCTGTAATCTCAACACTTTGGGAGACCTACGAAGGAGAATCACTTGAGCCCAGGAGTTTGAGACCAGCCTGGGCAACAAAGGTTTTGTACAAACCCTGTCTGTACAAAAAAAAATTTTAAATAACAATTATAACTAGCCAAGTGTGATGGTGCATGCCTGTTGTCCCAGCTCCTCAGGAAGGTGAGGCAGGAGGATGGCTTCAGCCCAGGAATTCTAGGCTACAGTGAGGTATGATGGTGCTGCTGCACCCCAGCCTAGGCAATAGAGGGAGACTCTATCTTGAAAAAAAAAAAAAAATCAAAAATCAAAGCCCGGAGAAAAAAATGCAAATAATGGGAAAGAAGGGGACATCTGAAAAGAGAGAATGAGACTCATCTCTTTAATACAGATCTATGAGGTAGCACAGATTTCCTATGATTTGTGCTAAAATCTGGAAAAACAGATATGAACAAAGCACAGTCTGGGGCTTAAAGGAGTTTACATGAACCTGTTATTGTAAAATGGTACAATAAATGTCTCATCATATTGTACAGAACGACATGCACACTTAAGACGATTGTGTGGTTCAGGGAAGGCTTCCCAGTGATGACTCTCGAGCTAAGACACAAAGGAAGAGTGGAAATAGCACAGTGATTAAAACAAACAAACAAACAAACAAAAAAAAGCAGCATGTTGTGCCTAAGAAAATACAAGCAACCCCATGTTGCTCAAACTTGGAGAGTAAGGCAGAGCATGTTGAAACTAGTTGGTGTCTGCAAATTAAAGGTCCATTAAGGAGCTTGGAGTTTAGCCTTGGGTAATGGGAACCCACTGGTGTTTTTTAAATAACTTTATTGAGGTATAATTCACATACCATAAAATAACCATTCAGTGGTTTTTAGATATTCACAGAGTTAAACAACCATCTCCATCATCTAATTTCAGAAAGATTCTGTCACCCAAAAAGAAACACCATGCTCATTAGCAATCACTCTCCAACTCCACCCCAACCCTCCTCAGCTCCTGGCAACCAGTAATCCACTGTCTATTTCTATGTATTTTTCTATTCTGGACATTTCATATAAAAGGAATCATACAATATGGGACCTTTTGTGACTAGCTTCTTTCATTTATCATAATGTTTTCAAGGTTCATCTATGTTGTAGCACATACCAGTATTCCATCTCTTTTTATGGCCAATAATATTTGCTTATATAAATATACCATACTTCATCCATTTATCAGTTAATGGATGTTTGGGTTGTTTCCACTTTTTTGCTATTATGAATAAGGCTGCTACAATCATTTGTGTATATGTTTTTGTAGGAACATATATTTTCAATTCTTTTAAGTATGTACCTAGGAGCCATTGGTGATTTTTAAGAGAGAAGATGAATAATAGTCATATTGAGGTTTTAGGTCATTCTAATGAGGATAAGGAGGAGGTGTTTGAAGGTGACAAGGCTAAAAGAAGGGAGACCAGTTTAAGGGATGTGGTAGTAGGGATGAATAAGGAACACATTTAAGAAATACCTAGGAGGTGAAAATCAGCAGGACTTAGTAGATCAGTAAAACTGATGTACTCACCTTTCCATAAACATGCCCCAGATTTTCTTGCCTCTGAACCTTTGCTCATATTGTTCCCTCCTGAATTGTTCTTCCTTTCCATCTCTTATCTCCTGAAATCTTTTAAGGCCCAATTGAAATGTCGCCTTTCTCTGATCTCTTCAGCTAGAAGTGTTTGCTCTCTTATGTGTATTTTGAGGCAATTTTTTTCATGAAGCAAAATTTTCACCTAGTGTACTTTTTACATTTTATCTTGTGTGTGTTTATTTATATATGTGTGCTTTAGCTTTTCAACTAGACTACATGCTCCTTTCTGGCAAGTACTGCAATTAATTGCAATAGTTATTCAATAAGATTATAGAATAATTGGACAGATCATCTAGTGGCTGTCTAAGGTAGTATAAAAAGGTCACATTCACACAGCTAACACATGAGAGAAGCTACATTAAAGCTCTGGTCAGTTTAACTTCCCAATTGCACTCTCTTCTCTCCTCCCCTCCCAGAAATGCTCTAGATTTACTAATTCTCCAACTCTTGCCTGTACTGTACAATTTTCTCAGGAAACAACTTCCTAGTTCATCAACTGCCTAATAAACCAATCATGGTGGGCAGTGTGGGTGGCAAGTCTTTCTCTGGCCCATTTTTATTTGTCTCCCTTTCCAATAACCCATGCTCATTTAAATAAAAACTGATTGCAGATGCTGTCTTCGTTTTAGTATAACCTTTTGAATAGCTCTTAATAATAGGAATGCTGGGCATGGGACAGATTATTTTGGAACAAATGAAGCTACATGTTTTTCAGGCAGTTAGTCTCAATTCCACCAATATGGAGGTCTACTAACACTTGTTGAAATCTTTTTTTTTTTTTGAGACAGAGTCTCACTCTGTCGCCCAGGCTGGAGTGCGGTCGCGTGATCTTGGCTCACTGCAAGCTCCACCTCCCGGGTTCACGCCATTCTCCTGCCTCAGCCTCCCGAGTAGCTGGGACTACAGGTGCCCACCACCACGCCTGGCTAAGTTTTTTGTATTTTTAGTAGAGACGGGGGTCTCACTATGTTAGCCAGGATGATCTCGATCTCCTGACCTCGTGATCCACCCGCATCGGCCTCCCAAAGTGCTGGGCTTACAGGCGCGAGCCACCGCACCCGGCCCACTTGTTGAAATCTTGATTAAAACAATGTCTCATTTAGTCGAGAAAAAACACTTTCTCTAAAAAAGTTGCCCTTAATTTTTAGTTTGCTTTAAATTGTTTTTATAAAAAATATTTATTAAACATACTTACTGGGTGATAGTTTATGCCTGTTATCCCAGCACTTTGGGAGACCAAGGCAGGTGGATCACCTGAGGTCAGGAGTTTGAGACCAGCCTGGCCAACATGGTGAAACCCCATCTCTACTAAAAATACAAAAATTAGCTGGGTGTGGTTGTGGGCACCTGTGATCCCAGCTACTTGGGAGGCTAAGGCAGGAGAATCACTTGAACCCAAGAAGCAGAGGTTGCAGCAAGCCGAGATCGTGCCACTGCACTCCAGTCTGGACAGCAGAGCAAGACTTGCTCTTAAAAAAAAAAGAAAATACTTACAGGATGGTCTGCATCTAGTTCAGATCCATACATCAGAACTCTGTTGGCACAATGGTCCAGGTCAGAAATCTTCTTTGGAAACCAAGGAACAGTTTCCATACCTGTAAAATTTAAAATAAAATAAAATAAAATAAAAACCACTAAAAGTTGAAGAGATAATCTTAAACAAGACAATAAAGAAGATAAAATTAAATTCAGTTGGATGAGAGTTTTAATTTTAGCTTGTACATCAAGGCAAGATTTATACGAGTTAGGTAAATTGCCCTATTCCTAAAAAGTAAAATTTATTCAAAATTTCTGAGCTTTAATTTTTTTTTGAGTCTTCAGGTTGATGTCTAAGTTTTGGAGAAATACTGTACTTTAGAAACAGACTGAAAGTTTTAAAAATGCTTAAGCTACATATTTAGTTATTCAACAAAAGCAGAATAAAGATGCACAACTTTATTTACAGACCAAGGTACAAACTTAATAAAAACTTCATTTATTTTTGCCGATGGAAAAGATCTTAGAAATCATTTGTCTTTGCCACCTTGATCTTCTCACCATTCCTCAGACACGCAAGCCCTCATAAGACTATGGGGTTTTATAAATGCTACTTTTCTGCCTGGAATAGCTATTCCACTCCCATTCCCTGCCGCACCCTACCCTTCTGTTTTCCTGAGAATATCCGTCACATCCTTCAAGACCCAAATCTAATGAGATCTTCTCATTCCGCAAAGCCTTCCCTCACCCTGTAGGTACAGCTAATTATCTGTCCCCTGGGTTCCCGTGATGTTATGTTTCTCTCTAAAGGCTTTTACTATGTTTTATTATAATGTACCTGTTTATATGTCTGTCTTACATGAAAGACTGGAAACAACTGTAGGGTGGAGACTATATCTTTTTGTATCCCTATTTCTTAGTAGAAATATCTGTCACAAGGTTGGTGTACCCTAAATATCAACTGAACTATCTCGTCATCTATACATCTCTGCATTTTACAGATGAGGTAATCAAACTCCAGAGAGGTAATTTATCCAAGGTAACTCACTCCTTTAGGAATACAGAGGACTAGAACTCAGCTCTTCTTGCCCCAGCGTATTGCTCTTTCTAACATATCCAGGAGTGATATTCAAGGGATTTAACAACAAATACAAAAGGAGCAGTAATCACTCAAAATAGACATCAGCAGAGTCCTAGGCTTCTGCTCTGCAAGGTGTTAACCCTTTAGTTGTTAATGATGGGTGTGAGACTTCTGGTGGGGACAGTATCTGGAGAAACAGAGGCTTCAGGCATGGTGAGGAGCCCTCAAGGGACTTGGGGAAGTAGCTCTCTGCCAGCCAGAAGTGGAGCTATATCAGTATTTTAATAATTATATAGCTGTACGAACGCATAGCAGATGAATAGCAGTCCTGATTACACCTCAAATATTGTGGACATAATCTGAAGAGATTATTTTAGATTGAGTACCATACATAAAATGTACCTAAATTATCTATTTGTCTTTTGCCTCAAGTGAACTCCAAGGATTTTTTTTACCAGTAGAGATCTTAACCTTTATCTTTGCTACCTGAGTATCTGAAACTTCAAAAGGCTTTATTGTTTCCCATTTGCTTTTGGAAGGAATGCTGTACATCAGTTGTTCCTGATGTTTTTGGCACCAGGGAGTGGTTTTGTGGAAGACAATTTTTCCAAGAAGGAAAGATGGGGAGGCAGGAGATGGTTTCATCAGGCATTGGATTCTCATAAGAAGCACACAACCTAGATCCCTCGCACTCGCAGTTCACAATAGGGTTTACGCTTCTAGACAGAGCTTAGGCGGTAAGGATCGCCGGGCCTGCTGCCCACCTGCTGCGGTGCAGCCTGGTTCCTAACAGGCCACGGACGAGTCCCCTGCTATACATATTGTGTGTCATTTCATAGTTGTCAGCAACTGTCAACATTCTCAACAAATTTAAATATTCATTTACTATCTGCTAGATGACAAGTCTTATGAGACTTACTAAGTGCTCAGGGATTGTGAATTATAGGTTTGTCAAATCAAGAAATGTTGATGATTTGGAAATTGAGAGATAATCAATTATCAATTTCTGATTATGCCAAATTGTCTATCTTTCTTTTTCTTTCTTTCTTTTCTTTCTTTTTTCTTTCTTTCTTTTTCTTTCTTTCTCTCATTCCTTTCTTTTTTTTTTTTTTTTTTGACAGGGTCTTGTTCTTTCACCCAAACTGGAGTGCAGTGGTACAATCTCGGCTCAGCTCTACAGCCTCAACCTCCTGGGCTCAGGTGATCCTCCCACCTCAGCCTCCAGAGTAGCTGGCAACATAGATGCATGCCACCATACCTGGCTAGTTTCTGCATTTTTTGCACAGACTGGGTCTCTCCATGTTGCCCAGGATGGTCCTGAACTCCTGGACTCAAGTGAGTCTGCCTCGGCTTGCCAAAGTGCGGGGATTACAGGCATGAGCCACCACACCCAGCTGTTTCTTATACTCAAGATTTTCTTTTTCATTTCTGTTACACTTGATCAAATGTTGCTTTATAATTTTTCTTGGGTATCTGGAGCAACTATATTTTGTGTTCCCTTCACTACCAGACTGTAAGCAATTTGGAGAGCTTGTGTTTTATTATTTTAATGTCTTCAAGATAAATATAAGGCTGGACACACATTAGGTGTTTCATCTTCTAAGTAGTATTTTCACATTTTGAACTTACCATCTTCCTTCAAAGTAAAATTATCTGGTGGATTCACAGAGAGAACATTGGTATGAGACTTCAGCAGATGAAAAATATCATTCAATTGTTCTCTGTTGATGTCACAGTCAACAAAAATCTCAAATTCTGAGTTTCTTCTTTTTGATTTTCGGGACTCGATATGTAACAGATTCACATGCTTCTCCTGTGTAAAGCACAAGGAAAGGATTTCATGTAACTGCCTCAAATGTTAATAGTCTTTGAGCAGGCTACTTTAATTACCACTAAAAATCAGATTCACACTTCTCAGAACAGCAAAGGGAAAAAGACTGTTTTTAGTGCTGCCAACAACAAAATAATTCCTTCTTAAAAATTATGTATTAGAAAACTTTTCAAAATTCATCCCATCCTCCAGAAACCAATAAAATAACACACACTAGAGGTCCTTCAGATGTCAGAATTAATCAGAATTCAAATCAAAATATTATTAAGTTTCCTAGGTAAGAGGAATCTTTTGAAAATTCTCATAAATAAAAGCTAGTTTTCAAAAAGTGATACCAATGTTAGTCCTGGAGAAAGAAGAGTTTCCCTTTCAAAAATCCATTTAATTAAATTAGATGAACAGCTTGAGCACAGAGTATTTAATACCTCAAATCTCTTAAGCTACAATCTTAGTAACAGCTGAACCAGATCTCCTCTTCTGACCTCTCCCAAGTCAGCCTAAGATGGGGGTGCTCTGTGTATAAGTGTGGGAGGAGGGTATGTTCTCTTATCAATTTGGGTAGCTGAGGAAGAGTGCTGGGGACATGATAATGAAACATGAGCACTAATCACCCTATAGTTTTTTCTTCTAAAAAAATGAGAAGGTTAGAGCAGATAATCTCCAATACTAACCAGTGCATCCTAAAATAACTTAATGAACACCTGTGTAACTAGGTAAGGGCTGTGAAGAATATAAAGGGAAGACATAAAGGAATTTAGAATCTAGTTGGTGAACACATGGAAGATTAAGAAAATAAAGTAAAGAGTGTTCGGATGCAGGTGCTCAGCAAAGGGAAAAGCATTACGACTTAAGAGAGAGTAGAAAGTTTCATGGAGCAGGTGGGAACTTAAATGAATCTTAAAGAATAGATAGAATAGGCCAGGCGTGGTGGCTCACGCCTGTAATTCCAACACTTTGGGAGGCCAAGGTGGAAGAATCACTTGAGCCCAGGAGTTCAGGACCAGCCTGGACCACATAGCAAGACCCCGTCTCTACAAAAAATAATAAATTAGCCAGGCGTAGTGGCGCACACCAGTAGTCCCAGCTACTCGGGATACTGAGGTGGGAGGGTCACTTGAGACCAGGAGGTTAAGGCTACATTGAGCTGTGATTGTGCCACTGCACTCCAGCCTGGGTGACAGAGTGAGACCCTTTCTCAAAAAAAAAAAAAAAATATTATCAGGGAACATGAGCTAACAAGAAAGAGGAGTGAGTGATAGAAGATGTTAGAAAATTAGAATAGGCAGGGTTTATCTGGGAACATAGAATTTATCACAGAATCAATAGAAGTCAGTTACAAAATATATTGGGATTGATCAGGTGTAAAGAAGAGTTTCATTTCATCTATTTCTTATAAATTTTTACATTAATAATGCATTTGTAAATATTTTCTAAATGATGACTTGAATAAATATAAAGCTAAACTATGTCTTTTGAGAAAAAAAAGATGCAAAAATGTCAATCATTCCTAAATTAAAATCTCAATGGAATTTGGTGAGGAAATGTAATTAAATAATTTCCAAGTTCATCTGGAAGAAAAATATGGTCTGGAAAATTCAGATAAAGTAGAAGTAGTAAGTGAAACATTCCCTATCAGACATTTCAGTTACAGAAACAGAGGCATAGAGAGGTTAAGCAGTTTGGCCAGAAGCACACAGGTGACAAGTGTCAGAGCCGGAATTCAAATCTAGTCTGTCCAGCTCCACAGTCCATGTGCTTAAACACTATGCTGTAATCCTGTTGCCCAAGAAAGGAAGAGTCACAAAGGTGGATACTAAGGCTCTTCTTCAAACAATATTTACATAATCTTAATAATAAAGACACTAAAGATTGACAGAGCCAAAAACCGGGACACAAGTACATTGGGAAGACGAGTGGAAAGGAAGTTGAAGAGGCCATCGGAAGGGGAGTTGTGTCAAGAAACCTAAATTTTTACTTCATTGTTGAAAATCAATAGATAATTACCTATAATTCTAGAAATCAAGAAGTAGAAGCAGAATAAGCATATAACTTATAAGTGTGGAAGTAAATATTAGAAAAATAGTTTAAAGAGTTGAAAATGGTTGCCTCCACTAGGCAGGGGATAACTAGGTTGTCTCCACTAGGCAGGTGGAGACACACCTGGAGAACACCATGTAGCAGTTAGAAGAATGAATGAGATGTTCACACAGCAGCGTGCATAGGCCTTAAAAACACAGTGCTGGATGGGAAAAAGAATCTTTATAGCACAATATGATTATATAAATTACTAATATATGCACACACAAAGACTACATATTCTAAAGTGCAGACAAAGTAATTCAATGTACATATCAAACATGAGAGCAGCTCTCTATCAGAAGAGAGAAATGGAGATAGAATTCAAGAATGAAATAAAACAGGAAGAGGTTGCACAAATCAACAATGATAGTGTACACGTGATTTAATGAGTGTGATTAACTCAAGCTTCTGCACACAAGGTTGCAAAAAAATTAAATGGAACTTTGGAATGAAGAGAGATGGAGCAAAACACTACTTTTTTAAAAATATGTTTTATAGTACAGGTTGAGTTGTTTTTAAGCTATGCACAATTATTCTTCGATTAAAAATGAAATTTTTAAAAAGTTGATGGAAGAAGACATACAGGTATTTTATTTAAAGACCCAAAGGTAATCAATAGAATAGCTAAAAGTAATAATAAAAGTATCAGATTTGGAAGGACTGGGAGAGGGAAGGGAGGGAGGTGGTATCAGTATCATTGTTCATAATAGTAAATGAATATAGTGTGAAGTTGATAACTTGAAAAGACATATAAGAGCAATGTTTAGATTTCATAAACTCACCACCAAAAAAACTAACGGCCAGAAATAGTTAAAAGAGGTTGCCTCTAGGGAGTGGGACTGAGAATATGATATGTGTTAGGTAAGAAAACTGATGCTTTTCATTACAAGCTCTTCTAGACTATCTATATTTAAGATTTTTAATTCTTTGAAATATTCTTTGCAAACAGCTATATAATAGTATGTCATATGATTATTAACATAGCTAACATCTATTGTTCACTTACTTTGCACTGTACCGTCCTAAGCATTTTAGAGATATTAACTCTACTAATGCTCACAATGACCCTATGAGGTAGGTAGAGTTCTCATTTTCTGGACATAAATCCTGAAGTGTGGAGAGATTAATCAATTTGCCCACGATCACCCAGGTAATAACTGACAGAGCAAGGATATGAATCCAGGTGGTCTGTCTCTGGAGACCAGAGCTTAACCACAGTGGTGTTCTGCTATCACAATTCAACATCCCCTATATTAGGACAAGTGGCTTATTTATAATTTTTAGTTCCTATAAACAATAAATCTTTCTGTGTCCCTGAGCCCTTAAACTCAGTTAGGTCCCCCAAGTTCAATGCTGTCAGAATATCTGGTACTTCTGTTTCATGTCACTTTACACATAGTAATTATTCACTTACTGCAGTTGTTTGTTTAATGTTGTCTTCCCCACTAGATTATATACTCTGTGAGGACAGGCACTGTGTTTACTTTGTCCAGCTCCACATCCTTAGTGTCTGGTGTGGTACCTGACACATAGTAAGGACTCAATAAATATTCGTGTTCTGCCTGACTGATCCATATTTTTAAGACAGATTTATGAAATTAGAATTATGGGTCAAAAATATGAACATTTTAAGGCTCATAATACATATTACCAGATAGTTTCCCTACATGGTACACAAATTTATCCTTGTGCCAAAGGTGCATTGGAGGGTAACGTACCTCCAATGCAATGAAGTTCTGACAATAGGAGACACTGTCATTATAGAATCTTTGCTACATGAAAATAATATCATTAAATATACTATGACTATATCATTAAATCTCAAGTATATAATTAATAATATATGATTAAATATCGATAAAATTTTAATATTTTATTAAAATAAAATTAAAATTTGCTTCTCTAAAATCTATAAAGTGAATCTTTTCTCCCCCATTTCTCAAAGTAGCTATTTGTATCTCCTCTTCTGTAAATTGTTTGTATCCCTTGTTAGAATTCAGCACTATTTTAGAAATGTAAGTTCTTAACAAATGTTTGTACTCCATCTCTGAAGAGTTTACAATAATTTATATATATATAATATATACAAATTATATATTTATATATAATATATACAAATTATATATTTATATATTTTATCTATATATAAATAGAGAGAGAGAGAGAGAAAATCTCACTCTGATACCTAGGCTAGAGTGCAGTGGTGTGATCATAGCTCACTCACTGTAACCCTGGACTCCTGGACTCAAGCAATCCTCCCACCCCAGCCTCCCAGGTAGCTGGAACTACAGGTGTCCACCACCACACCCAGCTAAATTTGTTTTTTTTTAAGAGATAGGGTCTTGCTATGTTGCCCTATATTTTAAATATAGTTTTAGAGATTCATTTCTAGAAGAATTCTGTGCAAAAATACAGAAAATGCTTACCTGAAAGATTTTCAGGGCTTTTATAAGTCCTCCAACTTCATTCTTTAAGGAAAAAATGAGACTTGCTCTTCCCCTTTCTAAGGAATGGTCTTTGTTCTCCTTATTGTCTTCAATCATGATGAATTTGGAGTAATTCTCTAAAACTAAAGTATGAAAACAAAGACTACGGGCTAAAAAAGAAGTTGCACAATGCAGACAATATTTGATAACTAAGGGCTCATTTACTTCTAGGAGCTTCAGTTTCTTAACCTTTTATAAAACCTGGATATGCAGATAAGCTTTGCAAGAATCTAGTGAGACCAAAATAAGATACAACTTTGCCTGACACCTGCCTAGAATAGAATACATGTTAGTAGTTCCCTTTTGTTTTTTTTCTAAACCAATCCCTCTTTTAGGGCATGACTGAAGCCTGCTGGCTTCTTGCAGTCCTCCCAACTATTGTAGCCTAAACTAGTCAGGAAGGCCTACCTCCTCCCCACCTTGCCCACAATCTTAGCACTTCATTATACCAGGTCTCAAATGGTTTCCCCAAATGTTCTATTCGAACATATCTCACCTTCTAACAAGGCAGCAAGCTCCTCCAGAGTGGGGACAAGGCTTTCTATTTATTTTGTAAACTAAAGGCCTGGCCAGCTCTAGATACATATGCACTAGATGGATAACTGCTAGCCAGGAGAATTCTAGTTCTGCTTCTCAGAAGATGAACCAGAGATCTACTTTGGTATCTTCTTAACCACCTATTTACACTTCAAAACAGTGTAAGGAAATATGTGGAATGTGAAGTCAGACATATCTAATCATTGGCCTCATGTTTATCAGTGTATGACCTCGGGCATGCTACTTAACCTTTCTAATATAAAACTAAGTTACCAAACAGCTACCAGAACTCATAACATCCAAAATTCTCACTCGTTTTAAAACATCATAACATGGTGTGCTATTCTGAGATTTTCCTCACGGAAGAAACTAGGATATTTCAGGTACCAAGAAGAGTTAGAGATACATAATTCAAAATTTAACTAACATTTATGAATTCATTGGGTTCAAGTTTCCAAAACTACCAAGATTTTTAAATTATGCCAAATTAGTCTCTAGAACTAAAAACAATTTCTATTTCAAATGCTATAAAACTAAATGGCCAGTTAAACTGAATAATTATGTGGATTTTTCTTTGATTCAAATAATTACTAATGGCAAAACGAATAAAATTTCAACCCAAGCGCATTCACATGTGTGAAGCACCACAGTCAAAGTTAGGGCAGTAAAAATTTAAAAACAAGACAACTTGCCTCCAAATAATTCACACACTTGTTCATGGGGAAAGAGAAAATGGAAGACAGACTTCTCAATAAGTACAAATAAGCAGAAGAGAAGGGACACTGAGATCCCAGCCATGACACCCAAGGAGTACACTCAACCACCCCTCACCTTCCCACCACCCCACCCCTTTGATCAATATCCCATGTGCTTCTAAAGATGACTGAATATAGCTTCTAGCCCATCCATGAGTCTCTGCTGAGAAAGGATTTATGGATGAGAAGCAGGAGATCTTAGGAGATTTTCCACTTCAAAGGAAGTGACCATTTCTTACGGTAAACTTAAGTATACACAGAAAATTCCAAATTGGTGGCTCTGGGGCTAAAAATTCAGGGATGGCCTCAGATAAGCATTCTCAAAATGTTTTTAGGGATGTGAAAACTTTCAGAAACGTTTCTTACCCATTCAATTACCACTCAAAGCTTGACTTTTCTTATCAAACACAGAGTATGGGCGACGTTGTCCTATAGCGTGAAAATGTAAACAATAAAAGAGATGCAAAATAATATAACAAATTGCTAGTAATAAATCTTTCTGCAAATCCATCTAGGCAAGTTATAATCTTTATATGTATCAATCTCTTTATTTGCAAACTTGGAGGGAGGATAATTAACACCACTCTCATGATTATAAGGAGGATTAAACATATATAAACTTATTGTTATGAGAATTAAATAGTTATAATTTACATAAAACTCTTAGAACAGTTGCTAACCTACACTAAGTACTCAATAAGTATTATCTCAAGTAATGGGGAATATGTCCCAAATTTTCCAGTTTTCAAAAAAAGAGAAAATGTTCAAGTAATGAAATAGACATTCTAAATACCTCTGGTTAAGAATTTTTCTTGCCCTAGGAATTAGGCATTTTACAAGATGGTTAACATATTTCTTACAATAGCAAGCATGTGGAAAAGTTGCTTTATGATATAAAATGTCATTATTGTTTTGTATCAAGGTGATTTCAGTTTCATTAATTTATTATAAAACCCCTAAAGTGTATTAAATTCCAAATCTCAAGAAAATAATTCAGCAGTTTTTTTGCAAACAAATAGACAAAGACCCCAAAGTAAAATGTACTGAGTTATCCTATAGTTACTGAGTCCTCATGTTTCCTGATACCATCACCATGACATGCAGAAGAGGATTCTGCAAATATAAGCTATTTCCTCGCCAACCACTAGCTTCATCACGTAAATCAGCTTTAAGAACTGGGAGCAAGGATCAGAGAACAGTAAAGAAAAGTTACCACTGATTTTTTCCAGTCAGTGGTAACACTAACAGAATTCTAGATCTCCTGATAATTTGTCTTTCAACAATCGCTTGGAGCTTGGAATAAAACTCTTCATATAAAACTATATGAGGCCAGCTGCTGCGGCTCATGCCTGTAATCCCAGCACATTGGAAAGCCAAAGTGGGTGGATCACTTGAGGTCAGGAGTTGAAGACCAGCCTCGCCAACACGGTGAAACCCCGTCTCTACTAAAAATACAAAAATTAGCCTGGCATGATGACACATGCGTGTAATCCCAGCTACTCGGGAGGCTGAGGCATGAAAATCGTTTGAACTCAGGAGGCGGAGGTTGCAGGGAGCAAGATTGTGTCACTGAACTCTGGCAGGGCAGTAGAGTGAGACTCCGTCTCAAAAAACAAAAACAAAAACAAACAAACAACAACAACAACAAAAACTATTATGAAGAGCCTGGGTAACATAGTGAGATGCTGTATGAACAACAACAACAAAAAAAATTGTTTAAGTTAGCCGGGCATAGTGGCTTTCACCTGCAGTCCCAGCTACTAGGGAGGCTGAGGCAGGAGGCTTGCTTGAGCTCAGGAGTTCTAGGCTGCAGTGATCCATGATCGCGCCACTGCAGTCCAGCCTGGGTGACAGAGTGAAACCCTGTCTCTTAAAAAAAAAAAATGAGAATTTCCTTCAATTTTCAAAACTGGTCCCTAAGCTTTCTTGGAAGTTGCTATTGTGAGAAGGTGCTAATAGTCATGGCTCCATCCCTTTAGGGTTCATAATTATTTTCTTTACCTGATTCTGGAATGGATCAAGTTTTGTGCCAACATCTCCTTAGTTGGTGTGGGGAGAGGAGGGTGAAGGATACATTAATTGAAATTTATGATATGCAAGGCATTTATATTATTTTGATTTATTTAAAGACATACATTATTATATTAAGATGTAAGTGGCTCACACCTGTAATTCCCAGCACTTTAGGAGGCCGAGGTGGGCGAATCATGAGGTCAAGAGAGCGAGACCATCCTGGCCAACATGGTGAAACCCCGTCTCTACTAAAAATACAAAAATTGGCTGGGTGTGGTGGCGGGCGCCTGTAGTCCCAGCTACTCGGGAGGCTGAGGCAGGAGAATGGCTTGAACCTGGGAGGCGGAGGTTGCAGTGAGCCAGGATCACGCCACTGCACTGCAGCCCAGGTGACAGAGCAAGACTGCGTCTCAAAAAAAAAAAAAAAAAAAAAAGATGTGGAAACACTCCTCCTTGTTTAAGTCATGGTAAAAATGAAGGTTCTCAAAAGGAAATTTTGCTAAGAAACTAGAAAACTAGAAGAAAATTCTCACCCTCTTTTTTGTTCCCCCCCACCCCAAAATAATCTTACAGGACATAGATCTTTGATCGTTACTAAAACTTGGCCATAACTTTGCTTGGTTGACAGAGCTTATGAGGCATCAGTTATTTTTTCCTCCATTCAGTTAACCCCAAACCGCTTTCAGAACCTCAATATTTTGCCTTGTTACTTTTTCCTTTCCCCTTTCAACCTACCTACCTCCTCCTACTCTTTCAGGAAAACAAAACAAAACAAAACAAAAAAAACACACAATACTAACCTGGTAAGATAAAATAGGTCACACTTGTTTGAATCAATGTCTCATCAATACATAAGCATTTTATTTTTAAAGCAACTCTCTGATCAGCTAATACCCACTGGTACCCTTTTCTCATGAAAGGTAGAGTCATTTTCCTACTGCGTCTCCTGGCCTAAGGATGCACTGTGTAGGACATACCACTGGAAATAAGGAAAAAATACCAAGAAGACACTCAGAAGATCAACAGACCCGACCCTTGGGAGAGGTCAAGGCGTATACAATGACCAACTCTTTTCTTCCCTTAGTTTAATCAGTAAAACAAGTGTAATTTATATTGACCTGATCTAGGAAGCACAAAGCACTACTGAATTAGTCTTTTGAAAGCATGGATATTGTTTGAAGACAGAACTAAAAACTGCAAGGAGGATTCTTTCAGAGGGAGGGAATCCTCTACGGAGTCTTGATTTTCTTTTCTAAATAAGGAGTGGGAATGAGGATGAAAGTGTAGATGAAATACAAAAGAAAACACTATCCATGAAAAACAGTATTCTAGGAAATAAAGGCACTGGCAGAGAAAATGGAAATAGAAGACACATCCCTATCTGGAGATAATCTAATAATACATGTACAAATGGACCTCAGTGATAACATATGTAAACCACAGATTATAACTTTACAGAAACATTGATATTAGAATTCCACCCCCCCCCTTTTTTTTTTTTAACTAACAGGCACAAACTTTTCCTGGGTTAGCAAGTTCAACTCTAGTCTTTTTCCTGCTAAGTCAAGTAGAGTGGGACATCAATGAGAAGTTCATTTTAAACCTCTGAAAATCAAACGCCAAAGGCAAGGTTGAGTTCACATGGACTCTCAACTGACTCTAAACCGCAAGGACCTAGTCCTCTTTGTCAATTGCGACCTTGCAAAAAGCTCTCAGTCGTCTGTTGGGATGGTGGTGATGATGGTAAGTGCGATGCTGAGAAGCTTTGCATCTGAGACTCCCTCTTCTTCCGGAGGCTGTTTAAGGGAAGCTTCCCTTCATGGGAGGAGAAGAAAAAAAGAGACATTGCCCTTTGATGGAGAGGAAGGGAAGGAAGAAAAATCTTACTGTTTCTGCCAACATAGAGGAGTCACACAGACTTGGGTTGGACTCTGGACCCCAGTTTCCTCATCTGGGGACTCAAGAAATATCTACCAGAGTTTGTTGTGAAGGTGAAATCTCATGATGGCTAAAGAGTCTGTTCCTGGCACACAGGAGGCACTCAGAAAGTGTCTTTTCTCCCCAAACAGCGTGGGAGGAAAGAAGAGTAAGCGTTTATAGGGGTACAACTCCGACCTCCCAAATCTGACTCCGCAAGACCACCAATTTACCTCCCGGGAGGGTGACTCTGCCCAGCCCCGCGCCTGCCAAGCGCCGCCAAAGCCTCGACGGCGGTCCCCGGTGCCCGCGGGAAGGGCCGCCTCACTCACCTCGGGCGCCAGTAGGTGCAGGCTGGGTCGGCCGGCGGCCCCGCGCCTGCCTGTCTCTTATAGAAGCGGGCGTCGGAGCAGCTGGGCAGCGGCCAATGAGAAGGGAGGGCCGGCGGGTGTGGGGCGTGGGCAGTCGCGTCCGCCTGCTCCCAGAGACTTGCACGCCTCAATCTCTGCGTGTATCTGACTGGTATTTTAATTAAGTCAATGTTAGGCCGTCCTTAACCACACAAGTCTGACTAACACTGAACAATCCAGAGTTGGACATTCTCTCCAAACCAAGATAACGCCTATTATCGACACAATGACCTGCTATAGGACTGCAGTGTTTCTCGCCTGTTGGAGACCAAAGCAAGAATCCCCCCACCTCCCACACCTCTCTGTGCTTCTGGGCTATTTAATAGCCCAGTCCTGACTTATTATTCTCTTGGTGCTTTCCCCCATTCCTTGAGGCAGAGCAACAGTTGAACTTTTTAGAAGAGAAGTGTTCAGGGCCCTTCTAATTAAAAAAAATTTTAAGCTGCAAGCAGAGAAGCATTCTATATTAGCAAAAAATCATATTACGTGCTATTGTGAACAACAGGACATAGAGGCAAAAAATTTGGAATAGGTATTTACTGGTGGAGTAGTCAGTCGATTAGCTCCTATCCCAAAGGACTGTACACATAACAAAGTATATTATAGGACATTCTTTTCTCCAATGTTTGAAAAGTAAGATTTATTGATGTATAATTAACACACAGTAATATTCACCCTGTGAGGTGTACAATTCTGAGTTTTGACAAACATGTATAGTTGTGTAACCACCAAACGATCAAAATATAGAACATTTCTATCACTGCGAGAAATTTCCCTTGTCTAAAGTCTCTCACCTCACATCCAGCCCCTGGCAGCCACTGATCTGATTTCTGTCTCCACAGTTTTGCCTTCTCTGGAATGTCACAGAAATGAAATCATGAAATATGTACAGATTTTTGGCTCCTGGCACTTAACATAATGCTTTTGAGTTTCATGCAGGTATTAGTGATTTGTTCCTTTTCTTTCCTGTTTTCTTTTTTGCTGAGTATGGATGTACTTTAAAGCTCAGGACCTTTACAGCTTTTCTATGCATTTTTCTTTTATCTGTATAATGCTTCTATGAGGTACATATTATTTGTATTTTACAGATACGGAAATTGAAGCACAGGGGTGGCTCTAAGACGTTATTCTGGCACAGGCTAGTAAGTACCATCAATAATCAAGCAAAAGTGTCTGAGTTTAAATCCAGTGCTCTTACTTCAATGCCATGAAAAATACTGGTCAGGGAGAGACCTTTCAGAACCAAGCTGAGGTCAAAGATGTCTTTCCTAAACTGAAAGCCTTTCCTTGTAGATCTGGAACACGACAAGGATGCCCAATTTCACCACTATTATTCAACATAGTATTGGAAGTTCTAGCTAGAGCAATCAGACAAGAGAAGAAATAAAGGGCATCCAAACTGGAAAGGAAGAAGTCAAATTATCCTTGTTTGCAGATGATATGATCCTATATTTGGAAAAACCTAAAGACTCCACCAAAAAACTATTTGAACTGATTAAATAATTCACTAATGTTGCAGGATACAAAATCAACATACAAAAATCAATAGCGTTTCTGTATGCCAATGGTGAACAGTAAAAAGAAATTAATCCCATTTACAATAGCCACAAATAAAATAAGTACCTAGGAATTAACCAAAGGAGTGAAAGATCTCTACAATGAAAACTATAAAATACTCATGAAAGAAATTAAAGAGGACACCAAAAGAACAGAAGGCTATTCTAAGTTCATGGATCGGAAGAATCCTTATTGTTCAAATGTCCATGCTACCCAAAGCAATCTACAGATTCAAGGTAATCCCTATCAAAATACCAAAGACTTTCCTTACAGAAATAGAAAAAACAACCCTAAAATTTATATGGAATCACAAAAGACCCAGAATAGCCAAAGCTATCCTGAGCAAAAAGCACAAAACTGGAGGAATCACATTACCTGACTTCAAATTATACTGCAGAGCTACAGTAACCAAAACAGCATGGTTCTGGCATAAAAACAGACACATAGACCAATGGAACAGAATAGAGAACCCAGAAACGGATCCACACACCTACAGTGAACTCATTATTTACAAAGTTGCCAAGAACATACAATGGGGAAAGGACAGTCTCTCCAATAAATGCTGCTGGGAAAACTGGATATCCATCAGAAGAATGAAACTAGACCCCTATCTCTCACCATATATAAAAATCAAATCAAAATAGATTAAAGACTCAAATCTAAGACCTCATACTATGAAACTACTGCAAGAAAACATTGGGGAAACACTCCAGGACATCAGTCTACTCAAAAATGTCTTGAGTGATACCCCACAAGCACAGGCAACCAAAGGAAAAATGATTGCATGGGATCACATCAAGTTAAAAAACTTCTGTACAGCAAAGGAAACAATTGACAAAGGGAAGAGACAACCCACAGAATGGGAGAAAATATTTGCAAAGTACCCATCTGACAAGGGATTAATAACCAGAATATATAAGGAGTTCAAACAACTCTATAGGAAAAAATTTAATAATCCAATTAAAAATGGTCAAAAGATTTGAATAGACATTTCTCCAAAGAAGACATACAAATGGCAAATAGACATATGAAAAGGTGCTCAACATCCTTGGTCATCAGATAAATGCAAATCAAAACTACAATAACATGTCATCTCACCCTGGTCAGGCAATAACAAATACTAGAGAGGATGTGGAGAAAAGGGAACCCTTGTACACTGTTGGTGGGAATGTATAATAAATTAGTACGACCACTATGAAGAACAGTTTGGAGGTGCCTCAAAAAACTGAAAATAGAGCTACCATATGATCCAGCACTCCCACTGCTGGGTATATACCCAAAGGAAGGAAATCAGTGTATTGAAGAGATATCTGCACTCTCATGTTTGTTGCAGCACTGTTCACAATAGTCAAGATTTGAAAACAACCTGTGTTCATCAACAGACGAATGGTTAAAGAAAATGTGGTACTTACACACAATGGAGTACCATTCAGCCATAAAAAAGAATGAGATTCTGTCATTTGCAACAACATGGATGGAAATGGAGATCATTATGTTAAGTGAAATAAGCCAGGCACAGAGACAAACATCGCATGTTCTCACTTATTTGTAGGATCTAAAAATCAGAACAACTAAACTCATGGAGACAGAGAATAGAATGATGGTTACCAGAGGCTGGGAAGGGTAGTGGGAGGTACAGGGAATGGGGGGTTGTGGGGGATGGTTAATGGGGACCAAAAAACAGAAAAAATGGAAAAGGCTTAGTATTTGATAGAACAACAGGAGGACTATAGTCAATAATAATTTAATTACACATTTAAAAATAACTAAAAGAATATAATAGGATTGTTTGTAACACAAAGAATAAATGCTTGAGGGAATGGATACCCAATTTTCAATGATGTGTTTATTACACATTGCATGCCTCTACCAAAATGTCTCATGTATCCCATAAGTACATACACCTACTACATGCCCACAAAAATTATAAATAAAAATAAATTTAAAAATAGAAAAAAAGATGTCTTTCCTAAAGTTGGGACTACAGGAGGGCTTAAACCACCCCTGATGAAGAAGAGAGATGGCGCCAACTCATTTAATGAGCACATCCACAAGGAGGTCAAGAGAATAGGTTGGATGCTGGCCCTGAGGTGGAAAGGCCTTAGTAGTTGACACTTACAAATCAAGATGTCAGCAGGGCTGGGTACCTGCTGCAGGCTCCAGGGGAGAATCTGTCCCCTCGCTTTTTCCAGCTTCTAGAGGTCACTGCATTCTTTGGTTCATGACCCCTTTGTCCATCTTCAAAGCAAGCAATGTGGCATCTTGTAATCTAAGTCTTTGTCTCCTTTCAGTGACAAAGACCCTGTGCTTCCATTCTGCCTACCCAGATAATCTGGGATGATCCCCCATCTCAAAACCATTCATCACATTTGCAAAATCTCTTCTCATGTTAGATAACATACTCATGGTTTCTAGACATTAGGACATGGACAATTTGGGGATGCCATTATTTTGCCTACCACAGAGAGGCACTGAAACTAGACACTTTGGGCAGTATTTAGATGGGAAATGGTCTTTCTCCTTATGTGTGTCCTATCATTTTGATCTGTGGAACCTATGGTGAAGGAGTTCTCTGACCTGGAGATGGGGCTTTTGAGAAACTGAAAGTGCTCACTGCACTGATGGTAAAGGACACCTCGCTGCACTCCCCAGATCTCCAGCAGAACATATTTGAGAGGGGACACATTCCAACCTCTCAGTTTCTCATTTGGTGGAACCTTTGGATTGATCCTCTTCGATCTTCATTTAGGATTTCCTCTTTCTCTTCCCTCCAGGTATTCAGGGTTCCTCTGGCTGGGTGAGGATTTGGGCCCTCTTCTCTTTCCAGTCTATACCCTCTTCCTTGTCAATTGCACCTCCTTTCCTGTACCCTTGTTATGCGAACAACTCCAAAATGTGTGTTTCAAACTCAGATCTCCCTTCTGAACTCTAGACCTTTATATCCAATAATTTACCTTGTATACATGATACATTGGCATCTTCACATGTTCTAAAGTAAACTTAGGAAAAGAATAGGTGTTGGTGAGAACTGGGAGAAATTGGATCCTATCTTGCTGGTGGGAAGATAAAATGGCTCAGCCACTGTGGGAAAAATTTTGTTGGTTCCTCAAAAAGTTAAACACAGAATTAACATATGACCTGGCACTTCCACTCCTAGGTATGCACACAAAAGACTGAAAAGAGGAACTCGAACAAATCCTTGTATGAGAATGTTCACAGCAGCACTATCCACAGCAGCCAAAAGATGGAAATAATCCAAATGTCCATCAATGGATAAGTGAGGTAAACAATCTGTGGTATACACATACAATTGAATAGTATTATTCCTTATAAAAAGAATGAAACACTGATACATGCTGCAACATGGATGGAAAACATTACACAACGTGAAAGAAGCCAGAAATAAAGGTTGCATGTCCTATGATTCCATTTATATGAAATATGCAGAATAGGTAAATCTATAGAAACAGAATACAATGCAGTGGTTGCCCAAGGCAGGGTGTGAGGGAGTGGGAGAGTGAGGAGTGACTGCTTCATGGGTAAAAGGGGCTTTACTTTGGAATGACAGAAGTGTTTTGGAACTAGATAGAGGTAGTGGTTGTGCAACATTACGAATATACTGAATGCCACTAAGATGTTCACTTTAAAATGACTAATTTTAGGTTATGTGAATTTCATCTCAATAAATAAAAGTAAATTTGATCTCCCTGCCTTCGAAGTCCTTCTTCCTTCCTGCATATGCTTCTCTCTCATCTCCTTCATCCCATCAATTAGCACATTTGGTCTTTTCTACCTCCAATATATACTTGCATCCATCCACATCTCTCCATCTCTTCTGCCACTGAAATTCTGCAATTATCTCCTCACTGGTTTTTTTCTTTTCCCTTTTAATCAACCTCCTCCTACCCATTCTCATTTTTAAAATATGCCCAAAACTGTTGTGTAGAGACTAGACAATAATTTTTGCCCTGTTTAAAAAATGCAACACACAATCATGTCGCTACTCTAATTAAAACTACGCACTGGCCTATTATTCACGGGATGATATTTAAAACCCTTCCCATGTTCTCTGTAAAGGCCCCACATCTAGCCCCTAAGCACCTCTCTGGCCTCTTATCCAATCGCTCTCCCATCCCTCACTGCATTTCATTGGAGTGCTCTGTGTTCCAGTCCTCTAATCCACGCCCCTTCCCGCCTTAGTTAGGGCCTTCCTAGGTGCTTAAAGCTGAAGGTCCTCACTCCCACACCCTGACCCCTCCCTCTTTACCTGGTTAACCCCTTTCTCATCCTTTAGGTTTTCACTTAGGGTCAATTCCTTCCCTGAAGTAAATAGTCTCTCAGTGTAAGTTCTTCATTTTCTTTTTACACTCTGCTCTTTTACTTCAGAGAACGTGTAACAACTGTTATTATACGGTCATGTCATTTGTTCACTTGTATCCCCCATAGGCAAAAAAAGTGACTGTTTTCTTCTTTTACCTTTTTTTTTCTTTTTGAATCTTCATTGGCTAGCCCAGTGCCCAGCACATAGGCACATAATAGTTTCTCAATAAATATTAGTTGCATTCGGGACAAATTAATGATAGCACCTATGTTCAGATAGGTGTGTGTGCATGCATCCATTCTAGCCTTTCTGTAGAACTGAATCCCAGGTGTGGAGTACTGCCATATTGCCTTCCAAAAAGATTATACCAACTTACATTCCTATTCAAAAGAAAATAAAACAACATCCTCATCCTTCTCAACAGAGGAGGTTCTTAATTGCCTTAATGTTTGATAATCTCAATAGCACAAATAAATATCTAATTTTTCAATTAGCATTTTTCTAATTATTAGCAAAGCCAAGCATCTTTTCAGACATTTGTTCACATGTGAACTTATTTCACTGCTCATTTTCAATGAGGTTATTTTTTCTTATTGATAAGTAGGAGCTCCCTAAATATTATTGATATTAATGGTCTGCAATATGCAGTGCTGTCATCCAAGCCTTTCATTTGTCTTTCATATAATTTCAGATGTCTTGTATCTCAAAACTTTTTAAATTTGTTTTTATAAAGTCAAATCAAACTTTTAGGCTGGAGTTCAAGGGAGTCCCAAAATCACATCCTTCTCTTTCTTCCAAGTTCTAAGCCAGACAGATGGAGATTAGTTGTGAGGCAAGGAGTAAGGGTGGAAGCAGGGAGATGGGTTGAAAGGCTATTGAAGGGGTCCAGCTGAGATACAGTCATGGGTGTGGTGTAGAGTGGAGATGAGGAGTCACTTCTCAGCCTTTTGGCTAAGATCAAGTGTAGAGTGGAGATGAGGAGAATGGAGAACTAACAGAGCACATGCTTGGCAGATGGAGTCACTAGGATCAGCTGATGGCAGGATAGAGGGGTGGTAAGGGAAAAGGGGTCAAGAATGACTCCTAGGCTTTTTTGGCAATTGGGTAGGTTGCAGTTCCACTTACAAAGATGAGGACTGGGAAGAAGAAGAGCAGGCTTTTCAAGGAGGAGAAAATCAAGTTTGTTTTGGACTTGTTAGATTTGAGATGCCTCCTAGCTATCCAAATGAAGATGTCATGTAGGTATTAAATGGAAGTCTAAAATTCAGAAACAGGCCACAGATATAAATGTAGAGGCCACTGGCATAATGATCATATATAAAGATAGTACATAGGCCGGGTGGGGTGGCTCATGCGCGTAATCCCAGCACTTTGGGAGGCTGAGGTGGGAGGATTGGTTGAGCCCAGAAGTTCGAGACCAGACTAGGCAACAAAGTGAGACCCTGTCTCTACAAAAAATTTTAAAAAGTTAGGAGGGGCATGGTAGTCCCAGGTGCTCTGGAGGCTGAGGTGGGAAGATCACTTGAGCCCAGGAGTTTGAGGCTGCAGTTAGCCATGATTATGCCACTACACCCCAACCTGGGTGACAGAGCTAGTCCCTGTCTCAAAAAATATATATTATATATTTTATATATATAAAATATATAATATATATTTATATACATATATAAAATATATTATATATAAAATATATTATATATAATATATTTTATATATAAAATATATTATATATAATATATATTTTAAATATATATATTTAAAATATAATATATAATATATATTTAAAATGTATATCTATTATATTTTAAATATATTTAATTATATAGTAATATATAAATATATAACATATACTTACATTTATATATTTAATATATAAATATATAACATGTACTTACATATTATATATTTAATATATAAATATATAACATGTACTTACATATTATATTTTAATATATAAATATATAATATGTACGTACATATTATATATTTAATATATAAATATATAATATGTACGTACATATTATATATTTATATATTTATATATATTTAATATATAAATATATAATATGTATGTACATATTATATATTTATATATTTATATATATTTAATATATATTTATATATTATATTTTATATATATATATATTTTTTATGGTTCTGCTCCCTTTTCTGAACCTCTGAACCTTGATGTGCTCCGGGGTCCAGTACTGGCCTCTTTCTTGTCTCTCTGTATATTCTCTCGCTAGGAAATTTCATATATATATATGAAATTTATATATATATATATATAGGACTGGATGAAATTTCATATATATATACATATATATATATATACTGGAGGAAATTTCATATATATATATATATATATATATATATATATATATAGGACTGGATGAAATTTCCTAGGGAGAGAATATACAGAGAGACAAGAAAGAGGCCAGTACTGGACCCCGGAGCACATCAAGGTTCAGAGGTTCAGAAGAGGGAGCAGAAGGCAGAAAAGGAGATGTGAAGGAGTGGACACCAAGGAGGGAGAAAACTAAGGTGACTGTAATGTTACAGAAGCCAAGAGGAGAAAGTGTTTTAAGAAGGAAGGATTCGTCAGTTACCTTGAATGCTACTTCAAGTTGAGGACAGAGGTGTAACCAATAGATTCAGCATTGGAGAGAGCACTGGGATCCCTGATGAGCACTTTAAGTGGTCTAGGGCAGAGGGAATCCAGTGTACAGGGGCAGAGACGAGATTAGGTCACAGAGCTCCTTTGGGAGTTTCATCGTAAAGGGGAGCAGAAAAATGAAGAGAAATGCGAGGTAAAGGGAGGGGTTTTTGGTTTGTTTTTGTTTTTTTAAGATAAGCAATCTAGAGAGAGAATGTTCTAGTAGGGCAGAAGAAATAATTAAGGAAAGTAAGAGAGTGATTGTAGGAGCAAAGTTCATCTTGCTGAACTCATTGGTTCTATTAGGCCTGTCAGGTAAGTCTCTTGACTTCCCATGTATATAATCATATCATCTGAAAATGCACTTGAAAAAAAATAATGGCACTTTTCAGCCGGGCGCAGTGGCTCATCCCTGTAATACCAGCACTTCTGGAGGCTGAGGTGGGTGGATCATGAGGTCAAGAGATCGAGATCATCCTGGACAACAGGGTGAAACCCCATCTCTACTAAAAATACAAAAATTAGCCAGTCGTGGTGGTGGGCACCAGCTACCTGGGAGGCTAAGGCAGGAGAATCTCTTGAATGCGGGAGATGGATGCTGCAATGACTGAGATCGCGCCATTGCAGTCCAGCCTGGGCAACACAGCAAGACTCCGTCTCAAAAAAAAAAATCATGTCAGAGACCAAGTGCAATGAATCATACCTGTAATCCCAACACTCTGGGAAGCCAAGGTGGGAGGAGTCTTTGAGGTCAGGAGTTGGAGACCAGGCTGAGCAACATAGCAAGACTTCATCTCTACTAAAAATTAAAAAAAAAAAAAGGCTGGACATGGTAGTGCATGCCTGTACTCACAGCTCCTTGGGAGGCTGAGGCAGGAGGATTTCTTGGGTCCAGGAGGCTGAGGCTGCAGTGAGCCATGATCGTGCCATTGCTCTTCAGCCTGGGTGACAGAGCAAGACCCTGCCTCAAAAAAGAAAAGAAGAACATCTGCTATAAGTATCATGTTAATAAAATTTTCTTCTATTTAGACTATAAAGGACTTTTTCTCAGAAATGTTAAATTTTATCAAATGAGTTGTGAACATTTACTGAAATGATCACATAATTATTTCTTTAGTCTATTATGTAGTGAATTACATTAAATATTTCCTAATGTGAAGCCATACTTGCCATTCCTGGAATAGACTCATCTTGGTCATGATGTTTTTTAATGTATATTTTTATCCATCTTTTAATATAGTTAATTTTATGTTTGTATTTTGTCTGGAATTTTTGCATCAACACTAATAGATGAGATTGGTCTGCAGTTTTGCTTTGTGTGTGTGTGACTGTTTTTTCCAGTTTTGTTAACAATTTTGTTATCTCTATAGAATTCATCCATTTCCCACTATTTTCTGTTGCTTTGAAGTACAGATGGAAGTAGTTCTTTTACTACGTTTTCAACGTGAATATTAGTTTTTAAAGGTTTTCTGCCTCTTCTTGGTTTTAGTATTTAATATTTTCCTAGAAAATTATCCACTATTTTAAAATTTTCTTTTGGTTATGTTTAGTTTTCCCTAAAAAAATTGTTTTCTTTATTACGCAAGAGTCTGAGAATGTGCCGGTATGATTTCTACTTCTGGGGACTTAAGAAAATGTTCTTTGTGACTTATCACATCATCTAATTTTATGGATGTTCCATTTAATTTGAAAATAATGTAACATTTCCATTTTGGGGTATGTAACAGTCAGGATAGAGCAAACACACCTGCAATGACAAATTATCCCTTTATTGTGTTAACACAATAAAGGCTTACTTCACTTTCACTCTAAGTTCAACATACATTGGGGGACTCTCCAGGGCAGCTCCTCTCCATGTGGTTCTCTGTGTGGTTACTCAGAGATTCAGGTAATTTCCATCTTGTGGCTCTGCCATCTTAATCCATGGCTGTCACCAAGAAAGAAGAGAGTTTTGAGATGAAATACCAGCTTTTAAATGCTTTGTCATTTAACTCATTGGCTATCACTGAACACTTCACCCTTCCCTACTACAAGAGGGTTGTTAAACATAGTCTTCCCATTAGCTCAAGAGGAAGATAAAAACCAAATATGGAGAGCCCAAATAGTCTTTACCATAGAGTACAAAGGTCAATATATGTGTGCACTTAATGTATAGGAATTAAGAGCATGAACTGTGGAGCCAAATGCAGTCCTGCCATTCACTTGGCTGTGTGACTTCAAGCAAGTTATTTAATTTTTCCATGCCTTGATTTCTCAATCTGTAAAATTTCTGTCTCATAGGATTATTATGAGGATTAAATGAGTTCATATTTATAAAGTATTCAAAATACTGCTTGGCACACAGTAAGTGCTAGATTTGATTTTTAAAAACAAATATATAAAATCTTTTGCTGTGCAGAAGCTCTTTAGTTTAATTAGATCCCATTTGTCAATTTTGGCTTTTGTTGCCATTGCTTTTGGTGTTTTAGACATGAAGTCCTTGCCCGTGCCTATGTCCTGAATGGTAATGCCTAGGTTTTCTTCTAGGGTTTTTATGGTGTTAGGTCTAACGTTTAAGTCTTTAATCCACCTTGAATTAATTTTTGTATAAGGTGTAAGGAAGGGATCCAGTTTCAGCTTTCTACATATGGCTAGCCAGTTTTCCCAGCACCATTTATTAAATAGGGAATCCTTTCCCCATTGCTTGTTTTTCTCAGGTTTGTCAAAGATCAGATAGTTGTAGATATGCGGCGTTATTTCTGAGGGCTCTGTTCTGTTCCATTGATCTATATCTCTGTTTTGGTACCAGTACCATGCTCTTTTGGTTACTGGGTTTGTAGTAGGTTACAAGGCTTTGTAGTATAGTTTGAAGTCAGGTAGCGTGATGCCGCCAGCTTTGTTCTTTTGGCTTAGGATTGACTTGGCAATGCGGGCTCTTTTTTGGTTCCATATGAACTTTAAAGTAGTTTTTTCCAATTCTGTGAAGAAAGTCATTGGTAGCTTGATGGGGATGGCATTGAATCTATAAATTACCTTGGGCAGTGTGGCCATTTTCATGATATTGATTCTTCCTACCCATGAGCATGGAATGTTCTTCCATTTGTTTGTATCCTCTTTTATTTCATTGAGCAGTAGTTTGTAGTTCTCCTTGAAGAGGTCCTTCACGTCCCTTGTAAGTTGGATTCCTAGGTATTTTATTCTCTTTGAAGCAATTGTGAATGGGAGTTCACTCATGATTTGGCTCTCTGTTTGTCTGTTATTGGTGTATAAGAATGCTTGTGATTTTTGTACATTGATTTTGTATCCTGAGACTTTGCTGAAGTTGCTTATCAGCTTAAGGAGATTTTGGGCTAAGGCAATGGGGTTTTCTAGACATACAATCATGTCATCTGCAAACAGGGACAATTTGACTTCCTCTTTTCCTAATTGAATACCCTTTATTTCCTTCTCCTGCCTAATTGCCCTGGCCAGAACTTCCAACACTATGTTGAATAGGAGTTGTGAGAGAGAGCATCCTTGTCTCGTGCCAGTTTTCAAAGGGAATGCTTCCAGTTTTTGCCCATTCAGTATGATATTGGCTGTGGGTTTGTCATAGATAGCTCTTAGTATTTTGAGATACGTCCCATCAATACCTAATTTATTGAGAGTTTTTAGCATGAAGGTTGTTGAATTTTGTCAAAGGCCTTTTCTGCATCTATTGAGATAATCATGTGGTTTTTGTCTTTTGTTCTGTTTATATGCTGGATTACATTTATTGATTTGTGTATATTGAACCAGCCTTGCATCCCAGGGATGAAGCCCACTTGATCATGGTGGGTAGACTTTTTGATGTGCTGCTGGATTCGGTTTGCCAGTATTTTATTGAGGATTTTTGCATCAGTGTTCATCAAGAAACTACCATCAGAGTGAACAGGCAACCTACAAAACGGGAGAAAATTTTTGCAACCTACTCATCCGACAAAGGGCTAATATCCAGAATCTACAATGAACTCAAACAAATTTACAAGAAAAAAACAAACAACCCCATCGAAATGTGGGCAAAGGACATGAACAGACACTTCTCAAAAGAAGACATTCATGCAGCCAAAAAACACATGAAAAAATGCTCACCATCACTGGCCATCAGAGAAATGCAAATCAAAACCACAATGAGATACCATCTCACACCAGTTAGAATGGCAATCATTAAAAAGTCAGGAAACAACAGGTGCTGGAGAGGATGTGGAGAAATAGGAACACCTTTACACTGTTGGTGGGACTGTAAACTAGTTCAACCCTTGTGGAAGTCAGTGTGGCAATTCCTCAGGGATCTAGAACTAGAAATACCATTTGACCCAGCCATCCCATTACTGGGTATATACCCAAAGGATTATAAAACATGCTGCTATAAAGACACATGCACACGTATGTTTATTGTGGCACTATTCACAATAACAAAGACTTGGAACCAAGCCAAATTTCCAAAAATGATAGACTGGATTAAGAAAATGTGGCACATATGCACCATGGAATACTATGCAGCCATAAAAAATGATGAGTTCATGTCCTTTGCAGGGACATGGATGAAGCTGGAAACCATCATTCTCAGCAAACTATAGCTAAGACAAAAAACCAAACACCGCATATTCTCACTCATAGGTGGGAATTGAACAATAACACATGGACACAGGAAGGGGAACATCACACTCTGGGGACTGTTGTGGGGTGGGGGAGAGGGGAGGGATAGCATTGGGAGAGATACCTAATGCTAAATGATGAGTTAATGGGTGCGGCACACCAGCATGGCACATGTATACATATGTAACTAACCTGCACATTGTGCACATGTACCCTAAAACTTAAGGTATAATAATAAAAAAAACAAATATATAAAATCAACATTGTAAAATGTCGTTATTCATATCCTCTATGTCCTTACTATTATTTTTCTTTTACTTACTTTCCCATTTCTGAGAGATGAGTTTAACTTTCCTACAATTTTTAAAAGAATTACTCTTGGTATGTCTAACAAAATTTGCTTAACATATTTAGTTGCTCTATTGTTTATTGTAAAGTTTATGATGGTTACATCTCATTAATTGTATCATTTATAGTTATAAAATATCCCGTGTCCCTTTAATGTTTTTCCCGGTTCTGTTCTTTGTTTTGCAATTCCTGCTTTCTATTTTGTTATTACTTAATTTTTATTTATCCCTGCCTTTATTGTGTGTTGTTTTAAGTTTGTCACTTGTAAAAATGTAAAACTGATTTTGTCTCCAAACAGAATACTTACTTTTTAATAATGTAGTCTAGCCCATTCATATCATTGGTGTTTTGAGTCTTAAAATGTATTTTGATTTCCTTCTTTTTCTTTCTCAATCTGACCTTTGCTGGCTTGATCAAATTTTCTCTGGTCCTTTTTTTAAAATCTAATGGTTTAGAAATTCTACATCTTTTGCCTATTTCAATAGTGATTATCCTTGAATCATTAACAAGCATATTTAAATGTATATATTCCTATCAACACCAAGATTACTCAGTATCTACAACCTCTTTCCTTAACAAGACAAGGCATTTGGAATGCTCTTATTTCTCTTTTCCCTTGCCTCCTCCACCCTAAACCTTCCAATATCTCATTTTTGTTCATTCAACAAATATTTACTGAGCCTCAAGTATGTGTTAAAAACATCTGGAATTTTATTTACAAATTGTTGGTATATTAACATTTAAGAATTCCATCAAATGTTACATTAACATCATCAGTGATTATTTAATCTTTATTAACAATTTTCCTGATTTGTTCATTGTTTGTAGAGGCATTACTGGGTTTTTTTTTTATTTTTAATTTTTAATTTTTGTGGGTATATAGTAGGTGTATGTATTTATGGAGTACATGAGATATTTTGATAAGACATGCAATGTGTAATAATCACATAGTGGAAAATAGCATATCCATCCCCTCAAGCATTTATCCTTTGTGTTACAAACAATCCAATTATACTCTTATAGGTTTTGTTTGTTTTTTGAGACACAGTCTTGCTCTGTTGCCCAGGCTGGAGTACAATGGTGCGATCTCGGCTCACTGAAACCTCCACCTCCTGGGTTCAAGCAATTCTCCTGCCTCAGTCTCCCAAGTAGCTGGGATTACAGGTGCCTGCCACCATGCCCAGCTAATTTTTTTGTATTTTTAGTAGAGACGGGGTTTCACAATGTTGGCCAGGCTAGTTTCGAACTCCTGACCTCAAGTGATCAACCTGCCTCAACTTCCCAAAGTGGTAGGATTACAGGCATGAGCCACTGCACCTGGCCTCTTATAGTTATTTTTAGATGTACAATTAAATTATTTTTAACCGCAGTCACTGTGCCCAGCGTCTTATAGTTATTTTTAGATGTACAATTAAATTATTTTCGACCATAGTCACTGCACCCGGCCTCTTATAGTTATTTTTAGATGTACAATTAAATTATTATTGACCACAGTCACCGGACATTACTGTTTTTAATGTTCTGCATCTATTCCCTTTTCTTCTGTTGAAAAAACTCTGGTTTTCTTCTGGGGACTCACTCCTCTCTCAGTCTCAGTCCATTTGCTTTGGTTGGACCTACTTCTACTCCTCCTGCCCTCTCTCCGAGTTCTGGGGCAGTTGCAGGACTCTGGACTGGCTGAGGAGAGGATTAATTGGTTCAGTAATGAGCACATGATGTAATTTGGACCAATAAGAATCAGGCCCAAGACTTCTGTTTGCAATTTAGAAGATAGTTTCTCTCTCTTGTCTTTAACTCTGGGGGATAAAAGCCTGAAGTTCATGGAAGTCATCTAGTGAAGAAGGCTTATTGAAGGTGATGCCAAGGTGGTATCTAGTGATAGATGAAGAGAAACCAGGACCTAAGGCACTGCTTAGGTACCTGGAACCATCCTACCTGAAGCTTCACTCCTGTTTTGTTAAGCCATAGGTTTTTGACCCATAAGTTACTGTTTTTTTTTCTATCCCATGAATATATTTTTTATTTTCTTAGAGTCCTTGAATAATTTTTTTCCAGAAAGACTGCAGGGGTATACTTCAAAATACTCATATGTCCAAGTGTTTCAATTCTAGAGTCTTACTGTCTTTGTCATTTCATAGCTCGCCTTGGGAAGGTAAGTAAAACTGGTACAGCATTTTATATGATGGCAGTTCAATGTTCGTGTATTATACATGTAGAAAATGAAGCATTTTTAGGTAAAAATGGGGGAGGACTTTATAATCAGACAAATATGAATTCAAATTTCAACACTTCCACTTACTGCCTGTGTGAACATCAACAAATTTTTTAACTTCTCTGAACCTTTCTTCATCCAGAAAAGATAGAGATGATATTATCTCCCTCGTGAGAATTGTGTTAATAAGATAATATATGTATGTAAATTCCCTAGATCAGGTCCTAGCACACAATAAGTACTCGGTAACTGCAAATTTCCTTCCTCTTCCCTTTCTTTATGGTGCTTCAATAAATTTCAACAAAGAATAATATTGCAGAGAGGAACATTTATTTTAATACATGTTTTAACCCCCAATCCTTATACGAATATCTTACCAGGGTTTGGAAAGTAACATGAGCATTCCTGATCTGTGCAGTTACTTTTTGAAAGTTATAATCCCAAGATGTTATACTTCTAAGATAGCAAAAGTCATATTGAATTGTTGGTGTTGAGTCATTTAAAAAGTAAATCAAATGTGGGTACATGGTGTATGGAAAGCGTAGAGAAGAACTTTCCTTTTTTGTGTGCAGTGAAATCAAAGCAAAGTGTAGCCTTGCTACACTTTGCACACCTCAGGAAAAATCATTCTCTGAAAAATTATTCTTAGGCTGATCTATAGAGATTTTAATACCATGCTAATATACAATTGAGAGTTTAAAATGCTTGCTAATTGTCTTGTGACTGGAGATTTAGGTAAAAAGAATAGTTTTGGACATCACAATGTGATTTAAGTGTATGGTTAAGAAAGATTAGGGCAATTTTTCTTCAGGGAAAAATTAGGCCCAAGGTAAAAGTTGTGCTTACTATTCTTCAGCTATATATTGTGTGCATGCAGCAAACTAAAGGTTTTTCTGATATCAATCTCTAAAATTTATATAGTGCTTTACATTTTACAAAGTACTTTTATTTATATTGTTTACTTTGGTCATTAAAGTAACTGAGACTCAGATGGTTCGGTGACTTATCTAAAGTTACACGGCTTGTAAATGGCATAACATGAACTAGAAACCACCTGCTCTGTCTCTCAGCTCTGTGTGGTTTTACTCATCATGCTACCTCTTCTAAGAGGAAACGTGATTTGAACTCCAGTGAATGAATATGTACATGTTTAGCTTAGATTTTATCATTTACTTGAAGGAGATCCCTGTAACAAGCGACAACCATTTTCCAGAAACCACAGTTGCCATGGGAATGCTCCCTAAGCTTACTTCTGTCTATGGCATTGTAAATATTTGTTCTTTTGTTTCTCTCCTTGGCCATAAACTCTTTCAGGGCAGGAACTGTGCCTTTCACCTCTAGGGCAGGATCCAGCACAGTGCCTATTACAGAGAAGGCTGTTAATAAGTAATTATCCAATACATGCTTGTTGAGAAGGAATATATGAATACAAAAATGAAGCTGGGCGTGGTGGCGGGCACCTTTAGTCCCAGCTACTTGGAAGGATGAGGCACGAAAATCACTTAAGCCCATGAGGCGGAGGTTGCAGTGAGTGGAGATCGTGCACTGCACTCCAGCCCGGGCAACAGATTGAGACTCCGTCTCAAACACAAAAAGAAAAAAGCAAGTCTACGTGAGATGTGAGAGAAATGCAAGACATGATAATAAAAACAAAATGCTGTCTGTAATCCTTAATCATGAAGGTCAAAGCTCCATTTATGCCTCCACGCGTGTGAAACAGGCTGCTTCTTTAAGACCTCAGATGTTAGAAGCCATATGGCATTCTATCCATGTTCAAATTGAAATTAATTTGATGAGGCAAAGGGATGGAAGAGAGAGGTTAGGCCGGGACATAATCTCTTGAGTCCTCAAGATCCAGATCTACTAAATCTCCCTGCAAAAAGCACAGTAATCTTCACAACATGACATCTTCAGTGAGCTCTCATATCAGATGACACCCAAATGGCTTTACGGGAAGAGTGGTGTACAAGTCTGTTTACACACAGCATTACACAAATTTCATTCCAAGTCTCCTTCAATTCTCAATCACACTTTTTAAAATTACAATTGGAAACCCTGTTTATCACTTAAACTTCTCTGCTTCAACACATTGCCTCATGAAGTGTTGGCTTGTGGCCATTTCAAACACACTGAGCAAAATGGCCCAACAAGTATCGATCATGACAAAGCCTTTCATTTGCTGTGCATTACAGCTTGCCAAAAGTCACACAGTAAGTGGCAGAGGGGGAACAGAACCTAAGGCCTCACTTATCCTTGGAAACATTTTACCTCAATGTACCACAACATTTCAAAAAGTAGATTGAGGAACCCAAAGATATATTTCATTTTTCAGTTCCTTCAGGTTTTTAAGACTTCATTAAGTTTGGGTTCTGAATCATACAGAAACCTCCCAATCCTTTAGTGATAATTATGAAAGCACTCAATACCATCTGGAAGAGCCAAGACATTCTAAGACTAGGACTCGTGATTTACATTAAAGACAGCATGAATTGTGCCCCCCCGGAGTTGTACCATGCAGCATTCCTGCTCAAGTTAATAATGCAAACTGTGCAAAAATGCCAATATGGAAACACAGAATGGTCTGAATCATTAGGAAGTGCTGGCTACTCAGATTTTGGGGTGAGGAAAACTATCTTATAGCATGAGAATCAACTGTGCTTGGGGAAATTGGCCCCGTTACTTGGGCACACTTGATTTCCCTCAATGTCTGCTGTCTTAATGTTTGCTTTGTGTTGTTCAAAGAGGCATTATCGCCCTGCTCATACAGTGCCACTAGCCTTTTCTCCAACAAGTTAAACAGCATTTGTTGAGGCTGCAGAAAGCAAAGCCAGTACCATTTGTCAAATTAATGACCTCTGAAGCTTTTATGAAAGGGTATGATAAGTCTACCTCAGGGGAAATGAGCAAACGTGATGATTAACCTCCCTTCTTTGTTTCTCCAACTGAGCTTAAGGTACTGTGACCGAGCTTTCACGGAAATCAGGAAGATTCTGAGAGAATCCAAATGTGACCATCTGGGAGAGTTAAGAGAAGAAAATACACCATGTGGAGAGACAAGGACTGCCATTCCTGGAGTTCCAAATGGACAGAAGGAGAGAGCTTCCTCTCATCTTTGGGAAAATCCTATCTACATAGCATAAATGCCCCATACTCCACCCTGGAAGAGGCTAATCAGGGGCACCTCCTCATGGGTGCCAGATATTAGAAGATTTTACAGGCTCCATTGCGGCAGAAGGTAATCAAAAAGGCCCAAGCCCCACCCTACAGAGAGCAGCAGCATGACCTTAAACTGCCTTTGTTGGTCACTTGGAGAGGGAGGGTCCATTTTCCTCAGTGGGCAACAAAGCCGTTGATAATCAGATGCACACATGACATGGATGTAACCTGCTGAGGAAGTGTTTGATATACCAAAGGAGCCAGGACTCACAACAAGCCTGGCCAGGAAAAAGAAGCCTCAGAGAACCCCAGAGCAGCCTCTACTTTGTAGATGATATGAGTAAATACAACGCAGACAGCCACTTAGCAAGTTCAGAGCCACTTCCAAACGACGCTGAGAGCCTGGCCTCAGCTCCTGCACAGCAAGCTCCATTCTCTCCCCTTCAGGCTGTGTGCATGTTCACTCCAGTGAGTCACAAAGACACATTCCCAGGTGCGCACCTGGCCAAAAGCACAGAAGAGGAAGTCGCACATGTGACCATCCTCTGCCAACCAGCCCACGTGTACAGCAGAAATCAGTATTGTTTGCCTCTGTAATAAAATCATTGCATAAATTTTGTAGAGCTTTGAATCAGCCTCATAAGTGTCACCAGGCAACTCTTCCAAGAAGGGTAGGGGGATGGTGAGGTAGAGAACTCCAGGGACACAGAAAAGGACCATGGTGTGTTTCTTGCAAAGCCCTTGTGCTGGAAATGCTATGAAGGCAAAAACTTTATGCTGACCATGAAACCCAATCAATATAACACAAAATTCAGGCCAGGTACGATGGCTCACACCTGTAATTCCAGCATTTTGGGAAGCCAAGGCGGGCAGATTGCTTTAGCTCAGGAGTTCGAGACAAGCCTGGGCAAACATGGCGAAACCCCGTCTCTATAGAAAATACAAAAAAAGGCCAGGAGTAGTGGCTCATGCCTGTAATCCCAGCACTTTGGGAGGCCGAGGCAGGCAGATCACCTGAGGTCAGGAGTTCGAGACTAGCCTGGCCAGCATGGTGAAACCCCGTCTCTATTAAAAAATACAAAAATTGGCCGGGTGTAGTGGTGGGCACCTGTAATCCCAGCTACTTGGGAGGCTGCGGCAGGAGAATCGCTTGAACCTGGGAGTGGGAGGTTGCAGGGAGCCAAGATCACACCACTGCACTCCAGCCTGGGCAACAAGAGTGAAACTCCATCTAAAAAAAAGAGAAAAAAAGGAAAAGAAAATACTAAAAAATAGCCAGGTGTGGTGGTGCACGCCTGTGGTCCCAGCTACTTGGGAGGCTGAGGTGGGAGAATCACTTGAGTCTGGGGTGCAGAGGCTGCAGTGAGCTGAGATCATGCCACTGCACTCCAGCCTGGGCAACAGAGCAAGACTCTGTCTCAAAAAAGAAAAAAAATCCTCGATAAAACTACAGAACCTTGCACTTGTAGCAACCAATGCTTCCACTCCACACTGGAGTTCTCTCTGAAAGCACGGCAAAAATCCCTGTTAAGGTCATGGGCCAAAACATAAGGGAGACATGTCATGTGGTGGTAGCCATAAGATGGCTGCTAATCTGCATCTTCAGCCAAATTACACTTCTGAAAAGCTTGTGCTCAATAAGCAACCAGCTGACTGGACTAAGACCACCACAAGGATGGGGAAGGGCAGATTCAGATTTTATGGTACCTGAAAATCATTCAAGTTGGGGGCCTTGTCCAATAAAAATAGTATAAAATTTCACATTCAAAATTGCTAGGCACCTCCCAGAGTCGTGGAAGGAGACCACGTGACCAAGTGAGGGGCCATTAAACCCATGGTTCCCAAACTTTGCCATACAGTAGAACCACTTGGGGAGCTTTTAAAAAGTCCTGGTGCCCAGTTCGCACCCCATATCAATTGAATCAGAATGTCTGGGGGTAGAAACCAGGCACCGGCATTTTTAAAGAGCCTGTGGTGATTCCAATCTGCATGAAAGTTTGGGAACCACTACCTTAAGGGTTAAGCCTTATTGACGTAAGTCAGCCTCCAGCTAGGGAACGTAGTTTTCATTCACTTATTTAACTAACATTTGTGGAGCAATTGCCCTATGTCAAGCACTGTATCCCCCAGCATTTAGTGCTGTGCCTGACATGGAGCTGGCCATCAGCAAATGCTTGCTGAATATAAAAATGAATATGTTCAACAGTCTCCCGTTTCACATTGGAGATGGGTTGTAGACTGGATGTGGAATTCCAGTCTGTCTTTCTCTTTAGATGTGTCAGCATTTTAAAGGAATACTTTAGGCTTACCCCAGGATAGATATGCTTCATGGCTTCACCATACATATTAGGTGCTCCCTGTAGATTCTGGATATAAAAGAAGTCAGTCAGCAAGCCTACTGAAATATAATGAAATCTCTTTTTTATCTACCATCCTGCTCTTTGTTTTCTTGAAAATGGATCCATGTATGTGGAAGAATATTGAGTATATCTAACTATAGGGATTCCAAAAGTCTCTAAGGATTCTTATTTTATCTCCCTTATCTATCTTACCTATCATAACTTCAGCAAGTTCATCTCCGCCTACTCTTCCCATATTGTAGGGTCTAGGTCTCAAAATTCAACTCATACTATTGCTCAGATGCAGAGAGAAAGGTAACAGCTTCATTTTGCCTGTGACAAATCTGCTATTTCTCTGGAGCCCCCATCTGTTAGTAGCAGGAAAATTAACAAACTGAAGACCCAATTCAGTTTCAATTTACTCTGGTCCAATAACTTAAATAGAGCCTTTAAGAATTGCCCAGTCTTTAGTGGGGCATGGTGGCGGGTGCCTTTAATCCCAGCTACTTGGGAGGCTGGGGTGGGAGAATTGCTTGAACCTGGGAGGTCGAGGCTACAGTGAGCCGAGATTGTGCCACTGCACTCTAGCCTGGGTGACAGAGTGAGACTCTGTCTAAAAAAAAAAAAAAAAATTGCCCAGTCTTTAATTAAAAAAAAAAAAGATTCAGTGCTTAAATAGCTTCCTCTTAAGACGGAGCCCAACTTTATGAAAGAGAGGTACACCTGTGAGACCTCATGGTAGGTGTGGAGAGGATTATGTTCTTTCCAACTCTAGCCTCTTGGTTTCCAACATGCTGGTTGCTTCACTGTTGTGTGAGGCTGTGTCGTGAAGCTAATGTAATTTAGGGATTTTGTTTTTCTTGGCCTGGGTAAGACTCCACAGTACTCCCTGAGTGAGTAGGCCTCATCACAGTTCCCACTGGCAACAAACCTTTGAGCCTCTCACATATACATCATTCCTCTAGTCTCTGCTGTGGCACAATCGTTCCCTGCCATGCAGGTGTGTTGGCATGTCCACTAGCTCTCAACTCAGCATTGATATTGCATGGGAACTTCAGGAATCACAGGAAAGCTAAAATTCAGAACCTCCCTCTACAGGTGAGATATGGCCAAGCCCTGGGTTGGAATGAGAGTGGTCTGAGTGATTTCCTTGTTAAGTCCCAAAAGAGGAGTGGGTGGAAGCATTTATCTGCTGTTCTTAATTGTCATGGAGGGTGGGCAGTGGTGGAAGGGTGCTGTTGAGCCTGCATATAAACTACAGGGAGATATTCTCTCACTAAATATATACATCACTTATAGTTGTGTAATCCTCAAGAGACCCCCACATCTCCGACTAGCATAGAAGTTGGAAGAGTGAAAGTACATAGCTTCAGGAGAAGTGAGATGGACCTTGAACTTTCAGAAACTGACGGAATGAACGGCTATTAACTAGCCCCCTTGTCTTTCTCCTATCTTGAATTGTCACCTCCTTAGTCCCACTAACTGAGCACAGTGCTTAACACACAATAAGTTCAAATCACAATATACTTTGGAATGAATGAATAAATGAATGAGAAGTGTTAATCTACAATTCAGTTTCTCTCTTACGGGTTCAATAAGCTTCAACAAAGCACTTGGTGATCACATATTGGAAATTCATCTTTGACTGAAGACATGACACTCTCAATAGAACCTATGTTCTATTAACATCCCATTTCTCCCAGGGAGGGCCACACCGTCTGCCCACTGAAACTCTCCAAGGTCCAATAGCAATCTTACTGGAGTGCAGTTTGAGAGAACTGGTCAAGAGTGATGATAGGGGCTTTACAAAGAAAAAATTGAGCTCAAATTTTAGAGCAAGAAAAAATGGATTTTAACCAAAGATAAGTATTCCCAAACTCTACGATGTGGCAAATAAGCTGATGGTAGCTCCTCTGTATTAGACATAGACACAGATAAAAATCAGTAGACCAATCCAATTCTTCTGCTAACAATCACATCAACTACCAAACTTCTCTTCTGCTCCTTCTGCTCCTTCTGCACTTGTTTCCAGAACCGACGTCCACTCCCCGGGACAACCCGCCACATGTACACTGGCTCCACTGCCCAGTGTTTCTGTTGTTTGGAATTATTTAGGCAGAGCTGTAACCCCTTTCCCATAACTACCCCCTCCCCACCATCCAATTGCTTTCTTCTGGTTCTTTTTATCTACAATTTCAAAAGAAACATTTTGGCTCCCATTGGCAACAAATCCTTGAATCTCTTTCTCATTATTTCTCTAGATGAGAGGCTTAAAGGGGAAATAAGACAGGAAGAATTTTTTTTTCTTTTTCAATTAACTTCAATTTCTTTCAAGTCTAAGTAAACTCCGGGCCCAGAACAACCAGGATGATATAATTATGGAAACTATTAATCTCTCCATCAAAGGAGAGCCAGCTCATGGTTACGGAGCAGTTGGCACGTTCCTCCAAAGGGTTTCTGCAGCATGATGTTCCTGGTTTCCCTCGGAGTCACAAATGCTCAGGGTACACCTTTTAGCAAGTAGGCAACTTCTTAAGAAAATGAAATAATCCATGAGTACTTTGTGAGTTGTTCTGGGAAATTGGGCATTTTTCCTTAATTGCTCTAAAGAAATAGCCAACCCACATTAAAGCATGTTCAAACAGAATGAAAGAGAAAAATCTAACATTTTCAGATCACTCAAGGCTCATCCAAAATTGTGAAATTTGGATCTTTAAAGACCAGTCAGATATCACTTGATGTGAGCAACGAACAAAGGGGTGCATCTGGAACAAGAAGTCTCCAAATTGCTTTGAATATTGAACATCATGGAAATGGCAACAATCTCTAGAGGTCACTTAGGACAAACAGAACAGTTATCTGGTTTGTTCAAACCTAAAATAAATATAAAAAGAAATTAGAGAATTTAATTTAGAGATTTTATTCCAGGGCATCAACAAACTTTTGTTCTTCCAATGACAACAGAGTACAGACTTCTCTGTGATGGGGGGCAGGGGCAGTGTTAAAGGATTTAGGAGTTTCCTCCAGAAATTCCTGCCAATTGGCTTATTCCTGGGTACAGATAGGAAAAGTCCAACACCAGTTGCATTTTGAAGGAAGCACATTCATAGATTTACAAAGGCCATCAGCCTTCCAAAATACAGCCCCCCAAAAGAACGAATTTGCAGAGATGCCAAATTCCTCAAATGGTTTAGGTTCAACAGGCACCACTCAAAACAAAACTACATGATCGTATGTTGAGTGACATAATAAAGCCATAGTATATGCATTTGCTTGAATTGTGGGCTGTGATTAATATATACAATCCTTACCCACTGACTGCTTTCAATGTATACTGCTTCCTGGAAGCAAGCCCATACTTCAGGAAGTCAGGCTTCTCCAAGGGAACGGGAAGCCTCTTTGTTCCTTCTTCCCACTATCCTGTTGTTCGAGCCTGCATGCACATTGGGCCTGAGCAGGAAAAGTGTCACTTCTGTGAAGAGACTGTTCACAGATCTTTAATTTCTCTTGTAATCATATAAAGCCTGAATGGTAAGGGGGAAAACCCATAAAGGTCATTATAAACAGATACCGTGATGTCAAAGGAAAAACAGCTGGAGAGAGGGAGTTTAATAAGCAGCCTTCTTTTATTACAACAGGCTTGACGTCATTGATCATTTATTATTTCCAACACTAAAACATAAAGCCATGTGCTACACTGTGGACCAGGATGAAAAGGATATGTGGACTTTTCTGAGTATTTTAATATCCTTTTATTGACAGTAGATAGAAGATCTGAACAAGGACTGGGAACAGGAAATGATTTTAGCGATTTCATTACAGTAATAGAGAAAAGCATTACCAATGGCAGCATTTGGCAGATGGTCTGGTAAGTCCTCAACCTCTAAACAGCCTGCAGGTCAACAAGCTCAATATTGATACAAGGTCAGTATGTAATTATGAGGTGTTCTAGCAAGCAGAATAGTTTTTATAAATATGGGCTGTAGCCTTGGCAGTGGAACACAGGAAGCTGGTGTTTAAAAGTTAATTTAGGACGGGTGCAGTGGCTCACTGCAGCCTGTAATCCCAGCACTTTGGGAGGCCGAGGTGGGTGGATTACTTTAGGTCAGGAGTTCGAGACCAGCCTGGCCAACATGGTGAAAACCCATCTCTACTAAAAGCACAAAAATTAGCTGGGCATGGTGGCGGGCTCCTGTAATCTCAGCTACTCGGGAGGCTGAGGCAGGAGAATCACTTGAACCCAGGAGGCGGAGGTTGCAGTGAGTTGAGATCGCACCACTGCACTCCAGCCTGGGTGACAGAGCGAGACTCCGTCTCAAAAAACAAGGAAAGGTGTTTAGAGGCAGCACAAAGTATACAATAAGACCACGACTAAAGAGTTCTTGATGCTCCAGTACAAATCAGATTTGCAATGAAATATCAAGCATGGTACGTCTTTACTTAGTTTAGCTCTAGTGAAAAATAAACATGGCTGTAGAATTTTCAGAGTTTTGAGACTTTTCAGATCTCACTCAAGAAAACCTAAGAAGTGATCAGCCAATTCATTTTAACCAACATCAAACATCATTTTGGTGCGGCCCCCTTAGAAACAGATTTCCCTGGAACAAAACATTAGTGTTTGGAAGCTCCCTAATATGTGAGATTTGTACAGGCCTTTACAATTTCCAGTGTTAGTTTAATCTCATTAACACTTCAAGTAATCCTGCAGGGAGGCAATTTAACCTCATCTCTACTCTATAGATGAGGATGCTCAGAAAAGCTAACCGACTTGGTCAAGGTCATACTGACCCTTGATCACCTTGATCAATGGTTTTCTTTTCATTTTCACCACTAATGTGTGTTCTATTTCTGTTTGATATGATCTATTTCTGTTCAATATTCTATGTATTTTAACAAAATCAAAATCCTATTGCATATCCAATGTGTTGTTTCCCTTTTTAAAAAACATGCTTCCCATTATGCCATACCTGCTTGGTCAAGCATGGGTGTGAAATATAAGTTCCTTACAGGAAATATCCTTACAGGAAACCTTTCTGTAGAAGGCTATGATTTTGAGTGTCCAGCGCCAATTCATCACACGGAGCTACTTTTCCTAAGCCCTAGGTGGAGCAGTCATGTTCAGAGGTGAGAACAGTGGATCTGGTGTTCAGCTTCAAATGTACTATTTCCTTGTGAACTGTCACTTATAAGCTGTAAATCTCTCCCAATTTAGTCCACTGTCTCTGTACAACCTGTCTCTTTCATTGACATTGTTAGCCCTTTAAATGTTTGTATTCCTTGGAGCTTTGTCCTAAGTCCTTAAGCTGTATCTCTAGCCCACTCTCTCATAGAGTTCCAAGTCTGTATGGAAATGGGACATCTCCATGTAGATGTCCAACAGGTATTCAAAATTGAACACGTCTTTTACCCACCTTTACCTGCAACTCTTCCTGGGTTACTTCCCTATCATGATGAATGATGCCATCATCTATTCAGTCACCTAATCCAGAATTCTGGATTTAACTTCTCACTCTCCTTTGCTTCAAACTGATGCCCAAATCCAGTTGCGTCTACTGCTAAACCTCTCTGTATCAAGCCCCTCCTCCCTCAGAAGGCTTTCAGTGATCATGACACTTTAAGGGCTTCTCACTGCCTTCAAGGTCACACTCAGCATGGTGATGTGCCACTGAGGACCAGAGAGTTTCCCTTTTCCACTACGTTTTACAAAAAAATCCTCCTCAGCCCCATGAGGCCTGTGGTTTAGATCTCAAGGACACACAAGAAATCAATCAGTTGGCTCTTCAGAACCTTATATCATGGATGGTTTGTGTCTCATCCAGAATTGGGGAACTTTCACTACCCTGCATCCTACCCTTCTGTAATCCCACAGACACTTCCACATTTTCTCTGTCTGTCACTTATTACACCATTCCCGGTGCCATTTTTTTTTTTAAAGATGGGAATGCAAATGATCATATCCCAAGTAGAATTTATTATAAGTTAAATTTACTATAGCGATTTGGGCATATCTTACAGACAACCTAAAGCAGGAATTACTGCTGGAACCCATGAGACTGTGACATGAAGCTGGAAAGCGGCTGAGCATTAAGGCAGCTTTTCTTTCATGCTGTTTCAGTGAGAGGTTACTTCAGTAAAGATGTGTAACAAACTACCCCAAGATTCAATGATTCAAAACAGTAATCATTTAACTACTCATCACAGATCTGTAGGTTGGCTGCAACTCAGCTAGGTTAGGCTGGACTCCAGGTTGCAGATTTAAAAAAAAAAAATTTTTTTTAGAGGATGCGGTCTTGCTCTGTCACCTATCCTGAAGTGCAGTGACACGACTATAGCTCACTGCAGCCTCAAACTCCTGGGCTTCAGGCAATCCTCCTACCTCAGCTTCCCAAGTAGCTGGAATTACAAGTGCAAGCCACCACACCCAGCACCGGCTGCAGATTGCGTTTAGGTTTGCTCCATGTTTCTCATCCTTCATGGATCAATGGCTACCCAGGGCATGCTCTTCTCACGGTAAATGACAGGAGCACAAGCAAACTGCTAAAAGTACTCTGCTTACATCAGCTCCATTAACATTCTATTGGCCAAAGCAAGTGACTTGGTCAAACTCAAAGTCAAGGGACAGGGAAGTACACTCCATTCACGGAGAAGCCATGGCAAGGGCACGATACACAGAGGTGAAGAATCGAGAATAATGATCCAGTCTGCTACAGGATGCATGACCTCTATGCAGACCAGCTTCTTCCTCTGTTCTTCTTACACATGACTCTGGAATTCCAGGCCCATTAGGTCAAGATTTTTGTGTGCTTTGTCCACAGTATTTCTATTACACAGATTTTGTCTGTTTTGTTTACTGCTGTCTTCCTAGTCCTTAGAATGCCTGGTACATAGTGGATGATAAATATGACTGGCTGCCCCCCCCCCCAAATAGTGCCCTCAGCCTTGTAAGTTACGTGGTCTAGAGTCCTGTGTCCTTGAGCCAACCTGAGTTGTCCAGCTTGGGTTAGGAGTAATTCCCTTATTAAACCATATGCTGTAACCGGGGGAAGAATGTGGGCAGTCCAGCGGCAATTTTGGAGAAAGGAACATGTATGTGCAGATAGCCTCTTCCACGTGATCTATCAAGACCTTCATGCTCCAGTCCATGCCTCCCCACAGTATGCAAGTACAGTATAGTGGCTAAAAGAATATTCATTAGGCTAGGCAGGTCCAGATCCAAGCCCTGGGTCAGCTACTTACTACCTAAATAACTTTCAGCAAGTTATTTTACCACTCTGAATCTTCATTTCTCCATCTATAAAATGGTGACAATTACCTTATGGGATTATTGCAAAATTAAATAATATACCTAAAGACCTTTACAGAGCGTCTGACACATAGTAAATCCTCAATAAATGGCGGTCATCTCTAACAGGAAATTAAGTCTGGTGTCTACCACATCCTTCTGTGTCCTGAGGTAAATTTCGTATCACACTCATTTTAATTTCAACTTTAGTTGATTGTGTTGGGTCACACACTTAGCCCAAAGTAGCCAAATCACAGGTGACTCACACTGCTTGATACAAAAAGACTAGTAACTATGCAAGAATTTCTCTCTCACAAATTTAAAGAAATACCAAGAGAATAAAGTGATTAAGCTGGCAGAACACAACCCCCCAAAAAAGACAGGCTGGTGTGGTCTTGAGAGACCACAGACAAGCTGAAGTCCTAAGAAAGAAGAAACGGAAATAAGGAAGCCAGGTGAGACAGGGACTCAGAGCAGACCCTGATGCCACCTCCTTGGGTACAGATCCTCTCCCCTCCAGGTCTAATTTCAGTGTGGCATGACCCTCTCCCAGAATTGTGATCCTTGCCAGAGCCCTGAGGCATGAACAATTAGGATAAAATGAGAATGCCCTACTCCATGATGATACTACACTATAGAATCTTGCAAACGTCCAGGGAAAACACAGTTGTTCAGAAAGGGCAATCACATGGGCACAATCATCATGATAGAAGGAGTAGCCTGATATTACGAAATCCTTGGCTGTGAAATGTGAACTCATGGAGGTTTTCTGGCTTTTATATTACAGATGTTCCTTGGGTTGTATAAAATTGGATTTAAGCAAATGTGACCTCATGCAAATTATCTAAGATACATCATAAAAGCTTAGCGATGCAGATTTTGCATTCTATATAGAAATACAAAGCAGTCAGGTTGATGAACAAATAATATGAGAGGTGAGTGGAGGGCTAGCAGCACCACCACAAGGTTCCCTCCTGCTTCCAGTCTCACCTGTGTTTTTTTTTTTGGTTGCTGGACTGGCCCACAAGACTCAAGACTACATTGGCCCAGGCTCTTGTAGGTTTGACTAGCCCAATGACATAAAAGGAATAAGCATCATTCATAATCAAATTAAAGCTTAAGTTGTGTATGATTTATTTGCTTTTATAAACCTTTAACAGGAAGGCCAGGTGTGGTGACCTGCAAGCCCAGCACTTTGGGAGGCTGAGGCAGGACTGTTTGCAGCCAGGAGTTCAAGACAAGCCTGGGAAACAGTGAGAACCCATCTCTACAAAATCAATAAATAGGCCAGGTGTGGTGGCTCACGCCTGTAATCCCAGCCCACTGAGAGGCCAAGATAGGCAGATCACCTGAGGTCAGGAGTTTCAGACCAGCCTGGCCAATATGGTAAAACCCTGTCTACTAAAAATATAAAAATTAGCTGGGCTAGGCATGGTGGCTCACGCCTGTAATCCTAGCACTTTGGGAGGCAGAGGTGGGCAGATCACAAGGTCAGGAGTTTGAGACCAGTTTGACCAACATGGTGAAACCACGTTTCTACTAAAAATACAAAAATTAGCCGGGCATGGTGGCATGCGCTTGTAATCCCAGCTACTCAGGAAGCTGAGGCAGGAGAATCGCTTGAACCCGGGAGGTGAAGGTTGCAGTGAGCCGCGATTGCGCCACTGCACTCCAGCCCAGGTGACAGAGCAAGACTCCATCTCAAAAAAAAAAGGAAGAAAGAAAGAAAGAAAACCCACAAAATTAGCCAGGTGTGGTGGTGCGTGCCTGTAATCCCAGCTACTCAGGAGGCTGAAGCAGGAGAATCGCTTGAACCTGGGAGGCGGAGGTTGCAGTGAGCCAGGATCACACCACTGCAATCCAGCCTGGGCAACAGAGTGAGACTCTGTCTCAAAATAAAATAAAAATGAATAAATAAATAAAAATTAGCTGGGCATGGTGGCATGCACCCATAGTCCCAGCTATTTGGGAGACTGAGATGGAAGGATGGCTTTAGCCCAGGAGTTTGAGGCTGCAGTAACCTATGAGTGTGCCACTGCACTCTGGCCTGGGCAACAGAGCAAGACCTTGTCTCTGAAAAAAAAAAAAAAGTATAATGGAACCCCATGTAATTGTCACCCAGCTTCAGCAACTCCAATTCACAGCCAGTCTTGTTTCATCTACTCCATTAACTTACTTCTTTCCCTCTGCCCCAGACTAATTTGAAGCAAATCCAAGACATCATACTATTTCACTATAAATATATAACTTTTAATAATGGTTCTTGGATCTCAAACCAGCAACAAAAAGAAAACATATTCTATTCCGGATGCTGAGGCAGGAGGATTGCTTCAGCTCAGGAGTTTGAAACCAGTCTTAGCAAGAATATAGTGAGATCCGTATCTCCAAAAAAAAAAAAAAAAAAAAAAGGAAAGAAAAATATGGTATGGTTAAGAGGGGCATTTGCCTATTTTCCCTTTCTTAAAACTTCTGACAGGAGCATGGAGGAAACTGAAGTTCCAAAGTGGTAAAAGAGAACACATGCTCAAGTAGAATAAATAATTCAGTCCTAAATTAATATAGACCTATTTCTTCTTTTTTAAAAAGGCTATTGATTAGGTCATAAAGAATATTAATTAAAAAAGAATATTAGTTGAAGAAATAGAATACTAGAGTTACAGATTATCAGCTTCACAGCTAGCTCAGACACAGCATCATTATTGCCCAGTCCTGAAGAACAGATAATGGTGTTCAATATTTCATACACTTAAGATTTTCTGAACCCCTAATAGAGGTTGTTTTTTAATGCTTATAGTCGGTTTCTACATGTGCTTCACCAAAAAAAAAGTATATCAGGCTGAGAGGTGGCTCTTAAACTTTTTCCCACTTACATACCAAAATTATTCAGTAACTAATTCAAAGCAAGGCAATAGAAAATATTAAAGATAGAGTGGGGAAACTCTTGATCTGGAAAGATGAACCCACCAGGAAAGCAACAGTTTAGCTATATCCCATTTGCTGTAGGGGATAAAATATCTTAAAAAAACAAACAAACAAACAAACAAACAAAAAAAACAGTGGAAGGAAACCATGCCTTCTTTCTTAGTGGTTTAGGTACTTAAAATATCAAACTCAATATAACAAATGCTAACTCAAGCTCATTTTGCATTTTTCCTCTTCCCTGCCAAACAGTATAGGGAAAAAAATGAGTTTCCATTTCATTTGTGTATATAATTTCATTTGTATATAAAATTTCATATTTATGGTTCTGGAGAAAGCACCATTTCAAAATATCACTGCAACTGATTCAAGCACTAAATCTTGTGAGTGTATTCTTCAGAACATGCAGCATTAAAAATGCTTTAACTCTGGTCACTTAAAAGTATCATAATTTATAGATATAGGATGTTTTCAAACATACCAAAGTACTATGAAAATATGTACCAAAACTCATAATGCTAACAATAAAGAAGTAACAAAGTAAACAGTGTAGGTCCAAGACAGAAATGTGAGCAGAAAATAAATTGGACACTCCTTGCCTTCCCACTACTATCCTTTCTCCTTCTCCCTCTGTAATTTGCCATTTTTGTGGAACACTCCTTCAGGTACATAAGGTCCTTGTGCTTCCCGTTTTAAAACACGCTCTCAGAAGGCTGGGTGTGGTGGCTCACGCCTGTAATCCCAGCACTTTGGGAGGCCGAGGCGGGTGGATCACGAAGTCAGGTCGAGACCATCCTGGCTAACACGGTGAAACCCCGTCTCTACTAAAAATATTTTAAAAATTAGCTGGGCGTGGTGGCTGGTGCCTGTAGTCCCAGCTACTCGGGAGGCTGAGGCAGGAGAATGGCGTGAACCCGGGAGGCGGAGCTTGCAGTGAGCCGAGATCCCGCCACTGCACTCCAGCCTGGGCGATAGAGCAAGACTCTGTCTCAAAAAAAAAGAAAAAAAATTAAAGACAAACAAAAAAACAACAAAAATCATGCTCTCAGAAAAAAAGTGAAATTCATATGCACTGAGGTAAACATAACTAATAACCTCAAGTATTATTCTTAATCAGTGTTTGCATCTTAAGCTTAAACTTAAACAAAAAAAAAAAAACCAAGAGTGGAATTTTCGTGTCAGCTAGCAGGTAGGAGTGATTTCATCAGTGCCTTTGAAATCTCATAATGAATATAGTCAATTCAGTCTACCAATAAGGTCAGCACTGAGGACATGCGAATATACATACAGTGTAGTATATATAAACCTACCAATGAGATTTCACCTGTAAGATTTTACTTTTATGTTCCAGTTCTTTTCAGCAGTGACACTTCCAACCATAAACCTACCTCTAAACTGGAAATCGTATTATCTCTTACCAATAAGATTATTGTTTTTATCACCAAAAATCTGGTTTTATCACCAAAAATCTCTCAAGGAAAGAAAACAAAGTATGAGGCAAGACCAATGTTTTAAAGCCAAAAAACTGATATAAATTGGGAAGGGACTATACCAAAAGTGAGGTTTAGAAAGCTGGTTTTGTTATTCGTAACAGATATTTTCTTAAAAATCCATTAAAAAGCACGCCCCCACCCAGCCAAACACACATAAAGACTTGGTAGGAAAAAGCCCCTTCTCTTTCTCCCTTTTCCTTTCTGAATGTGGATAAAGGCCCAGAGATGGCACAGCCCCCTTAACCACAAGGCAATAAACATGAACGCAAAGGCCTACCTGGCAGACCACGTGAAGGGTGAAAGGAGCCACCTCATTACATCTGGACTTTTTGCATAAGGTTCCTGAAAGAGATCAGATTCAGCTGCTACAGGAGGGTTTCTGTTACTGCAGCTGAATATACTTACAGTGGATACAAAGACGTAATTCTCACTTAAAAAAATCAAATTAGGCTGGGCGCCGTGGCTCACGCCTGTAATCCCAGCACTTTGGGAGGCCAAGGCGGGTGGATCACGAGGTCAGATCGAGACCATCCTGGCTAACACAGTGAAACCCCGTCTCTACTAAAAATACAAAAAATTAGCCAGGCATGGTGGCGGGCACCTGTGGTCCCAGTTACTCGGGAGGCTGAGGCAGGAGAATGGCATAAACCCAGGAGGCGGAGCTTGCAGTGACCTGAGATCACACCACTGCACTCTAGCCTGGGCGACAGAGTGGGACTCCGTCTCAAAACAAACAAACAAACAAACAAACAAAATTAACAGCTATGAAGAAAATCAACACCGATCTCGCACATATCCTAAAAAGAACCTCAATGATAAGCTTACATTTTTGCTTTCCTCAACTGAGGATGATAAATATCACATAAAAAGAGGGGTGACAGTGGTGAAACCCCAGATTCCAAAGTCAAAAAAAGTGAGACAAGTCTAGGACAGAAAAATGTTAATACCAGACAATTATGGTCTAATATGGGCTTTAGTTAATATTTCCAATAAGTCAATTTCAACTGTCAGTGAGAAAAATAAAGTTTATTTCTTGTACAGAAGTAATTCCAATTCAGGTTTTAAGTCTGAACCTTCAAACTTGGGAAGTTTTTTTCCAAGTCATCAGCAAGCGCCTTATCAACTTCACGTAGGATTTTAATAAAATCTTCCACCTGTGAGCCAAACAAACAAACAAAAATCAAACACAGAAGAGAAAAACGTGCTTTAAGGTACTGATTGCTCTACCTGTGGTTTCTAAATGGTCCAATGGAAAAGCAATGCTGGCAGATCTCCAGATGATAGTAACAGTACTTCCTAAGCAGTCTTCTAAATCATTCTCAAGGAAATGACTATGCTTTCCCATTCCGTTTTACTCTTGAGCTAGTACTTCTCCCCCTGCCTCTTCTTTACAGTCTGTTCCCACATTCTGTCCTTCATTTTCCTGAAAAAGTTCCTATTTTGAAATCTGATTCTAATGGTAGGAAATGTGATGTCATTTGAAGAACCATAAAAACCTACTGACTATTCCCAAGAATCTGATTTTGGCTTAATATAGATGTTATCTACTTCATAATAGAAAGGAGTACTATAAATTCAGAGCTTATTTTTTTCCTCTTAGAATTGTTACTCCCAATACTATTACGAATTTTCCAGTAGTCATCTTTTTTTCCCTCAACTTTTATTGTAGACTCAGGGGAGTCTAAATGTGCAGGTTTGTTATAAAGGTATATTACATGATGCCGAGGTTTGAGGCACAGATGAACCTGTTACCCAGGCAGTGAGCTTAGTACCCAATAGGTAGTTTTTCAGCCCTTGCCCTCCCTGTCTCCCTCCCCTCCTCCTGTAGTCCCCAGTGTCTACTGTTCCCATTTGTATGTCCATAGTATCCAATGGTTTAGCTCCTACTTCCAAGTGAGAACATACGGTATTTGGTTTTCTGTTTCCAGCAGTCATCTATCTGACAAAGGCATTAAGTCATATAAATTGTATATACTATCATTTTTGACAATGACCTCGAAATCAAGTGCTTACTTGAAAACATTTAGTAATCCTACAAAACTTGGCCAGCTATATACATTTACCCATACTCACCACAGGGCTATAGAAAGGAAGAAGGTTTTGAAATGCAGAGGAACACTTCTGTTTGCTCAACTGGCCTTCCTTTACTCCCTGAGCCACCGTCTCCTAAAACAACAAGATTTAATGTCAAAAAAGGAAAATTTTTCAAGCTTTAACTAGTGAATAAAAACAAATCAGGATATTCAATTCCCTCCTGACTTCACAGGCATTTCAAATGTCCCACCTGAACCCACCAACATCAAGGAGGCTTATGTAACCCAAACATGTTCTCCACTGTCGTCTTTACTTTAGTGAAGGGCACCACCATCCACCCTGCTACACAGACTACAAACTTGGAACACAGCCAAGACTTTTCCTTCTCCCCCCCTGCTGACCCCTCCCGGCAAGTGCTCAATTCTATTCTACCAAATCTCTCTTACCCCCATCCCTCCTCTCCATTCAAACTTCCATTGTTTAGGCTGCCATCATTTTTCAGATTATTCTTGAAGATTACCAACCACAAGAGCCTGTTAGTTGATCTCCTGCCCTCCAGCCTCAACTCTCTCTACTCCTTCCTCTCTATTGCTTTTGGAGTAATCTTTCTAAACTGATCGTATCACTTGGTGCTTAAAAGTAAAAAATCTTTAGTAGCTCCTCAGTTTTTTCAAGATGAAGTCTAAATCCCCTAAATATGACATAAGAATTTGCATGACATAGCACTCGTGTATTCTCAGCCCACCTTTCTTTGATGTTCCCACCACTTAAAAGTTAAGAAATATCGATGTCCCTTGCTCCAAAAAACAGAAACAACAGCAAAGAATGGGAAAAAATACATGCGATAAATATGGAAAAGACACATTATTACCCAAGAAATTCATACAAATAATCAAAATGGATAAATTATTAAAAGGTAGGAAACAAATTAACATACGACATCCAAATATTTCAATCTCATTAATTTAAAAATGCAAATCAAAGTAAGACACAATTTATTACCTGAACTTTGACATAAAAATTATAATACCCAATAATAAGGGTCAAGTAAAACCAACATTTTCACATGTAAATAGCATTTTGACAAAATATGGCCATCACGACTTAGCCATCTTCACATTTATAATGTTGAATCCAGTAATTTAAATTCTATAAAACCTGCTAAGGTAATAACCCCAAATCTGGAAAATACAAATATGGAAAAGGGAAGCAAGACAACTAATAAAAAAAAAATCACCAGAATAAGAGAAACTTTTTGTTTCATTTTGTTTTTTGAGATAGGGTCTCACTCTGTCGCTCAGGTTGGAGTGTAGTGGCACAGTCTGGGCTCACTGCAGCCTCGACCTCCTGGGCTCAAGCAATCCTTCCATCTTTGCCTCCCAAGTAGCTAGGATCACAGGCGTGTGCCACCATGCCCAGCTAATTTTTGTATTTTTTGTAGAGATGAGGTTTTGCCATGTTACCCAAACTGGTCTCAAACTCCTGGGCTCAAGTGATCCACCTGCCTCAGCCTCCCAAGTGCTGGGATTATGGGCGCCTGGCCAAGAGAAACTTCTTAAGGAATACTCTTTAAAAAATTAAGTGGGTATGAATAAATATATTCTTCACAGCTATATTTATAACATTTTATATTCATAATACAATATATTCATAACATATTCATAATACATTTCTTTCCAAATATATGGATAGAAAAAACATGGTCAAAGGAAGAATATTAATAACCATTGAACATATTCAGGGAGAATATTCCTTAAAAGAAGTTTGCAGTAAATTTTGAAAACTGATTATTTGGTAAATTAGGTTTAAACTGGCTCTCAGTAAAAAGTCTTTCATCTAGAATCAAGAAAAATGTTTATAATACAGTGTTAAGGGAAAACAGTAGTCTATAAAAATTGCATATGCTGGGTTAAAGTATATGAAAAATGCATTTATAAAAACACATGCATGCAAACATAGGCATATGTCTGTCACACATAAATATACCAAACCACATCAGCTAGTTGTTTTTAAGATTATAAACTCATGGTGATATTAAGATTTTACTTTATTTTCCCAAATTATATATTACTTTCATATTTAAAAAAAATAAAGTTTGAAGCGTTAAGCAACCCACACTTTCTTTTGCTTATGACATCATCAATACTTCTTTCCTACCTTTGTTAATGCCTGAAAAATATTAGAAAGAAATTCACATAAAATATCCTTTAAGATTTTCAAGTGGAAATCATCTTGGGTTAAATCAGTCTTTTTAGTTTCTTCTGTGTTAGACTCTGCCGAGTTCTCTGGTTTTTTCTGACACTGTTCCATATTTTGTAAGACCCGAATGAGGCTGTCAATTAGAGGAAGATCTACTGTATAAACAAATCAAGAAGCACGGAATTGGCCAGTTAAGTTTGGTTTTTCATTCATATGTATTGAATTAGTGCTAGACATTATTATTTTGGGTATTACAGATACAGTGGTAACATCAGCAAGATGTCAGCCTATAAGAGGCTTACATTTTTATACTTTCAAATAAGTAAATAAAACAGACTATTTCAGGTTTTGGTTAAGTTCTATGAAGGAAATAAAAGAGGAATATAATATAGCAGCCTAGCAGGGCTAGCTCTCTGACAAGGTAACACTGAGTTGAGAACTAAAGCAAAGAAGCATCAGCAATTAAAATACCCTAGGAGGCCAGGGGTGGTAGCTCACGCTTGTAATCTGAGCACTTTGAGAGGCCAAGATGGGCGGGTAGCTTGAGCCCAGGAGTTCGAGACCAGCCTGAGCAATATGGCGAAACCGTGTCTTTACAAAAAGTACAAAAAAATTAGCTCACAGGATTTTTCTACCACTACCACTGTTACCATCTTGGTCCAAGTTATAACATTTCTTGCTATGAGTCAATTATGAAGAATCTCTAAAAGCCTCCTAACTCATGTCCCTTTTGTACCCATGACTCCCTATATTTCTCATCAAAACAGCAGCCTATTAAAGTCAGCTCATGCGTATGCGACTTCTGCTTAAAACCCACCATGGTTCCCCACCTCATTCAGAGGAAAAGGCAACATCAGGCCCTCCATACTCTACCTCTCTGGCTCCATGTGCTACTTTGCTAAATCCACCCCAGCCATATGGGATCTCACTGTTCCTCCTCAAAGATACCAGGCATACTTCTGGTTGAAGGCTTTTACACTTTCCATTCCCTCTGTCTGGAATGTTCTTCTCCCCAAGTATGCACATGACTCCCTCCATTCTGTCCCTAAGGACTGTACTCAATGCCACCTTCTCAATGAGGTAACGTATCTATAAATGAAGATCTTAAAAATATTCAACATTCCTTTTTTATTAAAAACTCTTAATAAAATAGAAACAGATTAATATTTCCTTAAATGGTAAGACATATATCTGTTTTTGGAGGGGGGGTGCGGAGTATTGCTCTGCTGCCCAGGCTGGAGTACAATGGCATGATTTCAGCTCACTGCAGCCTCTGCCTCCCAGGTTCGAGCAACTCTCCTGCCTCAGCCTTCTGAGTAACTGAGATTACAGGCATGCGTCACCAAGCCTGGCTAATTTTTGTATTTTTAGCAGAGACAGGGTTTCACCATGTTAGCCAGACTGACTTTGAACTCCTGACCTCAGGTAATCTGCCCGCCTCAGCCTCCCAAAGTGCTGGGATTATAGGTGTGAGCCACAGCACCTGGCTGTAAAACATATATCTTATACCCAATAATGCTTAACAATGGAACTCTAGGATTATTCCTACTAAAATCAGGAAGAAGGTAAGGATGTTTTCTACCATCACTATTATTTTACACCAGAAATTCTAGGCAACCCAGATAGACAAGAAGAATAAACCAGAGATAGACAAGTGATAAAATATATCTAACTTAAGCCAAAGCACTATCAGATAAAGCCCAAAGATTATTACTGGAACGACTACTAAAAATATTAAGAATTTGGTAAGGTTACAGGATACAAAGTTAATATACCAAAATCAACAGCCTTCATACATTCCAACAACAATAATCAGTGGAAGAAAATATGTCACAGACAATAGTAAACCCAAAAGATACAATATCTAGGAATGAAACTAATAAGAAATATCCAAGATCTATATGAAGAAACCATTACTGAGGGACACAAAAAAGACCTGAACAAATAAAAGGGCATAACATAACCTATCAAGTTAACACGATGTCAACAAAAATGTCAGAAATTTTTTGTTTTTGGAACTCAAAGTTAGTGATAAGAATAGTTAAAAACATTCTGAAAACTTAGAATGAAGAGGAATTTGCCTTATTAGGTATTAAAACATAAAACCTTAATATTTAAAAACACTATAGCTACTAATATATGAATACAGCAATGGAACTGAACAGAATATATAGGGGAATTTTAAAAATAATGATGAAATTTCAGATCAGTGTGGGTAAGCTGGATTATTCACTAAATGATGTTGAGATAACTGGGTAGCCCTCTGGGAAAAAACTGATACCACTAGAACCAAAGTTATCAAAGGGGGAAAAAAAATTAAAGCCACACTTCACATGTGACACGAGAATAAATTCTAAATGAATCATGAATTTAATTGTGGTCATAAAAATAATTCTGTGAAAGAATATGTGTTTATATAGGAAAATATTCATTTTATATTTCTAAATGAAATGTTGGCTAAAAAGCAGAATTAAATATATGTGCATGTGTGGGATGGTAAGATTACAAACATCATGTTTCCTTGATATTTTTTATAAATTTTTCGGCAGGGTGCAGTGGCTCATGCCTGTAATCCCAGCACTCTGGAAGGCAAGGCAGGAAGGTCATTTGAGCCCAGGAGTTTGTGACAAGCCTGGGCAAGATTGTGAGACCCTGTCTCTATAAATATTTAAAAACTAGCCAGGTGTGGCGTCATGTGCCTGTAGTCCCAGCTACTCAGGAGGCTGAGGTGAGACAATCACCTGAGCCCAGGAATTCAAGGTTGCAGTGAGCTATGATCCTGCCACTGCACTACAGCCTGGGCGACAAAATAAGACTCTGGCTTTAAAATAAGTAAATAGGCCAGGTGGGGTGGCTCACGCCTGTAATCCCAGCACTTTGGGAGGCCGAGGTGGGTGGATCACCTGAGGTCGGGAGTTCGAGCCCAGCCTGGCCAACACGGTAAAACCCCGTCTCTACTGAAAAAATACAAAAATTAGCTGGGCATAGTGGTGTGCGCCTGTAATCCCAGGTACTTGGGAGGCTGAGGCACGAGAATCACTTGAACCCAGGAGGCAGAGGTTACACTGAGCCAAGATTGTACCACTGCACTCCAGCCTGGGCAACACAGCAAGACTCTGTTTCCAAAAAATAAAAATCAATAAAAAATAAAATAAATAAATATGATAATAAAATAAATTTTTGAAGTTTAGCATGTAATATTTTTATAATTAGGGAAATGAAAGCATTTTTTAAAAGGGAGAAATAAATGAAATGAAAAACAGTATGAGCCTGGGAAACTGTACTTGCCTTTTTCTATCTTTAGATACTCTTGCTCAGTCTGTGAGGCATAGATGGCAGACAACACTGAAAAAACAGAGGCTAGCACTGTTTTCTGTTCTTGAAGAATGATGGGTGGATCATCAGACTGGCAGAATTCATGGCAGACCAGGTCAAAAAGTAAATTCCAAATGTCTTTTCCAGTGTCAGGACAATGTACTTAATAGAGGACAAATAAAGCAGTACTTTAAAATCAGCAAACAATTAAATGAGTAACTGTAGTGCATCCCGATAAACCACCTTACCAATTGCTTGAATTCCATCATCCACTGTAGTAAGCAGTTGTAAAATATGCATGTAAACATCAAGCCATTCTGGATTTTCAGAACTAAATAGGAAAAGTAAAAGCACTGAATCAACAACTTTACTGTCCAGGGGATTCCAATCATTCCTCCATTCAATAAATATTTATTACTCTGCCAGCCACTGTTCAAGGTGCTGAGGATAAAACAAGGAAAGGAACGAAGTCTCTGTGTTCGTTAGAGCTTTTATATTCTAATAGGGGAAACAGCAAAAAATAAACAAATATTACATAATATAATCAACACACACAGGACAAGAAGTAAAAAAACTTTTTGGCTCTATCTCATAAAAGCAACAACGCAGAAACCTGCCAGTTGATACTTTATCATTTTGGTTTGCTTGAATAATCAGAACAAAAAAAGACTGCGATTTTTATAGTATGAACGTAAGGTCCGCTGCATCACGCATCAACAATAATGATGTTCTGAAAATGTCTCAGGATTAACCTAGCTCCCTAGCTGAGAACACTAAAACCATGTAAGTCTAATTCTTATGATCAACCGTTTGGATTCTCAAAAATCTAAATAGTTTGGAAACTCAAAATCTTAGTTCTTCAACCAAACAAGTGAAAAGACAGTGAACAATTAAAACAATGGTTTGGCAAATGTTTATTTAAGTACTTACAAATTTCAGGCACTATGTTAGGAGTTGAGAAAACAGATGTATAAGATGTTATCCCTACCTTCATAAACTTTATACTCTAAAAGGAAAGAAGATTCCAAGTGGGGTAATTACAATAAAGCGGTACTAATGTAGCACTATGGGCTAGGAACTTCACAAAGCAAGGAGACTTAGTTTGCAGGGTCAGGGAAGGTATCTTAAGAAAAATGATGTTTACACAGAAACATGAAGGGGCAAAGAAGTGTCTGAGGTGGAGGAAACATACTGTGCAAGGGCCTGGAGACAAGACAGCCTGGTTCAGTTGAAGAAGTGAAGCAAACTTCACATGACTGAAACGCAGAGTACAAGGAATAAGGATAGCGCTACTGGGTCCATAAGCTGTACTTTATTTTTTTGAGAATTTTTCATTTATTTCATTCTTTTTTCCCCTATTTTATTTATTTATATTTTGGATTCAGAAGGTACATGTTGGGGGTTGTTACATGCATGATGCTGAGGTTTGGGAATATGGATGGTCCCATCACCCAGGTGATGTATGTAGTACCCAAGCTGTGTTTGTTTGTTTGTTTTTCTGGACCTTATCCTAAGGAAGGCAACTGAAAAGACCGAAGCATGAGAGTGAAATGAGTGCGTACTTTGCAAAAACAGCTTTAAAGTCTAGGCTTGGGAAGAGCAAGCATAGAGGCAGGGAATTCAAGTAAAAGAATGTGGCAGTTCTCCAGATGAGAAACAATAATGGCTTGATTGGCATGGATGGAATCCCAGAAAAAGTCAGGAATAAGGGTTGGGAGTTGACTGCAATGGGAAAATACTGGGGCAGGAAAGATTCAGTAATGGCTTCTCCATTTCTTCTACATTATCCAAATAGGATAATGATTACATCATTTACTGAGATTGAGAATACTGATGAAGCAGGTTTAGGGAAAGATGATGAATTTATCCCTCACTTGGATAAAGGACACAAAATTAATAGGTTTTGATGTGGCTTACTCAGCACTAAGAATGCACTAAGAAAAACACTAAGCAGATCAATTTAAAAATTAATTTTCTAGTGATTAGCAATAAACAGTTTTAATGACCTGTAAGGCTTAGTAATCACTCTTGGCAAGACATCAGAGTCCCAACATCGGTCACTTATTGAAGACTGGCATATAAACACAAGGAGCAAAAAAAAGCAAATGATGTGCAACGTTAATGAAGTTGTTAAATGTTCAATGTAAAATAAAGCACAAGAAAATGTTTTCTCTTTGATTTAAATTACATAAAATATGATAAGACAGAAACCACAGTTAATGTTGAGTAACAGCCTATAGCTAAATGATAATATAACAGGAACTTTGTAACCACTATACAGGTTGCATCACAAATAGTAGTAGTGAATTAACGTAACAAGGAGTGACTATGTACTTTATTCTGTTGTAAGGAATATAAGAAGACTTTTATATCTGAGAATACTTCTAGCAATTGCATTTTCCCAGAACATTTTACACAAAAGAGCTCACCTACCGTACTTGTTTGGCAGCTTCAAGTATACAGGGCACAAGCCGAAACACTGGCTGCTCTTCAGACTCTTCCTGGGGTTGGTCCAGAGGCTGAGCAGCCCCATTTCTGACCCATTCTAACATTAGTTTCTCATCCAAATCAAAGAGCTTGTCCACAACCTCCCCCACCTTCACCAGCAAGTCAACTGCAGAGAATAAAACAGATATTGAAATGAAAAACAAACTGCTAAAAGCAATAGGGTTAAGCAAAATTCCTAAAGCTATTCTAAGAAAACCAAATCTTGCCAAAGCAGTACTTATTCTAAAGGGTGATTTACTTATCTTTTATGTTTAAATTTGCTTATCTTTCCTCATTTTTAAATGAGGAATTTATCAGTGTCCCAGGAGTTTAAGAAATTTTGTATCTTCAATCAAAAAACTTTCTCAAAAAAACAAACAAACAAAAAGCTGGACACGGTGGCTTACACCTATACTCCCAACACTTTTGGGAGCCCAAGGCTGGATGACTGCTTGAACACACGAGTTGGAGACCAGCCTGGGCAAGAAAGCGAGACCCCGTCTCTACAAAAAATTTTAAAATGAGCTGAGCATGGCGGTGCATGACTATAGTCCCAGCTATTGGGGAGATTAACAGAAGGATACCTTGAGCCCAGGAGTTTGAGGCTGTAGTAGGCTATGATCACACTACTGCACTCCAACCTGGGTGACAGAGCAAGATTCTGTCTCAAACAAACTACATTACCTTGCACTCAAGGCTTTTTTAAAAAAGGTGACTTCTAGAAATAGTTACATGGTTTCCTAAAAATTAGATACAATTTAAAACATTTTTTTTTCTGGAGTACATGATGACTTACCATTTGTTGAACTTGACATAATGAAGCAAATGCTATCATAAATAGCTGGATGTTCCCGGATCCTTTCAACCCAAACACTGGCCACTTCTGCCTGGGAAAGGCAAGTAAGCAACAACCTACATGGTAAACGTGGGTTGAATTTCTACTTTTCAAAAAAAAAAAAAACAGTAAAGGAAATTCGAAAATAAAAAATTAACTTTTTTTTCTTATCTACTCTTATGAGTAACCTTATAGAATTCATAAAAGGAAAAGCATACCTGCTTGTTTCCAGCAGAGTAGGTGGGTCTGAATCATACAAACAGTGCAATAACACCTGCCTACAAAAACAAAGAAGTTAACCGATATGCCTCACTTCTCGCATTTAAAATATCAGAGTTTTCATTTAATTTTTTGAACATCTTTATTGTGAAATACAGCATATATTCAGAAAGCTCAAAAGATACAAATCTATAGTTAATAAATAATTATAAAGCAAACACTCGTGTTTCCAAGAAACAGAATAGAGCTGCATCTTTGTAGTCACCATGTGTCCATTCCAAATCACAATTCTCTTTCCCACCTAGAAATGATGACCATTGTGATTTTTCCAGCAATCATTTCCTTACTTTGCTCTATAGTTTTATTATTTTATATATTTTGGTGTTGCTTTATACTGCAGGTAAAAGGATTAAGAGGACATGCTGAATAAATAGACATAATCTGGGAGGTTATTTGGATTCATGAAGACAGTCAAGGAGGGGAGACAACATATGAAATAAATTATACTTATTGAGTCTTCATTTATTTGCTGAAAATTATACATGTAAGATCTACCCATGTTGTTTCTTTAGCTGTTATTCTTTGACAGACTGCTGCAGAGCACTCCATTGTGTGAAAATAACACAATTTATTTTTCCAGACTACTGTTGATGGACATTTCTGTTGATTCCAATTTGGGGCTATTTCAAGCAATCCTCCTATAATATTTGTAAGAGTTATCCTGATGCACACGTGCACAGTTTCTCTTACCACATATACCCACTATGAGCTGGTCACAGCACATGCATATGTTCCAACGTGACCAGATAATGCCCAACTATTCTAAAGTGGTTCAACAAATTTATATCCCATCAGCAATATAAATTGCACCATACTAATATTAAGACAAGCATTTAATTGAATTTATAACATTTGTTAACATTTCCATTTTTGGATTTTTGATAGAGAACATTAGAGACTAAACATAATCTTAAGTCATTTGCTCCATGGATGATGGTAAATTACTGAGGAATAAATACTCTGAACTAGGATCTTAAAGTCCCTCCACAACTAGGAGTTCTCTCTTTCTGAGAAACCCAGGTACTTGAATCCTGTGATAAAACCCTCACGGCCCCAGCTCTGACAAAAACTGCCTAGAACAGTTTTCTTAACCTATTTTGGGTACAAATTTCTTTGAGATTCTGATTAAAAGCCATGAACCCTTTGCCTAGAAAACTAATACACTCACAAAATTCAGCATATAATTTCGGGGTGTTCTCAGAACACAGTAACCACTTGGGTTTCCTCCATTAAAACACCTTCTGCCCAGAACTTTACACATGGAGAAGAGAACGAGCCTCGAAGCAGAAATCTGAAAGTCTTTTCATCACAGAGGCAACCCTTTATCTTCCAGTTGTTGGCAAGTCTTACACTCTAAGTCAGAGCTCTCAGGATGACATTATTCAACAAATCTAGTTTCTGTAGACTCCAGCTGAGTCATTGGATTCCCTGACCCTAAACTGTTTTGGATTCCAGTTGGCTGCCCCATCTCCAAGTTTTGGCCCACTGGTTCTTCCCCTATCTGGCTTATTGCCACCAGCTGACAATTCAGGTTCCTTTGCTACTGAAGAAAACAGGCTTAAATCCTGAATCATTTCAGTATCTCCTGAAGAAGCCCCTAGCTATCATCAACACACAATGAAGTTCCCACAGAGTGTTCATCAAGACAAAGAAAGGACTGTCTTTCAGATTTGCTACTTTTCCTATGTATTAGAATTTCCTTAAGGATATAAATGAATATATTAAAAAACATAATTATATAGTAAGACTTACCCAAGATTTTTATCACTGCTGATGGACACACATATCTCCTGGAAACAGGCCATATTACCTAAAATTCCCACACAGATTTCCTGCCAAATCAAATTTTACAAGTCACAATGGCTCTGAGACGAAAGACATAAACAAAAATATCAACTTGAACAAAAACTTTCGCTGAGCCAAGTTTTGGGGCAAGGCGGAGGGGAGGCAGGATAAAGAAATACATATACTGCCTGTACCCTAACCTTGACAAGCTTACAGTATTTGAGAAGGGATGAAAAACATAAGAACAAGAAAGCGCAAAGGCAGGAGCTATGCGAGAAGAACTTCTATCGATAAAATGAGTTTTAAATGATTGATAGGATTGAGATATGCAAACAAAAAGACAGACATTCAAATAAGGGGAAAGTATCAGCAAAGGCAGGAAGGGAATCATGTACATGGTGAATACTGTAGACAATAAAGTACTCTGGTTGTGGCACAAAGTGGGTGAACAGCATGAGGTAAATACTGCAGGTATAAAGGACTGAGATTAAGGGCTCTGAATGCCGTGCTGAAGAATTAGACTTAATCTGGGAAGTTATTTGGAATCATGAAGATGCTCAAGGAGGGGAGACAACATACTGAAACAGTATCTTAGGAAGATTACTCTGGTGGCAAAATGCATAATGTATTAGTGTAGTCCCTCTTTATCCATGGTTTCAGTTACCCATGGTCAACCTTGGTATAAAAGTACTACATAGAAAATTCTAGAAATAAACAATTCATGTTTTAAATTGCATGCCTTTCTGAGCAGCACGATGAAATCTTGCACCGTCTCACCCAGGATGTGAATCATTCTTTTGTTCAACATATCCACACTGTATATGCTGCCTGCCCATTAGTTACTTAGTAGCCATCTTGGCTATCAGATCGACCATCGTGGTATCTCACAGGGCTTGTGTTCATGTCACCCTTATTTTACTTAATAATGACCCCAAAGCACAAGAGTAGTGATGCTGGCAATTTGGATATGCCAAGGAGCCACCATTAAGTGCTTTCTTTACATGAAAAGGTAAAAGTTCTTGACTTCATAAGAAAAACAAACAAAAATGTATGCTGAGGTTGCTTAGGATCTCTAAGAACAAATCTATCCATGAAACTGTGAAGAAGGAAAAGGAAATTTGTGCATATTATAAATAGGGTTCAGTACTATCCTCAGTTTTAGGCATTGGGGGCCTTGGAATGCAACCCCCAAGGATAAGGGGAGACTAGTGTATAGGGAAAAGAAGTTGAAAAGAACTTAAGAATCTATCTCAGTAATAGTTAATTAATATGCAATAACAGTTTATTACCACTCACTGTGGCCAGGCATTACTCTAAGCATTTTCTGTGTATAATTTCATATAATAACTTAGGTGATAGGTACTAATAGTATCCCCATTTTTTCAGATGAGGAAACTAAGGCACAGAGAAGTTAAGCTACTTGCCGAAGATCTTAAGATCTCCAACTAGAACACGGCAGAGCTCCAGAGCTTGAGCATTTAACCACTATTCCAAACTGCACCTCAGTTATCAAGATGCAAGAGGAGGAGGGCCCTCAGGCATGGAAAAGGATGAAGCTGAAGAAGACTCTCAAGGTGAAAGCAAAATAATCCAGTGTGAGGATAAAGGAGAAAGCAGTTGAACTTGACTCCTAGCTTTCAAGTTGCCTCATTTCCCCGTCAGTGATATTGGTCCCGTTGACAGGAAAACTAAAAAAGAAAGTGCATAAAAGGCTACAATGAGTTCAGATGGTACAGTGTTTCCAACCTTGCTGGAACATAAGAATCACTCAGGGAGCTTGTTAAAAATACAGATTTCCAAATCTCATCTCAGATCTACTGAATCATAATTTCCAGGGTAGAGCCTGGAAAGCTATTGTTTACCCAGCATATACCAGGTGACTTTTATGATTAGATAAGTGTGACCATAAATCACTGAGGACATACAGAATTCAGGGTTAGAGAGTACAGCTGACCCTTGAACACAGGTTTGAATGTGTGGGTCCACTCATAGGTGGATTTTTTTCTAACCAAACTTGGACTGAAAATACAGTGTCCTCAAGATGCAAAACCTGCACAATATGCAGAGCTGACTTTTCATACACACAGGTTCCACAGAGCTGACTGCAAAATTGAGTATGTGTGGATTTCAGTATGGGGGAATGTCTTGCAACCATCCCCCATGTATACCAAGGGACAACTGTAGAGCATGCAAGCAGAGAATGCCTGAACAAAGTCGGAGATGTGACATCAGTTATCAGAAGGGAAGTCGAGGCTTTGCTCCTACAGGCAGAGTTGCAACTTAAAGGTGTAAAGAACACATAAGTTCACTAGGAAAATGAATATAATGAGAACAAAGGATCAGGGCCTACACCTTAGAAAAAGTCCATATTCGGGACAGTATAAAAAAGGAAGAAAGAAAAAAGCCAATGAAAGGTGAGAGCCGAGTGACTGAAGAGGTCAGAGACGACAGTGAGGTGACACAGGAGCTACAGAAATGGAATTTCAATAAAAAGTGGGTGGTCAAATGTTGGGAAAAGATTAAGAGTGAGTAGGGGCAGAAAAAAACCACATACATTTCCCTTATAAACTAAAGAGGGAATAACTGAACTTCCAATCAAAGATCAAGTTTTTCTTGGCTGTTCACTGGAATCACCTGGGGAACTTTAAAAGCTGCCCAGAGTCTCACACTTGGAGATTCTGCTTTAACTCATCTAGGGTATGGCCTGACCAAGATTTTCAAAAGTTCCCTAGGGTAAAGCTTCTCAGCGTGTGGCAATGCACCAGAGCACCAGCATCACCTGGGAACATATTAGGAATCCTGGACCTACTGGACCAGAAACTCTGGAGGGAGGCTCGGCAGTTAGTGATGCGGGGACATGCTTAAGTTTGAGAGCCCCTGTCCCAGGTGATTCTAACATGCAGCCAAGGCTGAGAATCACTGTGGCAGCAGACGGTGGCCAGCGGATATAATACAACAATATGACTAATTCCTAAAAGGTGCCATTCCTGACATAAGCTTATCTCTTTATATACTAGTAGTGAGTAAATATATTTAAGACAGAAAAACTCAGTACAAAAATAGCATAATCGTCAAATCTTATATTAATATAAGGAACCAAGGAAAAAACGGTTAATCAGGCCCTAATTCAGAGAGAACATTCTACTTAAATAAGAATTCTAATTCAACATTCAATTTGTAAAAATATACTATGGAATTCTCCATTTTATAATCTGAAAGAGAGGAAATACAGTACAGTGGTTATATTGAAGTCAGGCCTAGGCTGAAATCTCAGCTCCATTCTTTCCTAGCTGTGTGACCCTGAACACATATCTTCACCCAAGATTTAGTTCTTTGAAAGTATACCTCATAGTAGTAAGACCAGGTATTCAGTAAACAGCAGTTTTTCATAATTATAATTATTGAACAGATATTTACTAATCCATGATATGCATAGCACATGGCAATTTAATTGGCAATAAAGCACAGTACACTGCACAGTATATAAAGGCCTCTCCTTTCGTCTTTATCTATTGTTCTTGGCAGTTTACTAACAGCAATGACTACTGAAAGCTTACTTACTTACTTGGGAAGGTGTGGAAGGAAAAGTACCACTGTGAATTAACAGATGCAAATACTGAGAGGGGACAGAAGGCACACAAAGGGAGGCACGGAGACAGCATGAGACAGGGAGTAGAAAGGTCTGGCTAAATCAGAAGGGTTACCTGGCTATCCAGATTTTATGCTGGAAAGATGAGTTAGGTTCAGAGAGTAGAGGTCTTAAGCAGCAGGCTGAGTTTAGAATGGTTTTCAAGCAATGGTGGATTTTGTCAGTAAAAAAGAGAAATCAACTGAAAAATGGGAGGCCCAGGCTCTGTTCCTTGTTCTGATACATACTAGCAGCATAACAGTGGTTATGCCTAACTCGTCTCCACAGCTGGTAAATGAAAGTGCTAATTTCCCTGGTCCGGCCTGAATCTAAAATTCTATGATTCTCATAATTTTAAATTATTAAATTATTAATAATTTAATATTTTAAATTATTACAGGCATTTAGCTCACGCTTATAATCCCAGCACTTTGGGAGGCCAAGGTGGGAGGATCACTTGAGGCCAGGAGTTCAAGACCAGCCTGGGCAACATAAGGAGACCTTTGTCTCCACAAAATAAAAATAAAAATTAGCTGGGTGTGGTGGCTTACACCTATAGTCCCAGTTACTTGGGAGGCTGAGGTGGGAGGGTCCCTTGAGCCCAGGAGGTCAAGACTGCAGTGAGCCGTGATCACGCCACTGCACTCCAAGCCCTGGAGACATAGTGAGACCCTGTCTCAAAAATAAAATAAAAAAAATTTAAATAGCAAATTACCTAGGACCTGGCAATGTTCAATTAACATCTACAGGCTGATTTGTTGATTTATGGTCAGTAAGAAAATCAAAGTGAGAAAAATAAAAGACTATCCAGCACTATCTGTTCTTTTGCTTCAAAGAAGAAGGCTTTAGAAATGTACATACTTACTCTTAATCGAGGACACTTGGACTTGGCCAGTACTCCCATGAATATATCAGGAGCATTAAATTCTTGGAGAAATAAAGCCACGTCCTGAAAAGAAAAATGATTATTAACTTGGATGTTGAATATTCCTCCCTAAACCCTAAAGCTTAGGCAACCATAAAATTCTATATTAAAATTAGAATTTTACGCCAGGCGCAGTGGCTGACACCTGTAATCCTAGCACTTTGGGAGGCCAAGGCTGGCAGATTGCCTGAGCTCAGGAGTTCAAGACCAGCTGGGCAACACGGTGAAACCCTGTCTCTACTAAAAATACAAAAAAATTAGCTGGGCATGGCGGCATGCACCTGTAGTCCCAGCTACTCAGGAGGCTGAGGCAGGCGAATCGCTAGAACCCGGGAGGCAGAGGTTGCAGTGAGCTGAGATCACGCCACTGCACTCCAGCCTGGGTGACAGAGCGAGACTCTGTCTCCAAAAAAAATAAAAAAATAAAATAAAATTAGAATTTTAGACACAAGAAAAAAAAACACAGGCTTAGGAACTGTGTCAACAGACAAAAGTGATGTTAGAGAGTCTTTATGGTAACTAGTCCCAGACAATGGAACAATTTCATAAACAAATCTAAACTACCTACAATACTCCAGAGGATTATCCCACTCTTTTCTGCCCGAATCTATTTACCTTAATAATTTTTCTGCCCACTAGGAATTCTCATTAAACACATTCAAACACATTTGGTGATTACCTATCAGGTATTAAACTAGAAGGGGGGGACAAGGGAAAAAAGCAACACGCTGGGCGCAGTGGTTCACACCTGTAATCCTAACACTTTGGGAGGCTGGTTAGAAGGCCGAGGTGGGTGGATTACTTGAGCCCAGCTTGGGCAAACATAGTGAAAACCCATATCCACAAAAAATACGAAAATTAGCCAGGTGTGGTGGCACATGCCTGCAGTCCCAGCTACTTGGGAGGTTGAGGTGGGAGGATCACTTGAGCCTGGGGAGCTCGAGGTTGCAGTGAGCCATGACTTTGCCACTGTACTCCAGCCTGGGCAACACAGCAAGAAAAAAAGGAAAAAAAAAAAAAAAAAGGTAAAACTTGGCTGGGCGAGGTGGCTCACGCCTGTAATCCTAACACTTTGGGAGGCCAGGACAGGCGGATCACTTGAGCCCAGGAGTTCGAGACCAGCCTAGGCAAACATAGTGAAACACCATCTCTACAAACAATACAAAAATTAGCTGGGCATGGTGGTGTACCATCTGTAGTCCCACCTACTCAGGAGGCTGAGGTGGAAGGATTGCTTGAACCCGTGAGGCAGAGGGTGCAGTGAGCTGAGATCTCGCCACTGCACTCTAGCCTGGGCGACAGAGTGAGACTTTGTCTCAAACAAAAACAAAATTCCTTCTTGTCCTCCAAGAGCTTAAAACACGGTAGGGGAAAGAAGTCAAGAACTGCTATTGGGTCCTGTCCAAAACCAGAACTTGTGTTTTCAAAATCATCAATAGAATAAAAATTCTGATCACAATGTAACTGTGGCAGCCTCATAACTTCTTCCTACAGAGTCTGCCACAGTGCCTAAAGGGGCATAACACACAGGTGACATGTGAGTGGACATGTGGCCCCAAATGAGCCAAATCTCACCTAGGAATGTAAGACACAAAAGCTAAGTCAGTTTGCTTGGGGACTTGCAATGTAAAATATATAAATAAAATTAAGTCTCTGGCTGTCCACTGCTTCAGATTTTCACTAAATGTGAGGTGTGTATTTGAGAAGCCTTAACTTATAATATAAGCTGCATGGCTTATGTGAAAATTAAGGGCCCTGGAACATCTCAAAGAGACAGGCAATTATTCTCCATAGCAAGTGAAACCAGTAACCTGCCAGAAAACTGACTGAGAGAGACACACTCTACTTACTAAAAGACCATGGTCAGAGAAAATAGTATTTTCAAAGATACACTCTAAACTGAAAGTCATAATGGCAGATTCTCTTCACTGTAAGTGATCAAGCTGTCCTGTGGGCAATTCTTTGCCACATGCAGAAATTTTTAAATTTAATGGTAATTCCTGGAGTAGCACAAGGGTGGCCTAACAATATCAACACCAACAGTAATAAAATTAACATTCATTGAACAAGTATTAAATGCCAGGCACAGTGAAGTGGCTTGCATGCTATCTCATTTAATTCTCAAAACAACTCTATCAACTAGTTATCATTGTTAGCCCCATTACACTCATAAGCAAACTGAAGTTTAAAAAGTGTAGCAACCTGCCCAAGATTATACAGTCTCAGCAGAGCAAAGCTAGGATTTGAACCCATATGAGTCTGATTTGAGCCTATGGTCTTGTTTTTTAAAAGAGATGGGGGTCTTGCTATCCTGTCCATACTGGAGCAGTGGCTATTCACAGATTCACAGGCATTATCATAGCTCACTGCAGCCTCCAACTACTGGGCTCAAGTGATTCTCCTGCCTCAGCCTCCCAAATAGCTGGGAATACAGGCAAGTACCCAGCGAGACTATGTTCTTAACCAGCACAACATGCTACCTCTCAGGTATTCATCTATTCATTCATTACTCCCCAAATATTTCCTGAAAAACCTAATAGGCACTGTTTTAGGTTCTGGGGATACATCAGTGAACAAGCTAAATAAGGGCTCAGTCCCATGGAATTTTCATTCTAAAGAAATGAACAAACAATAAATATAAAACAACTAAACTACACAATTTCTAAATGCTACAAAGAAAATAAGATGTTATGTGCTAGAAACCAAGATAAAGTGGGCTACTTTAGACATGACATTGAAAAGAAGGCATTTCAGAAGGGGTGACATTATGCTTTGATGAGAAGGAATTTAAATCCATCAGAGGACACATGTAACAGAGTGAAGCAATTCTGTGGGAACACCAAAACAAGAGAGGTTAATTCTGACTGGAGTGTCTGGGGTGGCATCACAGAGGAGGTGACATTGAAGCCGGGCCATAAACAATGAGAAGGATTTTGCCAGCTGGAAGCCATTCTAAGCAGAGCGGCATGAATAGTGCCCATGGACACGTGAAAGTGCAGGAAGTATCTGGAGGTCTCTGGTCCTCGCACACTGAATTCATGGTTACAGAACGATAGGCGACAAGGCTGAGATATAAACTCACCAGACTTTGCGCCAGGGACCTCAATTGTCAGTGGAGAGCTCAGTTCTGAGTGGTGCCTCAAGGGCACCTCTTGTAAGGGAGCAAAAGGAGGCCAAAGAACATGACTTTGCCCTGCACCAATAACCTCCTTCAAACAGTAGCGCTGTTTTCTCAATTTTAAAACTGAGACTTTCACCCTAAGAGTTCATTTGAAACACAGGTTTTATTTCTTTTTAAAAAAATTTGTTCAACCATAATTTATCAATAATTGTAGAATAGAAAGTAGATCTGAACAATACTCTCAACCAACCTGATCTGACATTGAGAATAAGATATTCCACCCAGCAACAGCAGAACACACATGCTTTTTAAGTCAACATGGTAAATATTTCATGTTTACTTAAAACCATATTCTGGGCTATAAAACAAGTCTCAACACATTTAAAAGGATTCAGTGTTCACCAACCACAGCAAGAGAAAGATAACTGAAACATTCCCAAATATTTGAAACTTACCTATAAACCAAAGAAAAAGTAAAGAATATTAGAAAGTATTCTGAACTTCTGCGGGCATGGTGGCTCACGCCTGTAATCCCAGCACTTTGGGAGGCCGGGGCAGGGGGATCACTTGAGGCCAGGAGTTCAAGACCAGCCTGGCCAACATGGCAAAACCCCATCTCTACAAAAAATACAGAGCGAGACTCTGTCTCAAAAAAAATTGTAAACACAGCATATCAGAAATTGTGGAATACTGGTAAAGCATAAATATTTAGGGAAAATTTTATAGTGCTTGATGTCTATCTTTAAAAAGAAAAGATTTCAAACTATAAAGTATGTGGACAACTGATTTTTGACAAAGACACAAAAGCAATTAGTGGAGAAAGGATCGTCTTTTCAACAAATGAACTTGAACAATTAAATATCCATAAGCAAAAAAATAAACTTCAATCCATCCTTGCACCATATACTACACAAAAATCAACTCAAAATGGATCACAGACTTATATGTAAAACCTAAAATTATAAAACTTTTAGAAGAAAATGTAAGAAAACAACACAATTAAAAAGCAGGCAGAAGATTCAAACAGGTACTTCACCAAAAAAGATACACAGAGTACAAATAAACACATGAAAAGATGCTCATCATTAGGAATTAAAGAAGTCCAAATTATAATCACAATAAGCTATCATTACATACTTATTAGCATGGCTAAAATTAAGAAGACTGATCATACTAAGTGTTGGTGAGGTTGAGGAGAAACTGGACCTGGAATTATGTCTCATACACTGCTTGTGGTTATGTAAAATGGTAAAAAACTGCTTAGGAAAACAAATTGAAAGTTTCTTAAAAAGTTAAGCATACACCTACCATATGATCCAGCCATGCCACTTGATATATGGTCTGGCTCTGTGTCCCCCACTAAATCTGACCTTGAATTGCAATCCCCATAATCCCCACGTATCAAGGGCAAGACTAGGTGGAGGTAAGTGAATCATGGGGGTGGTTTCCCCCACGCTGTTCTCATGATAATGAGTGAGTCTCATGAGATCTGATAGTTTTATAAGCGTCTGGCATTTCCCCTGCTCGCACTTCTCCTTCCTGCCACCGTGTGAATAAGGTGCCTGCTTCCCCTTCCCCTTCTGCCATGATTGTAAGTCTCCTGAGGCCTCCCCAGCCATACTGAACTGAGAGTCAATTAAACCTCTTTCCTTTATAAATTACCCAGTCTCAGGTATTTCCTTATAGCAGTATGAGAATGGACTAACACACCACTCTAGGTATTCACCCAAGGAAAAACAAAGTATATGTCCATACACACTTGTATACAAAAGTTCACAACAGCTTTATCTGTAATAAGCCTTAAACAACTCCAACATTCATCAACAGGTAAAAAATAAATTGTGGTATACACATATAATGGAATACCATTCAGCAATAAAAAAAAAAAAATAAGCCACTGATATACACAACATGGATGAATCTCAAAATAATTATGCTGTATAAAAGAGCCAGACCAAAAAACAGAATATGAGCACATTCATATAAAACTCTAGAATACACACTAATCTGTAGTGACAGAAAGCAGATCAGTGGTTGCCTGGAGGGGATGGAGGAATGGAGAGGCAAGAGGAAGAGACTACCAAGGACCATAAAGAAACTTTTAGGGGTGATGGGTATGCGCTGTATCCTGATTACAGTGACAGCTTAATCTGTGTACACATCCGTCAAAGTTTATTGGCTGGGTGCAGTGACTCACTCCTATAATCCCAGCACTTTGGGAGGCCGAGGAGGATGGATCATTTGAGGTCAGCAGTTCAAGACCAGCCTCGCCAACAGGGTAAAACCCTGTCTCCACCAAAAATATAAAAATTCACAGGGATTGGTGGCGCACACCTGTACTCCCAGCTACTCTGGAGGCTATGGCAGGAGAATCACTTGAGCCCTCGAGGCGGAGGTTGCAGTGAGCTGAGATCGCACCACTGTACTCCAGCCTAGGTGATAGAGACTCCATCTCAAAAAAAAAAAAAAAAAATCAATGTCAATGATACTTCAAAACAATATGCAGTTTTTTGGTGTTAATTATACCTCAATAAAGTTTTAAATAAAATGACTGAAACAATAAATAGCCATTGACAATTTTTAAGAAAATGAGTACAATTAAGTCTGTATTTCCGGAAAAAAAGGTAACACAGGTGGCAATGTAGAGGACAGAAGGGAGGTGAAAGAGACTAAAACAAGGATTTTAATCAGGAAGCTATTGCTAAAGTCCAGGTAATAAAACAAGAAAGATTACATAGGTCATTTAATGTCTTTTGGCCTCTATTTTCTTAACTGTAAAATAAGGGTACTACCTACATCACAGGGTTATTGTGAAGATCAAATAGAATACTATATATGAAAATGCTTTTGAGCCATAGAATAAAATACAGATATTAAAACACTATGATTAATACTGCAATTACAGACATATAATTATTTATTGTCCTTTCCTTCTAATATTATCATGGTATATCAGTGGTCTTCTAACTCCTAACCTGCTGTCAAATATATGGCCAGAGCTCTCTTTAGGTAGGTAAGTATCAGAACTTTCCCGGCCTACATGTGTATAGGAATACATTCATAAGAGCTACGTATTTAGTCCGAATCTATTGAGAGCTCAAATCCTCCAGCCTCAAAGACAGAAGTTTAGCATTTATAGCTCCTGGGATCTCATTCCCTATATCATATATGGGTGTGATTACAGACAGGAGATAAAGCCTTTCCCCAGAGTGAAGGACTGAACCGTTTTTAAAACATTCATTCACCATCTCCTCACCCAACAGTCTTTTCAGAGTTTTGTTTCCAGCCTCATACCTCATCCATTGACATATCCCATACTCTGCAAATTTCATTCTCCATTTCTTCATCAAGATCTGTCAGCTGCTCCTCATCATCTGAGCTAGATTTGGTGTTTTCAGGGCTAACAATCTTCAGAAACACAAAGAAAGAAAACATGAATAAAAGTTGTCTACAATACTAACCAGGTACCCAAATACAGCAGGTGATCAAATAACATTTCCTCGTAATGCTGATGAGAAAAAAATTTGATTCCTGGCCAGGGCCACTGTCTGTGTGGAGTTTGCATGTTCTCCCCAAGTGTGCATGAGTCTGTTCCAGATACTTTAGTTTCCTCCTACACCCCCCAAATTTGCACATTAGCACAACGGGTATCTAAATGGTCCCAATCTGAGTGAGTGTGGGTGTGTGTGTACCTGTGATGGGATGGCATCCTGTCCAGGGCTGGTTTCTGCCTTGCACCTTGAACTGCTGGTACAGGCTCCAGCCACCCTCAACCCTGAACAAGAGCAAGTGGGTTGGGAAATGGATGAATACAAATTATTATAAAACAAAAATCTGTAAAGAAGACAATAACCATAGAGATGCACGACAATAATTATGTGGTAGGAAAGTGCTCAGTAAGCCTGCCTTATTTGTTATTGTTTTTGGACTGTACAGTAGTAAGAGGTGATCATTTTTGCTTTGTAAACATTTATTCCTTGATTTAACACAATCAAAGAATAAAGGCTGTAGTGATAATCACTACAACCACCATCACTCACTAACTCACCAAAACTGGGTGAATAATTATCTTGTTTTTATTAACCTTTCCTAAACGTATTATAGCTCACATTTATCTCAATGTTTAATATTAGAAGTGTTTTAGGTCCTCATTTAGAAGTTTGGTGATGTTCTTGTGTCCAGAAATATGCCACAGGGACTTAACTCTTGTTTATATCAATTAGCTATGATAAAATTGGTTTCATTATCAGTAATTTTGCTTACAGTCACAATTTCCAAGAACCTACTGATGTTAAGTGAGCACTTACTTTAATATTAACCCATAATCGTTTAGAAGTCACAAAGAGGCTATCAGCAAAGTATCTTCTCTTGCAAAAACCTTCTTTAAAAATGTAGTGCCTTGGGTAGATCTATTCTTTCAACATTCACAAAGTAAATACTGTTGCTAGGCACTGGGGTAGATATACAAAGACAAGTAAGATATAATCCCTTACATTTAAGCTTTTTTTTTTTTTTTTAACTTTTAGGATCTAGTGGGGAAAGACATGTAAAGGGATAGTCATATTAGAAAAGGCAAAGTGATTCAACTGAATTGTGGACAAAGAGTTCTGGTAGCAAAAACGATGGACCAATGACCTATTCCCGGGAGAAGATGGGGAACCTTCCCTTAGGTGCTGATATTTAAGCTAAATTTTAAAGGAAGAATAGTAGTTTGTCATGTGAAGAAGGAGAGAAGTGAGTATTCAGAGGAAAGCACAAGAGTTCAGAGTTAAGAAAGGGCCTAGCATGTTTGCGGATGGTGAACAGTTCAGTGTTGATGGAACACTGTGTATCATGAGAAGATGAGGCTGGAAAATGTACAAACAGCCCTGGATTCCAAGCTTCAAGAAACATGCATTTTTCTCCCAGGCAAAAAGAACTAAGAGCAGTATCATCAATAGCCCTGTCTTTAAAGAAGATTATTCTGGCAGCCGTGTAGAAAATTGACTGGAGAGGATAGACAATAGAAGCAGAGGAACCAATTAGGGAAACATGGGGGGAAGAAAACACATTTACTGACAGCCTGCTATAAGCCAAACACCATGCTAAGCACTCTATTGCCATTATAATCTCACTTAACCTACACAATAACCTTATATATAATAATATAAATATTATAATCCCATTTTATAGAAATTAAGGGACAAATAGAGGTTCTGAGCCGTTAGGTGACCTGCAGCTAGTGGGTAAGGAAGCTGCGTTTTTTGTTTTTTTGAGACAGGGTCTCACTCCGTCCCCCAGCTTGGAGTGCAGAAGCTGGATCATAGCTCATTGCAGCCTCCAACTTCAGGCTCAAGCGATCCTCCAGCCTCAGCCTCCTGAGTCGCTGGGACTACAGGCGTGCACCGTCACGACCGGCTTTTTTTTTTTTTTTTTTAAGTTTGTAGAAACCAGGTCTATGTTGCCCAGGCTGGTCTCAAACTCCTGGGTCAAGCGATCCTTCCGCCTCGGCCTCCCAAAGTGTTGGGATTACAGAGGTGAGCCACCGCGCCTGGTCAGAAGCCACGTTTTTTATATAAAAGTTGTATAACCCTAAAGTCACCATTTATTCTATTACAACGATAGTCCATGAAATATATAAATTAAGGGCCTGGGCTTCAGAAATGACAGTGGGGATGGGGAGCAAAACCCGAGGAATGCAGTTACACGATCATGTATTTTTGGAGAACTTGCGAAAGCAAAAAGAACGGCAAGTATTTCAGCATCCCTACCATTATACTTCCCTTTGTGTCGAGAGACCCCGAGGGGGCCCAGATAGTTTTGGGGTCTGCAGCGGCCGGCGAAACGCAAGGAGCCAGGTCCCGCAGCGCACGCCTGGGGAAGGGTCTTTGTGGGGATGGCGGCTCCCGGGGCAGGAGGATTCGCCAGAGGCGGAGCCCCGGTGCCTGAGGGATGTAGGGACAGCCCACGCGTGGCGCGAGTTTCCACACCTGGATGAGTCCGCTGAGGACGCCGAAGAGCCAGTGTTTGCTGTAGACCGTGCTCCCTATGCAGTCTCCACCGGCCACCTCCTCCTCCTCCTCCTTGTCGCGACCCGGCGGCGGCGGCGAGGGGTTGCGGTCCATGACTTTGTCGCGTCCCGCGCTTGAAGGCCGTGCCGGAAGCTGCGGAGGAGACGACCGGCGCCCTAGTGCCAGAGCGCCCGGCGTACCCGGCGGGACTCCCCCTACAGCGCCCTCTGCTGTTCGGAGCCTGGCCAGCAGCCAAGGCGGCTTGACCTCCCCCACCCCACTATGCAGGACCCTGGCACGAACATACTCATAATTATTTGTCACCCTCACTGAATCAGGTGTTCCATTTCTCCAGGAGCTCTTAGCCTGATTGAAGAAGGAAGGGTGGGGAGCAGTGAGGAAGCCTCAGGAACAGATGTGAATCTCAAAGCTAGCGGACTTATTCTATTCGCCTTCTGATCTATGTTGCCCAGGCTGGTCTCGAACTTCTGGCTCAAGCAATCCTTCTGCCTCGGCCTCCCAAAGTGTTGGGATTACAAACGTGAGCCACCGCGCCTGGTCAGAAGCCACTTTTTTTATATAAAAGTTGTATAACCCTAATAATATAATCCTCTGATCTCTGGCCACTGTTGCCATTCCTAAAAATATCCGTAGGGGAAGCTGGATGGCTTGTGAGGGATTCCAGGGATCCAAAGTGATTCGAAAAACTAAAGAGGCACCATTTGTCCCCATTGGAATGGCAGGTTTTGCAGTAGTTGCTGCATATGGATTATACAAATTGAAGAGCAGGGGAAATACTAAAATATCACGTCACCTGATCCACATGCGTGTGGCAGTCCAGCTTTGTTGTAGGAGCAATGACTGTTGGTATGGGCTATTCCATGTATCCGGATTTCTACGCAAAACTTAAACCTTAGAAGAAGAGATGTTGTCTTTGTCTTGTTGGAGGAGCTTGACTCATTAATGAGTCATCTCATTATTGAAGTTACATGTTTATGTTGAACATAAATTATTTGGGTAGGTTCAGATGATACTACGGTATTTTGAATATTCGCTTCCTTTCGTGTAGGCTTGATTTGCCTGGTGACCAAATTATTAGTGACTAGTTCACTAACTAGATCATTCAGGGGAGCCAAGTTAACACACAAGAAACATGTCACCTAAATGCACTTGATGGTGTTAAAATGTCCAACTTCTTAAACTGTTAAGATGAAATTAATACTAAGGAAGATAGCAGGCCAATCCTGAAGTACTCCCAGTTTGCTGCAGAATCTTGCATGCTTCGAATGTTAAGAGTCCAATTTACTCCAGTTAATTTAACTTTTTTTCTGTCTGTCTTGTGGACTGGCTGGCTCTTTTAGAACTCTTTAAAAAAAGTGCATGAAATATAACTTGTAAAGCCTCCTACAACTGACAGTATTGTGTGCGTGTGTTTAAACCGAATCTAGAAATCTTATAACAGACCTGCATAGTATTAGTATTGATTAAAGAACCACAATTGTAAACATGAGAAAACCTTAATTATGGATTTCAGTTTAGCACTTTTGTAATTGCAGAATTACATTTTTGCTGCTGTTATATTAGAATAATTTTTCAGTGTCATCTTGAAATAGAAATGTGTATTTTAAGCACCCATGCAAAGGTAAATGAAAAACACTTCTTTCTCCATAAGAATCGTAAACATTAAACTAAACAAATTACCTATGATGGAATTGATTTACAACTACCCACTTTGATTTAATGGAATTAAATTTATAGATGATATAAGCTACTTCCACATGAAATTTCAAAAATATCAATATAATGACCAAACAGGAATGGAGACATGAAATTATTTATTTATTTATTTATTTATTTTATTTATTTATTTTGAGACGGAGTCTCGCTGTCGCCCAGGCTGGAGTGCAGTGGCGCGATCTCGGCTCACTGCAGGCTCCGCCCCCTGGGGTTCCCGTCATTCTCCTGCCTCAGCCTCCAGAGTAGCTGGGACTACAGGCTCCCGCCACCTCGCCCGGCTAATTTTTTTTTTGTATTTTTAGTAGGGACGGGGTTTCACCATGTTAGCCAGGATGGTCTCGATCTCCTGACCTCGTGATCCGCCCGCCTCGGCCTACCAAAGTGCTGGGATTACAGGCGTGAGCCACCGCGCCCGGCGGAAATTATTTAAAATAAAATGTCCACATGAATATTTTAAATACTCAGTCATAACTATATTAGAAAACATAATGAAGGTGTCCAATGTTTGCCTAGAATTACTGTGATACTTATGTCAAAGTCAAACAAAACATAGAGATGAATATCTAAATTTAAAGCAATTGATTTAGAAAGTAAGAATTACAATTCAGGGCATACACACAGATGAGACAGGTGGGCGTCTTCAATATATCTGAAGTACAAAGAGAAGGTTGGGGCTTTTATAAAAAGGAGAAATGTTACACGTTGTTTTGAAAGAAATTTTATTGGTTTTAGTAAGTTTTGGGGGAGCTTGCAAGCTAGGATTGGTGAGAGATGGCAGCAGGTAAAATTAGTCTTAGAGTCACAGTAGGTTGTTTCAGCAGTTGTTAGATAAAACTGGTCTCCGTTTACAAGAGGCAGTTTCAGCAGTCAGGCTTGCGGAGAGTTACCTTTTTGGAGACAGAGGGTCTCCCTGTGTTGCTCAGGCTGGTCTCCAACTCCTGATCTCAAGTGATCCTCCCACCTCAGCCTCCCAAAGTGTTAAGATTACAGGCATGAGCAACCATACCCAGCTCATTTCTTTTATTTATTTTATTTTAATTAATTAATGTATTTATTTATTTTTTGAGATGGAGTCTCGCTCTGTCGCCCAGGCTGGAGTGCAGTGGCACGATCTCGGCTCACCGCAAGCTCCGCCTCCCGGGTTCACACCATTCTCCTGCCTCAGCCTCCCGAGTAGCTGGGACTACAAGTGCCCACCACCACGCCTGGCTAATATTCTTTGTATTTTTAGTAGAGAGGGGGTTTCACCATGCTGGCCAGGATGGTCTCGATCACCTGACCTCGTGATCCACCGCCTCGGCCTCCCAACTCATTTCTTTTATTATATACACACATATAGGTTATGTTTACCAATCATCATATTGATGTGAGTCCACAATTCAATACTTGCTGGTTTATGATATATAATTTATGTTAAATTGTGACATATACTCATGGTATATTGTTCGTTTTATTCTTAATAAAATAAAAATGAGTTTTAAAAAGAAGAGGCCAGGACTGGGCGCGATGGCTCATGCCTATAATCCTAGCACTTTGGGAGGCTGAGGCGGGCTGATCACTTGAGGTCAGGAGTTCAAGACCAGCCTGGAAAACATGGAGAAACCTGGTCTCTACAAAAAATATGAAAATTAGCCAGGCATGGTTGTGCACACCTGTATTCCCAGCTGGGAAGATGGCTTGAGCCTGGGAGGTGGATGTTGCAGTGAGCTGAAATCGCACCGGTGCACTCCAGCCTGGGTGACAGAGTGAGATCCTGTCTCAAAAAAAAAAAAAAAAAAAAAAGAGGCCAGTCTAAAATTCATTTGTAAGTTGTTGGCATTACTGAGATAACCTCCCAATGTCTTCTCAACTTTTATTTGAGTCTGATACTCACAGCTAGGCTCCGTGAGTTTTGTTTTTTTTTCTTTTCTCTTTGGATCTCAGGTGCACAGAATTGGATTAATCATAATCCTTAGTTATTACACACTCTCCAATGTCATCAGTGTGCTAATCAAACAGAATTATATTTTATAACCAGAAAGCAGGTTTTTTTTCCTTTCTTTTTTTTTGTCCCAATATCTCTCACTTTGATCCTGAACACAAGTCAATTCATGCCTTCCCTAGTTACTCAAAGGTTATTGAAAGTACTGTACAGGCCAGGTACGGTGTTCTCATGCCTGTAATCTCAGCATTTTGGGAGGCTAAGGTGGGAGGATCACTTGAGCCCAGGAGTTCAAGACCAACCTGGGCAACATAGTAAGACCCTGTCTCTACAAATGTTCTTTTTAAAATTAGCCAGGTGTGGTGGGGAGCACCTGTAGTCCCAGCTACTCAGGAGGTTGAGGTGGGAGGGTAGCTTGAGCCCAAGAAGTTGAGACTGCAGTGAGTGGTGATCATGCCACTGCACTCCAACCTGGGCAACAGAGCAAGACTCTGTCTCAAATAACAAAACAAAACAAAACAAACAGTGTTATACAGGTAGTAATTTAAAGCCACAGGTTTGATGGCATTTAGTTTATCTCAAAATGGTAACTAGAAAGTCCAGGTCCAAGTCATGATTTGAAGCTTCCAATTCATTTAAAATGAAAATTTCTCTCCCCTTTCCTAGTTAATCCCACTATAGATGGGTACTTCAGTCTGGAGGGGGGTGATGACTTTGTTTCCTTCCCTGCTTCCTCGTCCCACAGATACACAGCTGCTCTTTCTGACCTCTCCCCGATTAGGGGGGAAGGATTGGAAGTGAGAGGGGAGGGAAAGGAAAATTCTTACTTGACTGGTGTTTTCATAAGATGGTTTCATGTTCTTTGGGCCCAGCAGGTGTTTAAAGCTGATTCTGTGTATGTGTGTTGTGGATTCTTCACATATACCACCTCCATCGCTGGAGACGCCTCTCCACAGCTCCCTTGAATAGCGATGCAACCTCCTCCATCTTGCTGGTTTTTTCTCAGCTCCTTATTGCTCCTCACACACACAGATTTGATATGAGATTCATAGATTACTAACTAGGGTAGCTCATGGAATACATTCATAGGAGCAGTGATTACATGAACTCATATGTGCAAGCGTGTTTTATAAGTTCTAAACTCCAGTGCAATTGCTAGTTACAGCAAATGGTTAAGAATGTTGACTCTAGCATCAAACTAGCAATGCAACTTGTGTATGTTATCTAAATTGTCTGTGCCTCACGTTTCCTGAGCTCTAAAATAAGGATAATTAAAGTGTGAGGATCTAGTGGATAACAGAAGAAATCACTTAGACCAGTGCCTGGCCCTTGGTCACCGCACCATGAAGAGTAACTGTCATTCTACCACCTTTATCATGATCACACATTCTTTCACTGCCATTGACTCATTTAGATGAGCTTGAAAATCAACCAGCAGGAGTACTGCCATATTAACCACTGACTCTGACAAGGATGGAACTGGATTCTCAAGAAGGCATGAACAAAGTGCTATAGAGGCATTCATTATTACCCCAGGGTAAGGATTTAGGAGCTGACAGATCTGATTCACTGAGAAGATGACATTTTACCCTGGCACAAACCAAGGAGTAGTCAAAAAGATAAGAGAAATAGCTTTGAAAGGTATTTCTTAGCACCATGGACAGGGACTGGTTGACACTGGGTTTGGGAAATGAAGTGGGGAAAGATTCCTGGGATTATGCCTCCGTGGCAGGGAAAGAGAACACTGAGGAATCCGGAGTCCTGGGAGGGAAGAAAAAAGGAAAGGACATAGCTGACTGGACAGAAAGGAGGCCTGGACATAGAGGGGCCTAGAAACAGTCCACTGTAACCAGAGATACTTGGGCCAGCAAGACCCAGGAGAGAGGATCCAACTTGGGAAATAAACTATGTGGAGTGTCTGAGAACACCCCTCTCCAAGAATCCAGGATTTTCTGGGATCATGAAAGGAATAACCTCAGGCTACACAGTGAACTTGGAGATGGTCACTGCTGGGGCCAATTCATTGTAACTCCAAGTACTTTTGCTTTTTTTTTTTTTTTTTTTTTTTTTTGCATTTTTATTTTATTTCTTTCTTTCCTTCTTTCTAACTCTCTTCTCCCTTTCTTCATTTTTCCATTTCTTCTTTTCTTTCTTTTTAGAGACAGGGTGTTGCTCTGTTACCTGGGCTGGAGTGCAGTGGTGTGATCACAGCTCACTGCAACCTTGAGTTCCTGGGCTCAAGCTATCCTCTGGCTTCAGCTTCCCAAGCAGCTGGGATGATAGGTGCACATAACCACACCTGGCTGTTTTTTGTTTGTTTGTTTGTTTTTTGTTTTATAGAGATGGGGGTCTTGCTATGTTGCCCAGGCTGGTCTCAAACTCCTGGCTTCAAGCAATCCTCCCCCCTCAACCTCCCAAAGTGTTAGGATTACAGGCATCAGTCACCATGTCTGGCCCTTATTTGCCTTTTTGAAGGCATATTATTTCTCTACAAAACCATCTGGGCCTGCTGTTTTCTTTGTAAGAAGATTTAATCTCTTAAAATAATTACAGGCTAATCTAGATTCTCATTTCTTCTTTAGTCGGTATTTGTAAATTGTATTTTTCTATGATTTGTTGATTTTTAATTTAGTTTTAGGCTTCATTACTGAAGTTGTTCATAGGATTATCTTATTATCTTTTCTATTTTATGAACCATATAATTAGAGGCTTATAGTTGGTCCATATTATGGTCCATACAATGTGGTCCATGTATAGATATAGTTTTCTCCCCAATTCCCACTATTGTGCATTAGTGCTTTATGTTTTAAAAAATAAAACAGTGATGTTTATTGGTCATCCCTATGGTTCTAAACAGGCCCATGATCCCAGGAAGACTGTCATATTGTGCTTCCAGATTCCAATAACAAACTGGATTTCACAAGCATTTATTAAGCATTTTTATGTGTTCTATATCAAGTACTAGGGATATAGAATTCAGTAACTGTAGGTCAACAAATGTCCCTGGCCTCAGGGGCTCACAGCCAGGTCTCCTGAGAGCAGATTGAAAAGGAAGCTCAGTATTTCTCTGGCAGGCCAGCAGGTCGGAAGTGATTGGGGTCTTTGCCACTCTGGCCCCATTTGTTGGTAGCCTGGCCAGCCAGCGAATCCTCTGCATGGTCTCCTGTGAGTCTCTGGACGTTCTCTCTGGCATCACTGTAGTCCAGGCAAGCAAGGAGATTAATCACCAGGCCAGTGAGCAACAGCCCACCTTCCCATTCTCCACTTTCCAAGGGAGGACTCTGGGAGAAGCCCAGGAAGGCCAAGGAAGGAGGGGTGAAAACAATGACCCTGCCTGGGCACTGCCCCACTCAGCCAGGCTGGGCACCCCTAGGCTGGATGAACAGCACCCAGAGAGGGAGGGTGAGGAATCACTCACTTCTACCATCCACTCAGACCCTCGCACTAAGCACACAGGCAGAGAGAGGGCAAGAGGAGGAGGGGCTGCAGCCTCTAACTTCTCTGCAAGGAGCTTACCTCTCTCCTGACTGTCCAAGGCAGGCAAGCTCTGCTCACTCATTCCTGGCAACATCAGGAATGTGCATTACCTGATCACTTCTGTAGCCCAGACAGCCCCAAGCCCCCTTTGTACAGCATCATAGTTCCCCCAAGCATGGAAGTATTTGTCTGAATTTTTTGTAATTGGCTTCTTTCATGTCAGAGTAGGCTTTCCACATGTCTTTAGTCCCTGGAAAGGAATGAAAATGATCGAAACAATTATATACTGGGAAAATAGAGGAATGAACAGTTTTCTTCTCACTACTTTCCTCCCGAAGATTTCAGCCTTCAACAAAGCCCTTGGAAATTATATTGGCTTGAAATAAATATTCTTCTACTTTTCACTTCTCTGGGTTAATGTAATGAGAATTGTACTTGGTGTAAGTTTCATTCTGTTTGATTCCATTCTAAGTTCTGTTATTACTTTGTTTTAACCATGTGTGATGCACCTAAAGAAGAGATGAAATGGTCCTTAAGGGATGTTTCATTGTACAATGAACTTCTACCTGGAAGGACCCAGGGAATCCTCAGTTCCCTGGTGTGAGAACACAGGGGATTCTGAGGGAGGCTGCAGACATACGGCGCTCCTAACCTAGTCAATGAGAGAAATTCATGCCTGTAGGTAGAGTGAGGACAGCTTGGTCCTGAGTACATCTGAATGTCCAGGCTATAAATAGAAACTGACATCTGTCAGAATTCAGTCAGCAAGTGATAAAGGTGAGTTACCTAAGAAAGCTTTATACTACTGGGTAATCAAATTCAGAAAAAGGACAACTGACCCACTAGTTCAGAACCTCAATGTCCTCCCCAATGAAATGGAGGAGTATTGCCTGCCTCAGAGTGATTACGCAGAAGAGCAGAGAAAATACATGTATGATGTCTAGAACATTGTAGGTGGTCAATATATTATCATTTCACTTCTCTGGTCCTTAGGAAAGGTGGCATAAGAAAAAAGAAGGGCTAAACTAAGATGAGGAGCAGGGAGTTACAGACTGAAGGGATCTGATCAAGCTAGAATTAAGTGACGAAGATTTTTTAGAAAATTAACTGATTACGGAAAAGGGGGAACTCAAATATAGAGTTATAATCATGGCTTATATAATTTCTCTATTAGATAACTCATCTTCATTTTATGCATTTATTACTCCCGGTGTTAAATTGATTGCTTTTATTGAGAGTTTATGACATTTTTACTCTACTTATTCCTCTGAGTTACTGACTTAAATGGCTCCTTGATGTTCAGATTGGCTTAATAAGTACTTCCAAAATTCCTGGCACATTTTATCACTTTCGGCAGCAAAACAAGAGGTAGTGGTTCTCAACCTTTGCTGTGCATAAAAATCTACCGAGGTGCTTAGTAAAGGCAAGATTTCTAGGCTCTGTCCCAAGAGACTGTGGCTGCTGGGGGCAGGGGGTAGGGTATGGACCCAGGAATCTTCATTTCATTTCACAAAGCATTCCAGAATCCGGGTGATTCTCACGCAAGTGGTCCCAGAACAACCCTTTGAAAAATATTAACCTAAGGAATGAAAGATATTTGTAGTTGAGTGTGTGAACATGTAAATAGGATTAAAAGCAAATCCTTAAAACCATTTTTCAGAGACTCAGAAAAATAATAATACCTGAAATTTAAAATACTGCATTCTGAAAACAAAATTTTGCCACTTTATTATGGCTAGTGGGGTATATTTCTCCCTCTCTCTCTCTCTCTGTCTCTCTAGATGGAGTCTTGCTCTGTCTCCTAGGCTGGAGTGCAGTGGTGTGATCACAGCTCACTGCAACCTCTGCCTCCTGAGTTCAAGCAATTCTTCTCCCTCAGCCTCCCGAGAGGCTGGGATTATAGGCGCATGCCACCACACCCAGCTAATTTCTGTATTTTTAGTAGAGACAGGATTTCGCCATGTTGGCCAGGCTGGTCTCGAACTCTTGACCTCAGGTGATCTGCCCACCTCAGCCTCCCAAAGTGCTGGGATTACAGGTGTGAGCCACTGTGCCCAGCCCTCGGGGTATATTTCTCTTGCTAGCAGTTTCCTGGCCATATATAAGCCCCAATAGAACCACCATCAAGGTAATTCACTGTAGGTTTTACTGGGATAAGTGGAGCTAGACTTACCTTCCAAAGGCACCACATCCTATTTGCCATTTCTTAGATAAAGGATGAGCTATGTGTTCACAAATCCGAAACTCTTGTTTTGAAAGCAGCAGAGTACCGTGATTAAGAGCAAGTTCTGCAGAGCAAGACTGCCTGGGTTAATCCTGCTCTGCTTTGGAACTTCTTTACCTATCTTGGGGTTTGTGTGTGTGCGTGTGTGTGTGTGTTAGTGTGTGTGTGTGTGTGTTAGCTTCTCTGTTAAGGGAGAATGCTGCTTGCATCATAGGACTAAATGATGGAAACCAATTCATTAGTACATTTAAACAGTGCCTAGTACGTATTAAAATCTCAGCTAAGCTTGGTTGTTTTTATGGGGACGGTTGGCTCCGTTCAGCTTCCCCATGGACTCGCCTCACACTTTTGATCCACCTGCTTCCTGGCTTCCCAGGAGACATAGACATGAACTGTCCCAGATTTCCCACTAGGGGGCAGTAGAGCCCCACCGGTATTATGGGAACATGCACCCCTGAACTCCACATCTGTCTCACGGTCCTGCTGAAAAGAGGCAGCTCACACCTTATGCGGCCTCGGCTGGAGGATCCTCATAGAAGAGTGTCAAAGCTGTCCAGAAAAGCATGAGGAACCACGCTTACGAAAAACCATGCCCCTTCTCTATCCATCTGTGGCATCACTAGCACCTTTGCCCAGTGGGGATGTGGCCTCTGCTCAGCTGCATCCTGGGGGCAGCCAGAAGCAGCCTCCTGCCCCCTATCCTGTGGACCTCACCTTGGCCAGCTGCCTTGAGGAATGTTAACCATCCTTGGCTGCTGACACCCAGGACCAGGGAGCAGAAAATGATGCCAGTGGAGAGCTTCATCCTGCTGCAGGGCCAAGGAAACACAACCAAGGATAATACACATTTTGTTTCAAGTTTTTATTTTTTGTAATGTTAGTCCATTCTTTCATTCCAAGAAAAAAACCCACTCGGTTTTACACACTCACACACACACACACACACACACAGGTGTATGTGTATAGATAAAAGATAGAAGGTCAGAGGGTCTACGTCTCCATTTCCATTTGTCTCATTGGAATCCCAGTATCTGACAGAAGAGGAGCAGTGACCCAGGATAAAGCAAATAGACAAAAGTCACACCATGTTTGAGAATCATTATTTTAGATTAGAGCCTGCCAAAATTAGGAATTATGCCTCTTTCTGGGTTCTGAGCATATTTTAGGCACAGTAAAATGAAAGTTATAAGGCAGATAGCCATCAGAGGATTTCCCTGTCCCTTTGGTTCTTATCTAAGGCAATGCTAAGCAACATTTGAATATTCCCTACACAACTTCCATTCCTTGGAAAAGGTGGGATTCCCTGTGGTCAGTGTAGTATCTGAGCTGGCGTGGCTCACTTGGTCCCAGGAGTAGACAGTAGAAGAGGGGGAAGAGGAGGGGAGTTGTCAACCATCCACAGCCACTGGTCATGGTGTACTTGGAGGAGCTGCTTCATAAAGCAGCGCATGTGATGTCCAGACCTCCTTTTTCCTACTCTTCTTCAGGCAGAAATTGAGGGCCAATGATCACATCCTGTCACAATTATTTTACTCCCTTTGGAACCATTCAATGCTGGAAATCTACTTTCTCATTTTATTCAAGTCATTCTCTTCTTTGATAGAAGTTGATATGGTTTGGATCTGTGTCCCCACCCAAATTTCATGTTCAATTGTAATTCCCAATGTTGGGAGTGGAGCCTAGAGGGAGGTGATTGAATCAGGAAGGCTGTTTCTCATGAAAGGTTTAACAGCATCCCCCTTGGTACTGTCATCGTGATAGTGAGTGAATTCTTTTGAGATCTGGTTATTTAAAAGTGTGCAGTACCTCCCCCCTCACTCTCTTTTGTCCTTGCTCCCACCATGTGAGATGCCTCACTCACCCTCTGCCTTCGCCATATTGAAAGTTTCCTGAGGCTTCCCCAGAAGCAGAAGCCACTATGCTTCCTGTACAGACTAAAGAACCATGAACCAATATAACCTCTTTTCTTTATCAAGCACCCAGTTTCAGTCATTTCTTTATGGCAGTATGAGAACGGACTAATACAGAAGTATTAGAAAGCAAGTGGGGTGGAGACACTGGCTCATGCTTATAATACCAGCACTTTGGGAGGCTGAGGCAGAAGGATCACTCGAGGCCAGGAACTCAAGACCAACCTGGGAAACACAGCAAGACCCCATCTCCACTATATATCTGTATATATATTTTTTAAATTAGCGGAGTGTGGTAGTATGCACCTGTGGTCCCAGCTACTCAGGAGGCTGAGGCAGGAGGACTGCTTGAGCCCAGGAGTTGGAGGCTATGGTGAGCCATGATCACGCCACTGCACTCTAGCCTGGGTGACAAAGTGACACACTGACTCGTAGGAAAAAGAGCAAGAAAGCGAGTATGATTTCTAGATACCAAGAGGAACTCCTCACAGGGACTTTGACAAGCCTTGCCTGTTCTCTTCCTTTGTTACTTAATGTATTCTGCCTTCCGGGAAGTTACACGCAGTTTCTTATGGTGCCAAGCTGAGAATAATAGACAATAACGGCAGTCAGTTCTTTTCACTTGTTTCTCCTGAAAAAGAAAGATTTCCTGGCATGATATCAGAGTCCCCAGGCCTTAAAGGGATTTTCCAACAGTCTCTTATAAGTGACTACGTGTCCTGGTTTGCATGAGATCAGCGTCTATTGTCCAAGCTTAATAGTGGCACATCTTTTCATTGTCTACAATGGCCTGGATTGAACAGTAAATCAGATGGTAGCACTACTCTGATAACCTTGTGTGACCAGGCTGATTGAGAGGCCCAAGACACCTCCATTCTTTTAAGTTACAATTAATTTAAGTAGAAGAGAAGAATACTAAGGCTTAATTCTATTAGGAATTAGAAAAACAAAAATCAGAAAAGCCCAAAAGTCCACAGGTATCGTGACTAAGAATGACATCTCAGACCTAAGCCCCAGTCTTAGAAGACCAGCGGGAAGAACTTTATATTCCCTAAATATAAAATGAAGAAAATAATGATACAAAATCACTACCCTCAAAAAATTCACATTTAATGAATCCTAGTTATCAGAATAGTAGATATAGGAAGGATGCAGAAAAATACAACTCCCTTGTAGGGTTGTTGTGAGGATTAAATGATTAATGCTGACAGGGACTTGGGTTAATTCTGGGCACGTGTAAAGCATTTAATGAATTTTAGAGCTTCCACCTTAACCAAGAAAATGCATAATAATTTATATTTTCCAGGAGACAGAAATATTAATTACAATATTATTACCAAGGCAACCTATTATTAAGACATTAGTAAGTAAGATTACCAATTAGAGCTACAGTTATAAGGACCAAGGTTTATTTTCACATAGTGTCAGAGACGTTTGAACCAGAGCGACTCTATTTGGTGTGAGGGCTAGGAAAACGAGGCTGAGATTGCTAGGCTGCATGCTCAGAAAGTTAGGCATTCCTAACCTCTAGACGTTTACAGTTAAGGGAACAAATTCGTAATGTTTACTAAACAGACCCAGACTTGGGAGTGTGCAAATATCCCAATATTTGGAGAACAAAGACATTCCTAATTTTTCTTTAAAGATAATAATATTGGCCGGGCGCGGTGGCTCACGCCTGTAATCCCAGCAATTTTGAAGGCCCAGGTGGGTGGATCACGAGGTCAGGAGTTCGAGAGCAGCCTGGGCAAAATGGTGAAACCCCATCTCTACTAAAAATACAAAAAGCAAAATTAGCTGAGTGTGGTGGCGCGCGCCTGTAGTCCGAGCTACTTGGGAGGCTGAAGCAGGAGAATTGCTTGAATCCAGGAGGTGGAGGTTACAGTGATCCGTGATTGTGCCACTGCACTCCAGCATGGGTGACAGAGTGAGACGCCATCTCAAAAAAAAAAAAAGATAATAATATTGATTCTTGCAAAATATAGTAATTAAGAAAACAGGGCTGGGTGCGGTGGCACACGCCTGTAATCCCAGCACTTTGGGAGGCCAAGGCGGTGGATCACCTGAGGTCAGGAATTCAAGACCAACCTGCCCAACGTGGCAAAACCCTGTCTTTACTAAAAATACAAAAATTAGCTGTGCGTGGTGGTGGGCACCTGTAATCCCAGCTACTTGGGAGGCTGAGGCAGGAGAATTGCTTGAACTTGGTGGGCAGAGGTTGCAGTGAGCTGAGACTGTGCCACTTCACTACAGCCTCGGCAACAAAGCAAGACTTTGTCTCAAAAAAAAAAAAAAAAAGAAAGAAAGAAAGAAAGAAAAGAAAAAGAAAAAGAAAAGAAGAAATCTGTTATCACAAACCCTTGTAGCAGAACACATCTCCCCATGTATATAAGCAATTGTGCCTAGGGTGGACACGTTCCTTTTCTGACTTTCAGGAACGTTCTACTCTGTCTATGGAGTAGCTGTCCTTTTGTCACTTTACTTTCTTAATAAACGTGCTTTTACTTTGCACTGTGGACTCGCCCTGAATTCTTTCTTGTGCAAGATCCAAGAACCCTCTCTTGGGGGTCTGGATCCTGAGCCCTGTCCTGTAACAATAGGACATAAAATCATCTTCGAAGTCTGGGTAAAAGACTTGAAAGAAAAATCTTTCAAGATTTTTTTTTGTTAGAAATAACTGTTGCAAGGATATGTTTATGATGCAAAAAAACTGCATTGCTTGCATGCAAAAAAATCTGCATTGCAAAAAAATCTGCATTGCTTGCAGCTGCAAGAGATAACATTCCTTCAAACCTTGCTGAGACTTTTTTTGTTATTATTATACTTTAAGTTCTAGGGTACATGTGCACAACGTGGAGGTTTGTTACATAGGTATACATGTGCCATGCTGGTTTGCTGCACTCATTAACTTGTTATTTACATTAGGTATTTCTCCTAATGCTATCCCTCCCACGACAGGCCCCGGGGTGGGATGTTCCCTGCCCCGTGTCCAAGTGTTCTCATTGTTCAATTCCCACCTATGAGTGAGAATATGTGGTGTTTGGTTTTCTGTCCTTATGATACTTTGCTCAGAATGATGGTTTCCAGCCCCATCCACGTCCCTGCAAAGGACATCAACTCATCATTTTTTATGGCTGCATAGTATTCCATGGTGTATATGTGCCACATTTTCTTAATCCAGTCTATCATTGTTGGACATTTGGGTTGGTTCCAAGTCTTTGCTATTGTGAATAGTGCCACAATAAACATACGTGTGCATGTGTCTTTATAGCAGGGTGATTTATAATCCTTTGGGTATATACCCAGTAATGGGATGGCTGGGTCAAATGGTATTTCTAGTCCTAGATCCTTGAGGAATCGCCACACTCTCTTCCACAATGGTTGAACTAGTTTACACTCCCACCAACAGTGTAAAAGCTTTCCTGTTTCTCCACATCCTCTCCAGCATCTGTTGTTTCCTGACTTTTTAATGATTGCCATTCTAACTGGTGTAAGATGGTATCTCATTGTGGTTTTGATTTGCATTTCTCTGATGGCCAGTGATGATGAGCATTTTTTCATGTGTCTTTTGGCTGCATAAATGTCTTCTTTTGAGAAGTGTCTGTTCATATCCTTTGCCCACTGTTTGATGGGGTTGTTTGGTTTTTACTTGTAAATTTGTTGGAGTTCATTGTAGATTCTGGATATTAGCCCTTTGTCAGAGGAGTAGATTGCAAAAATTTTCTCCCATTCTGTAGGTTGCCCATTTACTCCGATGATACTTTCTTTTGTTGTGCAGAAGCTCTTTAGTTTCATTAGATCCCATTTGTCAATTTTGGCTTGTGTTGCCATTGCTTTTGGTGTTTTAGACGTGAAGTCCTTGCCCATGCCTATGTCCTGAATGGTATTGCCTAGGTTTTCTTCTAGGGTTTTTATGGTTTCAGGTCTAACATTTAAGTCTTTAATCCATCCTGAATTAATTTTTGTATAAGGTGTAAGGAAGGGATCCAGTTTCAGCTTTCTATATATGGCTAGCCAGTTTTCTCAGCACCATTTATTAAATAGGGAATCCTTTCCCCATTGCTTGTTTTTGTCAGGTTTGTCAAATATCAGATAGTTGTAGATATGTGGCATTATTTCTGAGGGCTCTGTTCTGTTCCATTGGTCTATATCTCTGTTTTGGTACCAGTACCATGCTCTTTTGGTTACTGTAGCCTTGTAGTATAGTTTGAAGTCAGGTAGCGTGATGCCTCCAGCTTTGTTCTTTTGGCTTAGGATTGACTTGGCAATGCGGGCTCTTTTTTGGTTCCATATGAACTTTAAAGTAGTTTTTTCCAATTCTGTGAAGAAAGGCATTGGTAGCTTGATGGGAATGGCATTGAATCTATAAATTACCTTGGGCAGTATGGCCATTTTCACAATATTGATTCTTCCTACCCATGAGCATGGAATGTTCTTCCATTTGTTTGTATCCTCTTTTATTTCATTGAGCAGTGGTTTGTAGTTCTCCTTGAAGAGGTCCCTCACATCCCTTGTAAGTTGGATTCCTAGGTACTTTATTCTCTTTGAAGCAATTGTGAATGGGAGTTCACTCATGATTTGGCTCTCTGTTTGTCTGTTACTGGTGTACAAGATTGCTCGTGATTTTTGCACATTGATTTTGTATCCTGAGACTTTGCTGAAGGTGCTTATCAGCTTAAGGAGATTTTGGGCTGAGACGATGAGGTTTTCTAAATATACAATCATGTCATCTGCAAACAGGGACAATTTGACTTCCTTATATCCTAATTGAATACCCTTTATTTCCTTCTCCTGCCTGATTGCCCTAGCCAGAACTTCCAACACTATGTTGAATAGGAGTGGTGAGAGAGGGCATCCCTGTCTTGTGCCAGTTTTCAAAGGGAAAGCTTCCAGTTTTTGCCCATTCAGTATGATATTGGCTGTGGGTTTGTCATAGATAGCTCTTATTATTTTGAGATACGTCCCATCAATACCTAATTTATTGAGAGTTTTTAGCATGAAGGTTGTTGAATTTTGTCAAAGGCCTTTTCTGCATCTATTGAGATAATCATGTGGTTTTTGTCTTTGGTTCTGTTTATATGCTGGATTACATTTATTGATTTGCGTGTGTTGAAGCAGCCTTGCATCCCAGGGATGAAGCCCACTTGATCATGGTGGGTAAGCTTTTTGATGTGCTGCTGGATTCAATTTGCCAGTATTTTATTGAGGATTTTTGCATCGATATTCATCAGGGATATTGGTCTAAAATTCTCTTTTTTTGTTGTGTCTCTGCCAGGCTTTGGTATCAGGATGATGCTGGCCTCATAAAATGAGTTAGGGAGGATTCCCTCTTTTTCTATTGATTGAAATAATTTCAGAAGGAATGGTACCAGCTCCTCCTTGTACCTCTGATAGAATTCGGCTGTGAATCCATCTGGTCCTGGACTTTTTTTGGTTAGTAAGCTGTTAATTATTACCTCAATTTCAGAGCCTGTTACTGGTCTATTCAGAGATTCAACTTCTTCTTCGTTTAGTCTTGGGAGCGTATATGTGTCGAGGAATTTATCCATTTCTTCTAGATTTTCTAGTTTATTTGCATAGAGGTGTTTATAGTATTCTCTGATGGTAGTTTGTATTTCTGTGGGATCGATGGTGATATTCCCTTTATCATTTTTTATTGCATCTATTTGATTCTTCTCTCTTTTCTTCTTTATTAGTCTTGCTAGCGGTCTATCAATTTTGTTGATCTTTTCAAAAAACCAGCTCCTGGATTCTTGGATTTTTTGAAGGGTTTTTTGTGTCTCTATCTCTTTCAGTTCTGCTCTGATCTTAGCTATTTCTTACTTTCTGCTAGCTTTTGAATGTGTTTGCTCTTGCTTCTCTAGTTCTTTGAATTGTGATGTTAGGGTGTCAATTTTAGATCTTTCCTGCTTTCTCTTGTGGGCATTTAGTGCTATAAATTTCCCTCTACACACTGCTTTGGGTGTGTCCCAGAGATTCTGGTATGTTGTGTCTTTGCTCTCGTTGGTTTCAAAGAACATCTTTATTTCTGCCTTCATTTCGTTATGTACCCAGTAGTCATTCAGGAGCAGATTGTTCAGTTTCCATGTAGTTGAGCGGTTTTGAGTGAGATTCTTAATCTTGAGTTCTAATTTGATTGCACTGTCGTCTGAGAGACAGTTTGTTGTGATTTCTCTCTTTTACTTTTGCTGAGGAGTGTTTTACTTCCAATTATGTGGTCAATTTTAGAATAAGTGTGATGTGGTGCTGAGAAGAACGTATATTCTGTTGATTTGGGGTGGAGAGTTCTGTATATGTCTATTAGGTCCGCTTGGTTCAGAGCTGAGTTTAAGTCTTGGATATCCTTGTTAATTTTCTGTCTTGTTGATCTATCTAATATTGACAGTGGGGTATTAAAGTCTCCCATTATTATTGTGTGGGAGTCTAAGTCTCTTTGTAGGTCTCTAAGGACTTGCTTTATGAATCTGGGTGCTCCTGTATTGGGTACATATATGTTTAGGATAGTTAGCTCTTCTTGTTGAATTGATCCCTTTACCATTATGTAATGGCCTTCTTTGTCTCTTTTGATCTTTGTTGGTTTAAAGTCTTTTTTATCAGAGACTAGAATTGCAACCCCTGCTTTTTTTTGTTTTCTTTCCATTTGCTTGGTAGAGCTTCCTCCATCCCTTTATTTTGAGCCTATCTGTGTCTCTGCACGTTGAGATGGGTTTCCTGAATACAGCACACTGATGGGTCTTGACTCTTTATCCAATTTGCCAGTCTGTGTCTTTTAATTGGAGCATTTAGCCCATTTACATTTAAGGTTAATATTGTTATATGTGAATTTGATCCTGTCATTATGATGTTAGCTGGTTATTTTGCTCATTAGTTGATGCAGTTTCTTCCTAACATCGATGGTCTTTACAACTGGCATGTTTTTGCAGTGACTGGTACTGGTTGTTCCTTTCCATGTTTAGTGCTTCCTTCAGGAGCTCTTTTAGGGCAGTCCTGGTGGTGACAAAATCTCTCAGCATTTGCTTGTCTGTAAAGGATTTTATTTCTCCTTCACTTATGAAGCTTAGTTTGGCTAGATATGAAATTCTGGGTTGAAAATTCTTTTCTTTTCTTTTTTTATTATTAAGTTTTAGGGTACATGTGCACAACGTGCAGGTTTGTTACATATGTATACAGGTGCCATGATGGTGTGCTGCACCCATTAACTCGTCATTTAGCATTAGGTATATCTCCTAATGCTATCCCTCCCCCTTCCCCCACCCCACAACCGTTCCCAGTGTGTGATGTTCCCCTTCCTGTGTCCATGTGTTCTCATCGTTCAATTCCCACCTATGAGTGAGAACATGTGGTGTTTGGTTTTTTGTCTTTGCGATAGTTTGCTGAGAATGATGGTTTCCAGCTTCATCCATGTCCCTACAAAGGACATGAACTCATCATTTTTATGGCTGCATAGTATTCCATGGTGTATATGTGCCACGTTTTCTTAATCCAGTCTATCATTGTTGGACATTTGGGTTGGTTCCAAGTCTTTGCTATTGTGAATAGTGCCACAATAAACATATGTGTGCATGTGTCTTTATAGCAGGGTGATTTATAATCCTTTGGGTATATACCCAGTAATGGGATGGCTGGGTCAAATGGTATTTCTAGTCCTAGATCCCTGAGGAATTGCCACACCGACTTCTTTAAGAATGTTGAATATTGGCCCCCACTCTCTTCTGGCTTGTAGAGTTTCTGCCGAGAGATCCACTGTTATTCTGATGGGCTTCCCTTTGTGGGTAACCCGACCTTTCTCTCTGGCTGCCCTTAACATGTTTTCCTACATTTCAACTTTGGTGAATCTGACAATTATGTGTCTTGGAGTTGCTCTTCTTGAGGAGTATCTTTGTGGCATTCTCTGTATTTCCTGAATCTGAATGTTGGCCTGCCTTGCTAGATTGGGGAAGTTCTCCTGGATAATATCCTGCAGAGTGTTTTCCAACTTGGTTCCATTCTCCCTGTCACTTTCAGGTACACCAATCAGACGTAGATTTGGTCTTTTTACATAGTCCCATATTTCTTGGAGGCTTTGTTCGTTTCTTTTTATTCTTTTTTCTCTAAACTTCTCTTCTTGCTTCATTTCATTCATTTGATCTTCCATCACTGATACCCTTTCTTCCAGTTGATTGAATCAGCTACTGAGGCTTGTGCATTCGTCATGTAGTTCTTGTGCCATGGTTTTCAGCTCCATCATGTCCTTTAAGGACTTCTCTTTATTGGTTATTCTAGTTAGCCATTCATCTAATCTTTTTTCAAGGTTTTTAACTTCTTTGCCGTGGGTTCGAACTTCTTCCTTTAGCTCGGAGTAGTTTGATCGTCTGAAGGCTTCTTCTCTCAACTTGTCAAAGTCATTCTCCGTCCAGCTTTGTTTCACTGCTCGTGAGGAGCTGCATTCCTTTGGAGGAGGAGAGGTGCTCTGATTTTTAGAATTTTCAGTTTTTCTTCTCTGTTTTTTCCCCATCTTTGTGGTTTTATCTGCCTTTGGTCTTTGATCATGGTGATGTACAGATGGGGTTTTGGTGTGGATGTCCTTTCTGTTTGTTAGTTTTCCTTCTAACAGTCAGGACCCTCAGCTGCAGGTCTGTTGGAGTTTGCTGGAGGTCCACTCCAGACCCTGTTTGCCTGAGTATCAGCAGCGGAGGCTGCAGAACAGTGGATACTGGTGAACAGCAAATGTTGCTGCCTGATCGTTCCTCTGGAAGTTTTGTCTCAGAGGAGTACCTGGCCATGTGAGATGTCCGTCTGCCCCTACTGGGGGTGCCTCCCAGATAGGGAGTCGGGGGTCATGGGGTCAGGGACTCACTTGAGGAGGCAGTCTGCCTTTTCTCAGATCTCAAGCTGCATGCTGGGAGAACCACTACTCTCTTCAAAGCTGTCAGACAGGGACATTTAAGTCTGCAGAGGTTTCTGCTGCCTTTTGTTTGGCTATGGCCTGCCCCCAGAGGTGGAGTTTATAGAGGCAGGCAGGCCTCCTTGAGCTTCAGTGGGCTCCACCCGGTTGGAGCTTCCCAGCTGCTTTGTTTACCTACTCAAGCCTCAGCAATGGCGGGCACCCCTCCCCTAGCCTCACTGCCACCTTGCAGTTTGATCTCAGACTACTGTGCTAGCAATGAGCGAGCCTCCATGGGCGTAGGACCCTCCGAGCCAGGCGCAGGATACAATCTCCTGGTGTGCTGTTTGCTAAGACCGTTGGGAAAGTGCAGTATTAGGATGGGAGTGACCCGATTTTCCAGGTGCCATCTGTCACTCCTTTTCTTGGCTAGGGAAGGGAATTCCCTGACCCCTTGCACTTCCCGGGTGAGGTGATGCCTCGCCCTGCTTCGGCTCACACTTGGTACGCTGCACCCACTGTCCTGCACCCACTGTCCGACAATCCCCAGTAAGATGAACCCAGTACCTCAGTTGGAAATGCAGAAATCATTCGTCAGATTCTGTGTTGCTCATGCTGGGAGCTGTAGACTGGAGCTGCTCCTATTTGGCCATCTTGGCTCCACCCCCCTCCTGAATTATTATTGGATCAACAATGAAATCAAGATAGAAATTTAAAAATTCTATAAACTGAATGATAATAGTGACACAACCTATCAAAACCTCTGGAATACAGCAAAAGTGGTGCTAAGAGGAAAGTTCATTGTATTAAATGCATACATCAAAATGTCTGAAAGAGCACAAATAGACAATCTGAGGTCACATCTCAAGGAACTAGAGAAGCAAGAACAAACTAAACCCGACCCAGCAGAAGAAAATAAATAAAAACGATCAGAGCAGAACTAAATGAAACTGAAACAAACAAACAAAACAAAAGATAAATGAAACAAAAAGCTGGTTCTTTGAAAACTTAAACAAAATTGATATACCATTAGCAAGGTTAACCAAGAAAAGAACAGAGAAGATTCAAATAAGCTCAATTAGGAATGAAACAAGAGATATTACAACCAATGCTATAGAAATACAAAAGATCTTTCAAGACTACTGTGATCAGCTTTACATGCACAAACCAGAAAACCTGGAGGTTATGCATAAATTCCTGGAAACACACAAACCTCCTAGATTAAACTGGGAAGAAATAGAAAGTCTGAACAGACCAATAAAAAGGAGTGAGATTGAAATAAAATTTTTTTTAAATTGCCAACAAAAAGTACAAGACCAGATGTATTCACAGCTGAATTCTATCAGATATTCAAAGAAAAATTGGTATCAATCCTACTGAAGCTATTCCATAAAGAAAGAGGGAATCCTGCCTAAAGCATTGTATGAAGCCAATGTCACCTTAATACCAAAACCAGGAAAGGATATACAAAAAAGAAAACTACAGACCAGTACCACTGATGAATATACATGCAGAAATCCCCAACAAAATACTAGCTAACCCAATCCAACAGCATATCAAGAAGATAATCCACCATTGTCAAGTGGGTTTCATACCAGGGATGCAGGATAGGTTAACATACACAAGTCAATAAATGTGATACATCACATAAACAGAATTAAAAACAAAAATCACACGATCATCTCAATACATGCTGAAAAAGCATTTGACAAAATCTAACGTTTCTTTATGATTAAAACCTTCAGCAAAATCGACATAGAAAGGACATACCTTAATGTAATAAAAGCCATCTATGACAGACCCACAGCAAACATTATACTGAATGGGGAAAAGTTGAAAACATTGTCCCTGAGAACTGGAACAAGACAAGGATGCTACTTTCACCACTTCTATTCAACATAGTAGTGGAAGTTTTAACCAGAGCAATCAGACAAGAGAAAGAAATCAAGGGCACCCAAATCAATAAAGAGGAAGTCAAACTGTCCCTGTTCACTGATGATATGATTGTATACCTAGAAAACCCTAAAGACTCATCCAGAAAGCTCCTAGAACTGGTACATAAATTCAGTAAAGTTTCAGGATACAAACTCAATGTACACAAATCAGTAGCACTGCTATACACCAACAGTGACCAAGCTGAGAATCAAATCAAGAACTCAAACACTTTTACAATAGCTGTAAAAAAATACTTAAGAATATTCTTACCCAAGGAGGTGAAGGACCTCTACAAGGAAAACTACAAAACACAGCTGACATCATAGATGACACAAACAAGTGGAAACACATCCCATGCTCATGGATGGGTAGAATCATTATTGTGAAAATGACCATACTGCCAAAAGCAATCTACAAGTTCAATGCAATTCCCACCAAAATATCATCATCATTCTTCACAGAACTAGAAAAAAAAATTCTAAAATTCATATGGAACAACAACCAAAAAAAAAAAAAAAAACCCGCATAGCCAAAGCAAGACTTAGCAAAAAGAACAAATCTGGAGGCATCACATTACCCATCTTCACTATACTACAAGGCTATAATCACCAAAACATCATGGTTTTGGTGACATAAAACTAGGCACATAGACCAATGGAAAAGAAGAGAGAATCCAGAAATAAAGCCAAATAATTATAGCCAACTGATTTTTGACAAAGCAAACAAAAACATAAAGTGGGGAAAAGACACTCTAGTTAACAAATGGTGCTGAGATTATTGGCAATGTGGAAGAATGAAACTGGATCCTTGTCTCTCACTTAATACAAAAATTGACACAAGATGGATCAAAGACTTAAATCTAAGACCTAAAACCATAAAAATTCTAGAAGATAACATCAGAAAAATGCTTCTAGACATTCACTTAGGCAAAGACTTCTTGGCCAAGAACCCAAAAGTAAATGCAACAAAAACAAAAATAAATAGATAGGACTTAATTAAACTAAAAAGCTTTTGCGCAGCAAAAACAATCATTAGCAGAGCAAACAGACAACCCACCGAGTGAGAGAAAATCTTCACAAACTAAGCATCTGACAAAGGACTAATATCCGGAATCCACAACGAACTCAAACAAATCAGCAAGAAGAAAGCAAACAATCCCATGAAAGAGTGGGCTAAGGACATGAATAGACAATTCTCAAAAGAAGATATACAAATGGCCAACAAACAGGAAAAAATGCTTAACATCACTAATGATTAGGGAAATGTAAATCAAAACTGTAATGCGATACCACCTTACTCCTGCAAGAATGGTCATAATTTAAAAATCTAAAAATAATAGATGTTGGTGGGTCTGTGGTGATAAAGGAACACTTTTACACTGCTGGTGGGAATGTAAACTTGCGCAACCACTATGGAAAACAGTGTGGAAATTTCTTAAGGAACTAAAAGTAGATTGACCATTTGATCCAGCAATCCCATTAAATATGTATAAATATATATATTTATATACCATGGAATACAACTCAGCCATAAAAAAGAATAAAATGATGACATTCACAGCAATCTAGATGGAATTGGAGACCCTTATTCTAAGTGGGGTAACTCAGGAATGGAAAACCAAACATCATATGTTCTCACTTACAAGTGGGGGCTAAGCTGTGAGGACACAAAGGCATAGAATGATATAATGAACTTTGGGGACTTGAGGGGAAGGATGGAAGAGAGGCGAGGGATAAAAGACTACACATTGGGTACAGTGTACACTGCTCAGGTGATGGGTGCACCAAAATCTCAGAAATTACCACTAAAGAACTTATCCATGGAAGCAAACACCACCTGTTCCCCAAAATCCCATTGAAATAAAAATAATAATAATAAATGATTTAATTTCACAGAATTTTAAAAAGTTCACTGTTCAGAGTTTATAATAATGAAGTAAGAATGAAAAGTGTAGCAAGTGGTAGCCTCTGGACAATGGGACTCTAGATTTTCACCTTGCATACACTTCTCTAGCATTTGGAAAGAAAGTATACACATGAATATATCACCACTATGATAAAGAAAACATCAAAAAATGGTGTCAGGCCATTGTCAGCCTTGAATGGTCCCATGATCTACTTTTTCATTTGGATATAAAGCCTCATAATGATAGTTCACATTGCTTAATGTGATGCCTAGGCCCATAATTGATTTTTAAAATCAGGACAGCAATTACTTACAGGAAGTTGAACAAGATGGGATGTGATAGGAGAGGCTTAAATGTACTGGATATGGGACAGAGGCCAAGAATCATCTCAGTTAGGATTTGTGTCTCAAATACCTCTGGACTCTGATTTGCCCATAGTCCTCATACAGGAAATAACAAGACTGTCCAGCATCTTCGTAAGCCTGGATTGCTCAACAGCTTTCATTTCAGCTCCTGTAAGCATCTCCTGAATTAAGCAACACAGAAAAGTCCTCTGAAGTCACTGAATCCCAGAAAGGCTCTCTACCTTTAGCACAAGGGAGGTCTTCACCACTGGACAAAGAAGGAACGATAAGGGTAAGTACCAAGAACTGTCTTCTTCCACAGTCAGTTATGATTTTTGCTGTAAGATCATGTCCTTATGCTTCCACCTTGGTGCTACATGCAGGGGGTCACGAGCTTGTTTCAGGAAAAGACAGGAGACATGAAGCTTCCTTTCGGAAACTGAGTGCTGTCAACCCAAACTGTGTGAGTTCTAAATGGTGTCCCCCCTTCTAATTTATCTCCCCATATCACCTCCTTCATTCCAATCATTCAATCTGCCCTCATGGAGAGACTGCTGCCTCTTACATTCATTTAACGAGCAAGGGGACATGCAGGCATTTCTTCCCAGAGTTGAACTTCTATAGAGCCAGTTTTTTTGTTTCACTTACTTTTCAAATTTATTCTTCTTTGCCTATCTGGAAAGGTCTAAGGAAGATATAGATAGTCCAATAATTAAGGAGTGTTTGATGAGGAAAGCATTTACAAAGATGCACAGAGTTAAGGGTCAGGATCCTAAGCAGCAATACATAGGGGAGCACTACTTCCTCCCCTAGGCTGAAACGGACAGGGAAGGAGCAGTTACCATTGTCACCATAGCCATAGCTGTAGCCATAAAGGTGGGAGAGCATGAGCAGGCAAGTGGAGAAGCCCTGCACAGCCAACACACAGCCACACAGGCTGATATAGTTTGGATCTGTGTTCCCACCAAAATCTCATGTTGATTGTAATTTCCAATGTTGGAGGAAGGGCCTTGTGGGAGATGATTATTAGATTATGGGAATGGTTTTGCATGAATGTTTTAACACCATCCCCTTTTGGTATTGTTGTTGTGATACTGACGAGTTCTCATGAAATCTAGTTGTTTAAAAGCGTGTAGCACCTCCTCCCTCTCTCTTACTCCTGCTCTCACCATGTGAGATGCCTCGCTCCCCCTTTGCCTTTCACCAGGATTGGAAGCTTCCTGAGGCCCCCCCAGAAGCAGAAGCTGCTATGCTTCTTGTACAGTCTGTAGAGCTATTAGCCAGTTAAACCCATTTTCTTCATAAATTTCCCAGTCTCAGGTATTTCTTTTTAGCAATTTGAGAATGAGCTAATACACAGACAGAGAGCCAGGAGATGGAAATCCCAAGGTGCTTTCCTGCTGTCTTCCAGTCTCCCGCTGGTGTCTCCCAGTGTCTCAATTCCACCAGAAACCAGAAATAAAAAGAATCCCACTGATGTGGTACATAGAAGCCACTCTCTTGGGATGTCAAACAGGATAAAGAAGAATGGAAAGCAAATCCTCATGGTAAATGAGACTATCCCTCTCACCTTCTTGTATCCTCCTAATTCCTGGGGCTTTCTCTATCTGATTGATCCCTGTCTCATTTCAGCTCTATCAGACTACTTTAATGTTTGGCATGTCTTTCTCTACTGTCACTTTTATGCAGAAATGTTTGCATTTGTTTAAATTCATAGAAAATAAAATGTAATTTTAAAAAGAACATATTTATTTTGTTTAGAATATAAGTTTGGCTGATCTAATAAAGACATGAAGAAGAAATATCTTAAACAAGAAAGTATAGTTGTGCCTCTGGGTCACTAGGTTCTGAATCTACAGATTCAACAAACCACAGGAGGAAACTTTTCCAAAAATAAAGGTGTGGCAGAGTTGTGTATGTACTGAACAGGTACAAACTTGTATTTCTTTGTCATTATTTCTGAAAAACTACAATATAACAAGAACTTACATAGCATTTGCATTTTGTCAGTTATTCTAAATAACTTTAAATGATTTAATGTATCTGGGAGAAAGTGCATAGAGTATATACAAATACCACATATAAGGAAATTGAGCATCTGCAGATTTTGGTCTGTGCTGGGGTTCTGGAAAGAATCCCCTGTAAATACACAAAAATGACACTTGTCGAGATCTGAACTAGAAGCTCCAAAGCATCATACATCACAATTCCAAAAATTGCTGCTCCCCAGTTCCTAGAGAGTTGCCCTCATCCTTGTGATCCTACATGGTTCCCAGCGACATTAGCATTCCAGTCTTATGGAAAAAGGACGAGGGGAAGGAGAGGCTTTGCTCCTTCTATTAATCCCATGAGCCGGGACTTGCTTCTGTCATTTTTGTGATTCTTCCACTTAACAGCACCTGCTCATGGGATGTCATCCAGCATCAAGGAAAACTGGGATGTGGGTCCTTGTGCTGCTTGTACATTCTCAGAATTGTTATGTGACCAAAAAAGGAAATCTTGGGGCAACCAGCAGTCTCTTCAGCCCCTGACTGTCTCTGATTCTGTGCTCACATCAAGATTTTTCAGGAACTCCTCAGAAATAATAAATGGTGGGGCAGAGAACAGAACTGGAGTCTCGTGCAGGGCTCCAGGGACCAGGGGCTGGTATTGGACCTGCTCTTCGTGTTGTGAACCAGGAAAACCCTTTAATTCTCTAGGCCTTGGCTTCACCTTATGTTATATGAGGATAATACCATAGACGGTCTTTAAAGAACATCATAGCATGTTAAACAACATGCTAAATGTTGGTGATACCACAGTGAAAAAGACAGGCATGACTTACTCCTTACGGATCTTCGGGTTTCATGAGGAAGACAAACATATCATACCATACCTATAGATGGACAAACAGTGTAGTGCTCTGAGTGTGGATAACAGAGGTTCTCCTTTTCCTCCCATTTCCTTTTTGGGCCAATCAGAGCTGTGGCAGCTTGTCTCCCTAAGAGAGCTCATGATGGATGCACTCACTCCTGATGCTCCTCTCTACTCCCAGAGGAGGATGCATCTTCTTTCCACCTGGAGAGCTCCTGCCCATGTGCATTCTTGGGATTCCAGAGCAAATGTGGCCTCTGATAGGCAAAAAAGAACTCCTGAATTTGTTCCTAAATGGCGCGCACTCACCTCTATTTTTCCCTTATTTCATTTGCTTCTCATTCTCTATCTGGAGTTTGTTTAGGTTAATTTTTTTTTCAGCCCACAATTTTGACTGTCAACTTGGATTTAACTTGAGAATCACTCCTCTGCTTTACCCCCCTCTAACATGTATAATCAACACATAGTGGTGCTGGGACCAAAGGGCTGGTGAAAAAATGGATCATGAGTCAGCCCTGCTGGGCTCACATTCATACTATATAATATATAACCCCCCGGACAAATAATATCCTCTCTTTATACTCTAATTTCATTATCTGCAATACAGGAATAATACTAATTTTTACCTCCTAGGCTCTTCAGATGATTAAAAGAGGCAATACCTAATAAACTGTCAATCAGCTGCTGTTATTCTCCCAAATTAGACCTAATCCTCATTCTCCAGTTGAAATTTGCATGAATATCTCTCTTTACAACCCAAGCCCTACACTTCTCCTATTGCCACTCATGGACTCCTCTCATACAAATGTTTGCATCAACAAAGAAACGCTACCAAAGATCTCCCGAAAGAGAGAATGAAATAGGTTTACATTGTGTATACTCAGCAGAACACTTAGTAGTCCCCCATACATATTCCCACACTTCAATTACCTGCTTCAGTGGCACTCAGGCTCACCCTCACTTACTCTTTCCTCTGTTCTATTGCTGAGCAATTCAGCTCAGACCCACACCCTACCCAAACACTGTGTACAAAATGCTTCTAGGGGTTCGGCAAAGCCACACTGAGTCCTTATTTTAAAGGCACATCAGTGGTCAATTTCAGGTTTTGGGCACTCATCAATCATTCTTCTCAACACAGATAGAGCTGTCCACAAATAGAATTCTGATGAATGAAATTTTCTTCATCTAATTATACGTGTGTGTTCTAATGCCTTGCATTGTGCTTTCATTTTTATTTTCCATTTCATCCAAATCTACCATTGCCATTAGGCTCTCATGCGTGCATTCCTTCATTGAATGAACGTTTATGAAGAGCACATTGTGCTGCTTATGGAATAGGCACTAGGAGTATAAAATGTAAAATGTGGTCCTGTCTGCAATGACTGACACACTGAGTTATTTCTCACCCACCAGGTCCAGCCATTTTCACACATCCTAGCGAAGATCCCATTTTCCTCTGGTTCATAATGCATGATCTTTTTTCCTGTCCAGAGATGACCAGTCCTGGTCATGAGGGTGTCACAACCACCTCTTTGTGTATCTGAATTCCTCCACCTGAGAGAAAATTTCAGGCCCAGGATAGAGTAATCATCGGGTCCACAGCCCTGGCTAGATGAGTGGGGGTGTTTTGATCCTAATGTTATTCCCATGTCAGCACAGAACTTGTGTGGCAGTAGAGAGAGGTCAGGCTTCAGAGTCAACAAGAACTGGATTTCAAACTGGATTTGAGGACCCCCACCTTTTGATAGGTGACTTATTCTCTGCGAGTCTCTGATCTCTCCTCTTTAAATGAGGACAGTAAATCCCACATGGCAGGATGGTGGGGAGAATCAGAAATCATACAGCTGGTGATCACATCTGGTTTCTGTTTCCAGGGTCATCAGACTAGGGTTTCTGAGCATGGATTCAACCATCCCAGTCTTGGGTACAGAACTGACACCAATCAATGGACGTGAGGAGACTCCTTGCTACAAGCAGACCCTGAGCCTCACGGTGCTGACGTGCATCGTTTCCCTTGTCGGGCTGACAGGAAATGCGGTTGTGCTCTGGCTCCTGGGCTGCCGCATGCGCAGGACCACCTTCTCAATCTACATCCTCAACCTGGCCGCGGCCGACTTCCTCTTCCTTAGTGGCCACATTATACGTTCGCCGTTACGCCTCATCAATATCCGCCATCCCATCTCCAAAATCCTCAATCCTGTGATGACCTTTCCCTACTTTATAGGCCTAAGCATGCTGAGTGCCATCAGCACCGAGCGCTGCCTGTCCATCCTGTGGCCCATCTGGTACCACTGCCGCCGCCCCAGACACCTGTCAGCGGTCATGTGTGTCCTGCTCTGGGCCCTGTCCCTGCTGCGGAGTATCCTGGAGTGGATGTTCTGTGACTTCCTGTTTAGTGGTGCTGATTCTGTTTGGTGTGAAACGTCAGATTTCATTACAATCGCTTGGCTGGTTTTTTTATGTGTGGTTCTCTGTGGGTCCAGCCTGGTCCTGCTGGTCAGGATTCTCTGTGGATCCCGGAAGATGCCGCTGACCAGGCTGTACGTGACCATCCTGCTCGCAGTGCTGGTCTTCCTCCTCTGTGGCCTGCCCTTTGGCATTCAGTGGGCCCTGTTTTCCAGGATTCACCTGGATTGGAAAGTCTTATTTTGTCATGTGCATCTAGTTTCCATTTTCCTGTCCGCTCTTAACAGCAGTGCCAACCCCATCATTTACTTCTTCGTGGGCTCCTTTAGGCAGCGTCAAAATAGGCAGAACCTGAAGCTGGTTCTCCAGAGGGCTCTGCAGGACACGCCTGAGGTGGATGAAGGTGGAGGGCGGCTTCCTCAGGAAACCCTGGAGCTGTCGGGAAGCAGATTGGAGCAGTGAGGAAGAACCTCTGCCCTGTCAGACAGGACTTTGAGAGCAATGCTGCCCTGCCACCCTTGACAATTATATGCATTTTTCTTAGCCTTCTGCCTCAGAAATGTCTCAGTGGTCCCTCAAGGTCTTCGAATAGATGTTTATCTAACCTGACAGTTGCAGTTTTCACCCATGGAAAGCATTAGTCTGACAGTACAATGTTTGGATTCTCCTTGATATTACCAACACATTTTCCCTGTTATCTTGCACTGAATCTTTCCTACTGAACACTTTTTCTGCACTTTTCATTGTAATAAAAGGAGTTGCTGTCCACAACCCTAAAACTCTTCTTTATACTTGTTTCCTACCTGATAGTATCAAAAAGGAAGATTCCTTATTAATCTGTCAGACTATGTTCCCCTGAAAATCATGTTCCCTTCTATGACTGGAGGCATTACTGCAGTTGGAAGCTCAATTCTTAATAAGTGAGTTCTGCTACCTCTAAATTCCATTGAATTCTCAGATATAAAGCAAAATAATGACCTTAGAGAGAGATTCTCCCTTCATAAAAACAGTCTTAGAAATTGGTTTTATGAATAGCCCTCTCCTGTCATTTGTCCACAGCATGGTGACATGTTGGCCTTGGTTTCTAGTAAAGACCACGGTGGCCCCTTCCCCTTGAGAACTGGTAAGTTCTTGTTTAGCTCTTCCTGGACTAATGAACTAGTGAGGAGCCTATAAATATGTCCCACCAGTTTCATTTTGGCCATTGGAAACCTCAATATTGATTTTAAAGTGGAAATTATCTTGAAAACCATTTATTATTCACTTACAGATTCTTTCAGTTGTAGGAGAATTCTTCATACTTTCAGGTTTTGTATAAATTGTTCTGATTGTAACTTTCAGTTAGTTTTATGGCTGTTTACATGAGAAGCAAAACTGAAAACATCTGACCTTTCCATGACAATCTCAATTATGGTATCTGGATAATAACTTACAGTTGGTACAGAATTCTGATACATGCTGTGACATACATGAACCTGGAAATATTGTGCTAAGGAAAATAAGCCAGATGCCAAACAATATTGTAAGTTCAAATTCTACGAGGTATCCAAATTAGGAAATTCTTGAACACAGAAAATAAATTAGGAGGATCCTGGTGCTGGAAGATGGAGAGAATGTGTAGCCATTATTAAATGAGCACAGGATTTCTGTGTGGAATAATGAAAAGTTTTTAAAAGAGACGGTGGTAACGGTTACGACTTATTGTGAATGTACTTACCTACACAGAATTGGACAATTAAAATGATTAAAGTTGTAAAATGTATGCTATGTAAATTTTACCACAATTTAAAACATTTAATTATAAAAGGAGGATCAGTACAAAATTCAGGACTATTCTCCACCAGTGGTTATCCCTTCCACAGATAACTCAAGCAGACAGAAGAGACCACCAAGAGAAGATGTGACATCACAGTGGACTCTGTGCTGCTCACAGTGAGGCTGCCCCTCAGATTAACCCTCACTGAGGGGAGCTGACACATGCAATTTGAGTTTGCAGGAGGCAGTACAAAGCAGCTATGAAAGTGATAAAGAGGTCTATACTTTTCCATTTTTCAAACCATATTTATTGGTGGCTCTTATCACACTGTTCACAAAGTTGAACTCAGGTCCCCTGAGTCCAGATCTATTGCTCTTCCAGGCCTGGCATTCTGCTGATGCTCAATCCTATCTGTCCACCCTCAATTTCCAAATGCTGTAGTAGGACGTAGCTGTAGTTGAGAGTTTCCTACAGGTGACAGGAAACAGGAAAGCAGTGTTTGCAGCCAATGCTCTGGGCCAGGAGCTTTGCTGTGATGTCTTTAGTTCAGACTGAGGGTTATTGAGAGAGTCCACTCTGGAAGTCTGTGATATCAATTGTACAGTTTTGGCTAAAGATGTTGTCTATCATGAGGAACTCTGTAGAGAATTTTCACCTGGCAATTGAATCAAATCATGTTGGTTCTCACCTGCGATTCTGCTTATTTTGATGTTAGTGACATTCTTTTTCTTTTGATAGGAGAAAACTTCAACTTCATGAAGGCTTAGATTCTGTCCCTGAAGCCCATTCTGAACTCACTTGGCCTCACACATTGCTCCACTACAGCACTTGTAACAGTGTACTTCAAATATTTGTCCTCACATCTTTCTCTTCAACCGCACCCTGAGGTCTTTAAGAGCAGAGAAACTGTCTTGGAATTTCTAGTGCAACAGACTAGGTGTGGAATTTAGAAGAGTGTTGGTAACTATTTCTCTCAAGCAGCTCCTACCTGAAAATCACAGGGTCATCCAGCATCTTGCAAAGGCTGGCCCAGTCACCAGATCTCACTGGAACTCCTACAGGAACCTCCCACTCAACAGAGTGTCCTCTGCAGTTGGTCGTTCTGAGAACAGCTGTTCCCCTTCATTGCAGGTGTGCTCACTGCCTCTGGGAAGAAGAACGGAGGGGATGTGGGAATCTGCTCATGAGCTGCCTTCTTTCCAAGGCCAATGATATCATTTCCTCTAAAAGTTACATGTCGAGGAAGAGCATGCAGTACATTCAGGAGTATTCTCCAGAAAGTGAGAAATGATATGAAAATCTCACGTGGCACCTTTTGGGAGCTACCATTCATGACTACTTTTTTTTTTTTTTTTTTGAGATGGAGTTTCACAAGCACATTTATTTATTTATTTATTTATTTATGCCCAGGTTGGGGTGCAATGGCATGATCTCAGCTCATTGCAACCTCCACCTCCTGCGTTCAAGCGATTCTCCTGCCTCAGCCTCCCAAGTAGCTGGGATTATAGGGGCCTGCCACCATGCCTGGCTACTTCTTTGTATTTTTAGTAGAGACGGGGTTTCACCATGTTGTCTAGGATGGTCTCGATCTCTTGACCTTGTGATCTGCCTGCCTTGGCCTCCCAAAGTGCTGGGATTACAGGCGTCAGCCGCCACACCCGGCCCATGACTACTTTTTAGGCATGAATTCAACAAACTTTCAAACCTAACTCATCAAGCATTGTGCTAATTCTACATAAAAGCAAACACCTTTCAAATAAGTCTCTCACTAATACATCCTATCTCTATATCCAATCCTTTCCACTTCATGAAGAAAATATGTTTATTGATGCTGAGCAAATGCTGAGCCTTCGTAGCCATTCACTGATGCTCTAGTACACCTGGGCTCAAGGGCACTGAGTCATCAGCCTCACAAGAACCAATTGGATCTGTTTCCTGTCTTGCTTTTGCCAATTAGGCTTGTCAATATAATTACCTAACTTATCAAAATACACCACAAATCAATGAAATACGAGTATGAAAGAAGAATTGCGGTTTCCATACAAATTAATGTGAATGCTTAAAGGGACAATAAAAGCAGGTTCCAAAATTATTGTTAGTTTAATAGGTGTGAGTCTGCCAACTCTACAAGATTAAACAAAAATGAACAATATTGAACAATATCCTCAGAGAGAATGCTATGTATCTGATGCTAAGATCTACACTTAAACTAATCCACACTGCAAATCATAGACAATGATTGATAGATATGCTTTCAGCAAGATAGAGTAGAATTCTATTTGCTGAACCCTACACAAAGAAATGTTCTATAGTCTAGTTCTGTTATAGTGAATGAATCTAGGTAAAAATGAAATATTCATGTTACAAATGAATCCTTTTTTGTTAATACTGATAAACATATTTTCAATTAACCTATCCACTTGCATTTCTGAATATATCATTAAGTGGGCTTTTCATAGCAATATCTCTCACTTATTCTACTGTTTATTATATAAATACATACTAGCATCTTCTATTCTCTAGCTTGCATGCCAGACACTTAGGAGTCAAAGTAAACACACCTACATTCACAGAGCGCACAGCCTGTGAAGGAAGGACACTAGTGCAGGAAAGACTGCCTCCCAGTGTGACACATGCTATCCAAGAGTTGTACTTGTGGCTCAAGGGTGCTCAGAGGAGAGGGTATCTAAAAATTCCAAGTTATCTTACTGCCATCCTGAAGACGAATGCCACCCCCAAGCACCCAGCTGAAGCAGGGCAATACGACTCCAATAAATTAGAGAATGTTCACCAGGTGGCTGCTCATGCGGGACAACAATCTCAACAACGGTTTTATAATTGATGACATCAAAAGATTAATAGGCTGAATCTTACAACAGCCCTCAGTCTATAGTCCAATATCACACCAGTGCACAATTCCAGAAAAGATTTTCAACAGACACTGCAGGTGCTTGGGTCACAGTCATTGCAGAACTACCTACTACCATTACCCTGTGTTCCAGCAGAAGAATCCCTTACCTCAAGGCAAACCCAAATCAAAGCATCTAGAAATCTTAGAATACAGAAGGGTGCAGAATATGCAAGTGCTAAAATGGGAAGAACATGGACATAGTTTCAGGGATTTGGGATTCTCAAGCTGACTGCATGGCCAACATGAGTCACATGCTCATTCCAGGGAAACCAAGCAGATAGTGAGGTTATGGGATTGTCCCAGTCTGAAACTGTGCCATTCGTGCATTTGTGCTCAGGTATCTCTTTTCAGAATATGTGGGTAAGGTGTGACTTTGCCATAAACATGGACTGAAGATAAGTACTGTTATGATCCAGACCGCCTGAGAAATTCGTGTCTCTGCACAGTGACTATAATCACAGTCAGCATATATTCTTCTCACCTATGTGGCAGTGACCTAGCATCCAAAGAGACTGCTGTGATGCTTTTCTGTATGACGGTGTGGTATCCATTGGGCACCATTATTGTCAATGTACCAATGCTGACTATAGATATAGATGGCATTTGTTTGCTGTTATCTAACAACAACAGCAGAGTATAGAAGAAGAAATCTCAATGCTCATGCCCATCATATTGGTCCAATTCTTCTGAAACCTTGCAGGGTGCAAACACAAGGAAGGAGAGCAGAGACACAGCAGATCTTATTCCTAAGTGTGTATGTAGAAGTGAGTGGATCATGGAAGGCTTCGTGTAATAGGTGGAATTTTAACTGATGACTACAATTTACCCAGGATTATTATTATAATTATACCCTCTGTAAATTTTGCCAGTCACACAAATTTTTGTATTAGGGAAGGAGAGATAAATAGGATCTGGACAGATGGAAATAGAAGAAGAGATAATTTACAGTGGCACTGTTAATAAAAGTGTAGAGTTTTTTAGGGAATGGTGAATAATTCATACATGAGTTTTATTCCTTGTATCACCCCATGTATCTGGTCATGGTGGCAAGATCCCTCTTAAATAGAATCACAAGGCTGGAGTGCTCTGAATAATGAACATTATCTTTTGTGGCCTTGAAGTAGTAGGTGTTGGTGTTAATTTTGTGATATTCGTAGGAGTGAACTCTATAATAATGTAAAGTCCAGAGTGGGCCAGGCAGGTCAGGCCAACAGGACAAGCCACAAAGTCAATGTCCTGCTCTCCATACCCTCCTCCAGCCCTCCAGGGTCAGAAGGCATATGTGCAGCCCTCCAGGGTCAGAAGGCATTCATAAAAGATAATAAAAAGCATGGGGTTAGGGGGGAAGAAAAAAAACAGTGGAATGCAGCCCCTTCTCTGGAGCAGCATTTTTACCTGCAAAAGGCCCACATTGGGAGTAGAGGAGATAGTTAATCTTTGAGTTAATTTTAACATTTTATTTTTCACATAAAAATTTAACTCTAAACTTTTGCATAGCCTTGATATTGGTGCTAGCTTAAGAGTTGGTAACCAGTTGTCCAAAATATCTCTATTCAAATTCTGTGTGTCATCTTGCACCTCTTTTGTAATGTAGTATCTATAGTGTGTTGATATTTAGCTCAGTACTCCTGGTTTAATATCCTGATACACGTGTGAAAGAATAATACATACCAACCTGAGAAGTTCTAAAGAAGTTGATGAGAATTGTCATTCCCTGTCCAGGTCCTCAGGCACACTTACCTTCTTATCAAATTCATATACAGTTACTAGTGAGAGTAGAGATGCAGGATTCAGCCTTTAATTGTGTCTGTAAAAGTTTATATACTAATTGCAAGAGAAATTGGAAGCAAATATGATAAAAATTTAATATGTGCTCAATTTTGTGGTAGTTGTGTGACTCATTATTATATCATCTTCTACCCTACGTCCCTGGCTTGCAAACTTCCTTCCAGTACACCCCATGTCCTCATTCTTGGTTGATTAGTCTGTTCTCACCCTGCTAATAAAGGCATACCCAAGACTGGGTAATTTATAAAGGAATGAGGTTTAATTGACTCACAGTTCTACATAGGTGGGTAAGCCTCACAATCATGGCGGAAGGCGAACGGGGAGCAAAGTCACATCTTACATGGCAGCAGGCAAGACAGCACGTGCAGGGGAACTCCCCTTTACAAAACCATCAGATCTTGTGAGACTCACTATCACAAGAACAGCATATGAAAGGACCCCCCCATGATTCAGTTATCTCCCACCAGGTTCCTCCCATGACACATGGGAATTATTGGAGCTGCAATTCAAAATGATATTTGGGTGGGGACACAGTCAAACCATATCACTTGGTGACTTCAATATCTATGGAGGTTATCCATACAAAGAAAAGGCCTTTCAGTTGTTTTTTAAGTTTTCATTCTCAACTAATTGTAGACTATGAAGAAGTTACAAAAACAGTACAGTTTCTGTATGCCTACCACCCAAACTACAGCAATAGTAACATATAACACAAATGTATTATCAAAAGCAAAAGATTGACATTGGTACCATCTAATTACTACACTTCAAATCTTATCAGATTTCACCAAATATCTACAGTACGATCTTACCAGATTTTACCAGTGTTTGCATGCACTCATTTTTGAAGTGAGCTATGCCTCTGTGTTTCATTCCATAATATTTTGTCCCATGTATAGATTCATATAACCAAAACCACATTGAAGACCTAGAAGTGTTTCTTCCCCACATTAGAGCCGCCTTGGGCTCCCCCTACTGTCATAGCCACTCTGTTTCTTCCCAAATCCCTTTAATCACTGATCTATTTTCCATCTCTATAATTTTGTCATTTCAAACGTGTTATATAAATGGAGTCATACAGTATCCAATCTTTTGACTTTGGCTTTTTTCATTCAGCACGGTTTTCAAGATCCACCCAAGCTGTTGCAGGTATCAGTAGCTTATTGCTGATTTTTTTTTTAATGCTACCAAGTAGTGTTCCATTGCATGGATGTACTATGCTTTGTTTCACTATTCATAAGCGGAAGGACATCGTCATTTTTTTCTAATGTGGCATTTAAAAATAAAGCAACTAGAAACCTATGTGTACACATTTTTAAGTGAACATAGTTTTCCTCTCCGTATGATAAATTCTAGAGCTGGATTTCTGGGTTGTATGAAAATAGGATTTCCCAGTGTAGCTCTATCATTTTACTTTCTTACTGGCAATCCCTCCAAATCTCAGCCAATATTTGAGATTTTTTATTTATTGCCCCAAATATTAGTGATGTTGAGCATCTTTCGTGCATTTATTTGCCATGCATACATCTCCCTGTTGAAGCATCTGTTCATCTTTTGCCCTGGTTGAATCCAGCTCTGCACTAACTCCAGACCTGCTCCCATAGAACTGAATGTGGCTGGAGCAAAGTAAACAACCATGCCCCATTGTTTCACTTTATACTTATGACTTGCAACCTGAAATGTCCATTTATTTCTCCTGAACAATCATCTAGCATTTCCATAATTGCCTCTCACTCTGCAAGCGAAACTCTTCACACCATCTCTCTCTTGAAACCACTTCCTCCTCCTTTTTATCATTCTGAAGTGATGCACTGCTGAGAATTATCCACCTCGCCATGCAAGCTACCTGCCCATCTGTCTCTGAGCCCATTTCTCTGCCTTTTCTCTCATGCCAGGAAATGGGCTCTGTGTGCCCGTGTTTGAAACCATTCTTTCCACTTGAATGCAGTTTCCCTTGCCCCCTCTCCCTGAATCATTTTATAAAATCATTGGATCCCCCTCCTGCATCTTTCATATTTTCTTCTCTATTGGATCCTTCCATTACAGTTGAAATCCACTATCATATTCCTGGCTTAAATCACCACCCATGTCCATATTACCCTTCACTACAGCCTGATTTCTTTTCTTCACTTTAGAAAAAAATCTCTTCCAAAGAGGTTTCTACACTCATTATCCTCATTTCCTTTCCCATTCATATCTTCTCAAATCCCTATCTCCCTCTCTTAGCTAGACCATTAAATTTATTTTCCTTGTTTGAAAATTTATGTTGTCAAAGTAATAAAGTCACAAGTTTCCAAAAATTTTAATACACACAGTAAAAATTGTCATTCCCATTCCAGGTCCTCAGGCATACCTGCATATATATATATATATTTGTTTCAACTGTAGTGGAAGGATCCAATAAAGAAGTAAACATTGCAGGTGCAGAAGGGAGATTCAATAATTATATAAAAGAATTCAGGGGGAGGGGGCAGGGAAACTGCATTCAAGTGGAAACAACTATATATATGTAGTTGTTTTAGTATGACAAAGAATATATATGTATTCTTTTATATATGTATTCTTATATATATTCTTTAACATATATTTATCCTTTGTCATACAAAATAGAAGTTGGTCTGTGTTCTTTTTTTAATGTTTATTTTTATTTTAAGTTTGAGGGTACATGTGCAGGATGTACAGGTTTGTTACACAGGTAAACATGTGCCATGGTAGTTTGCAGCACCTATCAGCCCATCACCTAGGTATGAAGCCCAACATGCATTAGCTATTTTTCCCAGTGCTCTCCCTCCCATCACAGCAGCCCCAACAGGCCCCAGTGTGTGTTGCTCCACTCCCTGTGTCCATGTGTTCTCACTGTTCAGCTCCTACTTAAAGTCAGAACGTGGTGTTTGGTTTTCTGTTCCTGCATTAGTTTGCTGAGGATAATGGCTTCCAGCTCCACCCATGTCCCTGCAAATGACATGATCTCATGCTGCAATGAACATATGTGTGCATGTATCTTTGTAATAGAATGATTTATATTTCTTTGGGTATATACTCAGTAATGGGATTGTTGGGTCAAATGTTATTTCTGGTTCTAGATTTTTGAGGAATTGCCACACTGTCTTCCATAATGGTTGAACTAATTCACTTCCCCATCAACAGTGTAAAAGCATTTCTTTACTTTTTAAAAAAGAGAAACAAACACTAAAATAAGTGGTATCAGTCCATTATGAGACTTAGATGACTCTATGGCCTACATATTATTTTGTTTAAAGACTCACATCACAAGCTTACATTGCTTGACACTGATACCTAAGCTCACAGTTGGCAATTAAGTGCTCTAGAACAACAATTACTAACAAAGAGGTGGACCAGATGAAATGGGATGGGAGAGGCTGATATGTGAGTGAAAATGGGACAGAGGCCAAGAAACACCTCAACTAGGGATTCTGCCTCAAATGGCTGTGGTCTCCAATTTGCACCCATTCCCTGTAAAGGAAATCACAGAGCTGTCCAGCATCTTGATAAGCCTGGCTTGGTCACCAACTTTCCGTGCAGCTCCTAAAGGCATCTCTGAAATTGCAGGACACAGAAGGGTCCTCTGGAGTCACTAAATCCCAGAAAGGCTCTTCTACTTTAGCACAGGATGGCTGTCTACTTCTAGATAGAAGAAGGAGCAAATGTAAGGGTATATATCAAGAATTGTCTTCTTTCCAAAGTCAGTTATGGGTTTTTGCTATAAATTCACATTCCTGTGTTTTCACCTTAGGGTGTGTATTAGTCTGTTCTCATACTACTAACAAAGACATACCTGAGACTGGGTAATACATAAAGAAAAACTTTAATGGACTCATAGTTTCAGAGGCCTCACAATCATGAAGGAGGAGCAAAGGCACATCTTACATGGTGGCAGGCAGGACAGCATGTGCAGGAGAACGGCCCTTTATAAAACCATCAGATCTCATGAGAGTTATTCACTATCACGAGAACAGCAGAGGGAAGACCCAACCCATGATTCAATACTTTCCACTGGGTCCCTCCCCTGACATGTGGGCACTATGGGAACTACAATTCAAGATGAGATTTGGGTGGGGACACAGCCAAACCATATCAGGATGCTACATGCAGGGAGTCATTAGCTTGCTTGAGGAAAAGTCAGGAGGCATGAAGCTTCTTTCTTGAAACTGAGTGCTGGCAAACCTGATTGTAGGAGTTCCAAATGGGGTCAAACAGACTTTTCTCCCTACTGATCTATCCTCCATGGCCTCTCCTCTATTTCAACCATTCAAATCTTCTGTCATGGAGAGAATGCTGCCTCTTACATTCATTATGGAGCAAAGAGACATGCAGGCATTGCTTCCCAGAGCTAAACTGCTATAAACCCAGGTTTTATTGCATTCCTTGCTTTCAAAGTTATTCCAAAATAATAATAATAGTTATCCAGGAAGAAACAAATGGTCCAACATGAAATAATTGAGGAGTATTTTATGCCAGGATTACTTACAAAAAAAAATTCTGGCTTAAAGGAAAGTGACAATGCATGGCGATGCAACCTAAGGCAAGCAATAAACACTATTTCCTCCCCAGGCTTAAAGGGACAGGAAAAGAGCAGTTACCATTAAAAGCATAGCTGTAGCTGTAGCTGTAACTGTAAAGGTGGGAGAGGATGAGGCAGGTGGAGAACCCTGCATCACCATCACGCAGCATCACAGGCAGAGAGCCAGAAATCCCAAAATTGCTGTCCTCCTGCCCTCCAGTCTCCTGCTAGTGTCTCCTAGTTGCTCAGTTGAACCAGAAACCAGAAGGAAAAGAATCTCATTTATGAGGTACATAGAAGCCACCATCTTGGAACGCCAAATAGGGTAGAAAAGGAGGGACAAAAAATCCTTAGGGAAAATGAGACTATCTCTCTGACCTTCTTATATCCTCCTACTTTCTGGGGTTTTTCTCAATCTAAATGTCATTGAATCATGTATCATCACAGCTCCATCTATGTTTTTTTTTTCTATTTCCACCTTCTCTCTCTAGTGTCAATTTTATGGACAAACACCCACATTAATTAAAAATGACTAATTGGAAGATAATTTTTAAGAGAAAATATATTTCTTTTAGTTTGAGTGTAAGCTTAGTTGTTCTAATAAAGATATCTTTATTAAATCAAAATATCTTAAACAAGAAAGTACGGTGGATTCTCCATATCCATAGTTTCCACATCCAGGGATTCACCCAATAGCAAATCAAAAATGGTCAGAAAAGGAAAATAAAAAAGGATAGTGACATCTGTACTGAATAGGTACAGACATTTTTATCCTTTCTTCATTCCCTAAAAAATATAACAACTATTTATACAGCATTTACATTGTCTTAGGTATTATTAGTAAAGTAGAAATCATTTAAAGTATATAGGAGAATGTGGGTAGGTTATATATAAATGCTATGCCATTTTCTATAAGGAAACAACATCTGGAGATTGTGGTGCATGCAGGGATCCAAGAATGAATCGCCTGTAATGCCCAGGAATGAGTGTATCTTAGATATAAGTTGAAGGCTTCAAGGCATCATACATTAAGACTCCAAAAACTGCTGCTTCCCAGTCCATAGAGTGGAGTCCTCATTCTTTGTGGTCTTACTGGTTCCCACCCACATCAGCATTCTAGCCTGATGGAAAAAGAAAGAGGGAAAGGGGAGCCTGTACTTCTTCCATTGATCCCACGAGCCCGGACTTCCTTACATCACATCTGCTCACCTTCCACTGACCAGAACCTGGTCTTATGATGCCATCCAGCATCAAGGAAAACTGGGACATGTGTCCTTGTGCTGATTTTAAACGCTCAGAATTGTTATGTCACTGAAGAGGAGAATGGAGATTGGGGCAACTTGGCAGTCTCTGAAGCCCTTGATTATCTCTGAGATTTTTTGCTCACATCAAGGTTTTTCAGGAGCTCCTCAGAAATAATGAATCATGGGGCAGAGAACAGTACATAAGTCTCATACAGGGATGTTGACATGGGGCCTGCCCTTCGTGATATTGGAAAAACAAGTCTGACTCCTGTAGCCTCAACTCCTTCTTACGTCAAATGAGAATAGTACAATAGATAGTCTTTAGCTGCATAAATGTCTTCTTTTGAGAAGTGCCTGTTCATGTCCTTCGCCCACTTTTTGATGGGGTTGTTTGTTTTTTTCTTGTAAATTTGTTTGAGTTCACTGTAGATTCTGGATATTAGCCCTTTGTCAGTTGAGTAGGTTGCAAAAATTTTCTCCCATGTTGTAGGTTGCCTATTCACTCTGATGGTAGTTTCTTTTGCTGTGCAGAAGCTCTTTAGTTTAATTAGATCCCATTTGTCAATTTTGGCTTTTGTTGCCATTGCTTTTGGTGTTTTGGACATGAAGTCCTTGCCCACGCCTATGTCCTGAATGGTAATGCCTAGGTTTTCTTCTAGGGTTTTTATGGTTTTAGGTCTAACGTTTAAATCTTTAATCCATCTTGAATTGATTTTTGTATAAGGTGTAAGGAAGGGATCCAGTTTCAGCTTTCTACATATGGCTAGCCAGTTTTCCCAGCACCATTTATTAAATAGGGAATCCTTTCCCCATTGCTTGTTTTTCTCAGGTTTGTCAAAGATCAAATAGTTGTAGGTAAGCGGCGTTATTTCTGAGGGCTCTGTTCTGTTCCATTGATCTATATTTCTGTTTTGGTACCAGTACCATGCTGTTTTGGTTACTGTAGCCTTGTAGTATAGTTTGAAGTCAGGTAGTGTGATGCCTCCAGCTTTGTTCTTTTGGCTTAGGATTGACTTGGCGATGCGGGCTCTCTTTTGGTTCCATATGAACTTTAAAGTAGTTTTTTCCAATTCTGTGAAGAAAGTCATTGGAAGCTTGATGGGGATGGCATTGAATCTGTAAATTACCTTGGGCAGTATGGCCATTTTCACGATATTGATTCTTCCTACCCATGAGCAAGGAATGTTCTTCCATTTGTTTGTATCCTCTTTTATTTCCTTGAGCAGTGGTTTGTAGTTCTCCTTGAAGAGGTGCTTCACATCCCTTGTAAGTTGGATTCCTAGGTATTTTATTCTCTTTGAAGCAATTGTGAATGGGAGTTCACTCATGATTTGGCTCTCTGTTTGTCTGTTGTTGGTGTATAAGAATGCTTGTGATTTTTGAAAAAATGCTCATCATCACTGGCCATCAGAGAAATGCAAATCAAAACCACTATGAGATATCATCTCACACCAGTTAGAATGGCAATCATTAAAAAGTCAGGAAACAACAGGTGCTGGAGAGGATGTGGAGAAATAGGAACACTTTTACACTGTTGGTGGGACTGTAAACTAGTTCAACCATTGTGGAAGTCAGTGTGGCGATTCCTCAGGGATCTAGAACTAGAAATACCATTTGACCCAGCCATCCCATTACTGGGTATATACCCAAATGACTATAAATCATGCTGCTATAAAGACACATGCACACGTATGTTTATTGCGGCATTATTCACAATAGCAAAGACTTGGAACCAACCCAAATGTCCAACAATGATAGACTGGATTAAGAAAATGTGGCACATATACACCATGGAATACTATGCAGCCATAAAAAATGATGAGTTCATATCCTTTGTAGGGACATGGATGAAATTGGAAACCATCATTCTCAGTAAACTATCGCAAGAACAAAAAACCAAACACCACATATTCTCACTCATAGGTGGGAATTGAACAATGAGATCACATGGACACAGGAAGGGGAATATCATACTCTGGGGACTGTGGTGGGGAGGGGGGAGGGGGGAGGGATAGCATTGGGAGATATACCTAATGCTAGATGACGAGTTAGTGGGTGCAGCGCACCAGCATGGCACATGTATACATATGTAACTAACCTGCACAATGTGCACATGTACCCTAAAACTTAAAGTATAATTAAAAAAAAAAAATAGATAGTCTTTAAGGAACACATGCTGTATTAGTCTGTTCTCACACTGCTATAAAGATACTACCTGAGACTGAGTAATTTACAAAGAAGAGAGATTTAATTGACTCACAGTTCCACATGATTTGGGAGGTCTCAGGAAAATTACAGTCATGAAGGAAGGTGAAAGGGAAGCAAGTCATGCCTTACATGGCAGCAGGAGAGAGAAAGAGAGAGAGAGAGAGAATGGGAAAGTGCCAGACACTGAAACAACCAGAACTCATGAGAACTCACTTGCTATCATGGGAACAGCAAGGGGGAAATCCTGCCCCATGATTCAATCATGTCCAACCAGCTCCCTCCCTCCACACATGAGGATTACAACTCAAGATGAGATTTGGGTGGGGACACAGAGCCAAACCATATCACATGCTAAATGTTGGTGATACTACAGTGAACAAAAACAGGCATGGCTTACTCCCTACGGAGCTTCAGGTTTAATGAGGAAGACAAATGCTTCAAATATTAAATAGGGTATATCAAATATATACCCTAAATATAGATGCACATACTGTTAAGTGCCCTGAGTGGGGATCACAGTTTTCCTTCCATTTCCTTTTCTGGCCCAAGGCTGTGGCAGCTTGTTTCTCTAAGACAGCTCAGGATGGATGCACTCACTTTTGATATCTCTCTGTACACCTGAGGAAGGATGCATTTTGTTTCCACTTGGATGCTTTCTACCCCTGTGGCTCCTCAGGATTCCAGAGGAAAGCTTGACTTCATGAGGAAGGAAAGGGTCTCTGATTTCCTTATTGTGCTCCTAATTGGTTTCCCTTCACTCTCATTTGTTAGATATTAGGTTGGTTTCTTATTGTCTCCAGAGTTTGCTTAGGTTACTTTTTTTCAGTCCACAGTTTTGACTACCATCTTGGATTTATATTGGGAATTACAATCTCCTTTGCTTTCCCACACAGTGATGTGTAAGCAACACACAGTGGTGCTGGGTCCAAAGGGTTGGCAAAAAAGATAAACTCTGAGGCAGCCCTAATCCACATCGTGTGAGACTGGGTTCTAATCCACATCGTGTGAGACTAAGAAATAATTACACATCCTTTATGTCTTCCTTTGTCATCTCCTGTAAAATGGGAATATTACTAATTCTTCTTACCTCCTAGGCTCTTGAAAAGATTAAGAGGGATAATACCTAATAAATACTCAACTGGTTACTGTTATTCACCCAGATGGAAGCTAGTCCTCTTTCTTCAGTTAAAATCTGCATGAGCGTCTCTCTTTACATTCCAAGCCCTGAAATTTTTCTGGTTCCCCTCAGGAACTCCTCTGAAACAAAAGTTTGCATTAGCAAAAGAAATTATACCCAAGATCTGGGAGAGAGAATGAAGTAGGTTTGTGTTATGCACACCCAGCACACCACTTAGAAGTTCTCCAGGTCTATTTCCACATTTCAATTGCCTCCTTCAGTGACACTCAGACCTCACGCTCACTTACTTTTTCCTCCTGCATATTGCTGAGCAATTCAGCTCAGATCCACACCCTACCTCAACACTGTATACCAAAATGCTTCTAGGTGCTCAGCAAAGCCAACACCGAGTCCTCATTTCAAAGTCACATCAGTGATCAGATATTTAGGCTCACATAGGTAATTCTTTTTAACACAGACAGAGCTGTCCACAAATAGAATTCTGATGAATGAAATTTTCTTCATCTTATGCATATATGTGTTCTGATACCTTTAATTGTGCTTTCATTTTTATTTTCTATTTAACTCAAATATGCCACTACCATTAGGCTACTCATTCATGCATTCACTCACTGAATAAATGTTTGTGGAGAATATAGTGTGCCTTACACAGAGCTAGGCACTGGGAATATAAAAAGTGGTGCTCCTTCCTGGGGCTTAGCCCAAGCAGGTTCTTGGCTTTGTACAGAAAAGAATTCAAAGGCAAACCAGTGGTGTTAGATAGCAAGTTTTATTAAAGCAGCAGAGGCACTGCTCCTTGCCAAGCAGGGCTACCCCACAAACAGTGTGTCCAGAGTAGCAGCTCAGGGGCAGTTCTGCAGTCATATTTATGCCCACTTTTAGTGATACACAAATTAAGGGGCAGTTTATGCAGAAATTTTTAGGATAAGAGTGGTAACTTCCAGGTCATGAGGTAGTTGCCATGGAAAAAAGTGATAATTTCTAGGTGTCACCATGGCCATAGTAAACTGACATGGCACACTGGTGGGCATTCTTATGGAAAACTGCTTCCACCCAGCCCTGTTTTAGTTAGTCCTCAGTCTGGTCCAATGTCAGAATCCTCACCTCCAGAGTCGAGTCACACCTCCTACCTCAATGGCACACTGGTGGCCATGTCCTGTGGAAAGCTGCTTTCACCCTGGCCTTGTTTTAGCTAGTCTTCAATTTGGTCTGATGTCTAAGTCCCTGGCTCCAGAATCAAGTCCCACCTCTTACCTCACTGTCTTCAGTGACTGACATGCTGAGCCCTTTCTAGCCTACCAGGCCCAGCCATCCTTACATCTGTCCCAGCAAAATGCTACATTCCTTTCATGTCCCTTAATCATGATCTTTTTCCTCCATGGATAGAACACTGTTAGTCATGGAGGTGTCAGAGTCACCTTTTTGTCTTTCTGAATTCCTGCATCTGAGAAAATTTCTGGCCCAGTCCAGAGTAATGCTCAGGCCCATAGCCCTAGCTGGTTGAATGGAGAGGTTTTGATCAAAGAATATTTCCATGTGAGTAGAGAACCTTGTTGCAATAGAGAGAGGCCAGGCTTTAGTGTCAGCAAGAACTGGTTTGAAACCAGATCCAAGGCCTCCCGATATTTTAATTGGTTATTCTCCATATGCCCCAGTTTTTCTCCTCTGAAAAATGGGAACAGTAATTCACACATTGCAGGGTGGTCTTGAGAATCAGAGATCACACAGCTGGAGCTCAAATCTCCTTGCCTTTCCCCAGGCACCAGTGAAGGGTTTTGGAGCGTGGATCCAACCATCCCAGTTTGGAGGACAAAACTCACATCAATGAATGGAAATAAAAAGAACCTTTCTTGAACTTGTGACTTGGAGACCCTGATCCCAAACTTACTGACGTGCATCATTGCCCTGGATGGGCTGGCAGGAAACGCGGTTGTGCTCCGGCTCCTGGGCTTCCATGTGCCCAAGAACACATTCCCCATCTACATGCTCAACCTGGCCAGACGGACTACCTCTTCCTCAGCGGCCACATTATACATTCCCCGATGTAATTCATCAGCACTTTCTCTTCCATCTCCATCTACTTTCCTAGCTTCTTCAATGCTGTGATGATCCTTTCCTACCTTGCAGGGCTGAGCATGCTAAGCACCATCAGCATCAAACACTGCATATCTGCCCTGTGGCCTATCTGGTACCACTGCTGTCGCCCCACACACCTGTCAGCAGTCCTGTGTGCCCTGCTCTGGGCCCCGTCCCTGCTGGTTGCCTTCCTGGAAGGTTACTACTATGCTTTTCTGTTTAAGATTGGGGACTACAGTTGGTTTCAGGTGTTTGATTTCATCACAGGCATGTGGCTGATTTTTAAATTTGTGGTTCTCTGTGGGTCCAGCCTGGTTCTGCTAGTCAGGATCCTCTGTGGCTCCCAGCGGATGCCACTGAGCGGGCTGTAGATGACCATCTTGCTCACAGTGCTGGTGTTTCTCCTATGCAGCCTGCCCCTTGGCATTCAGTGATTCCTGTTATCCTGGACTGAAAAAACTTTCATGTCTTCCTTTGTCATGTTCTTCCAGTTTCAGTTGTCTGGTCCTCTCTTAAAGCAGTGCCAACCCCATCATTTACTTCTTCTTGGGCTCCTTCAGGCAGCGTCAAAATAGGCAGACCCTCAAGCTGGTTCTCCAGAGGGCTCTGCAGGACATGCCTAGGATGGATCACAGAGAAGGATACTTTGCTCAGGGAAAGCTGGAGCTGTCAGGAAGTGGATTGGGGCAGCAATTTTCATCTGATGCAATGAATCTCTGTCCAAAACCACGCAACTCTTCTTTACCATTGTTTCCTCCCTGATAATATAGAAAAAGATTCCTTATTTATCTCTCAGTCTATGTTCCCCTGAAAATCATGTTCTGTTCTGAGATTGGAGTTGGGGACATTGCTGCAGGTGGAAAGCTCAATTCTGAATAAGTGAGCTCTCTATCTTTCAATCTCACTGAATTCTCGGGTGTTAGGGAGAATAATGTCCTTGGAGACAGACTCTCTGCCTACATAAAAATAGTCTAGGAAATTGGTTTATAGAATAAGGAAATTTAAAAAGTCAATTTTGTACAATTGTACAACGTGTTTGTGTTTTAAGCTAAGTGTTATTACATAAGAGAAAAAATTAAAAATTAGAAAGTTCATAAAGTAAAATAGTTACAGTAAACTAAGTTTAATTTATTATTGAGGAAAGAAAAATTTTTAATAAATTTAGTGTGGCCTAAATGTACACTGTTTATAAAGTCTGCAGTAGTGTACAGTAATATCCTAGGCCTTCACATTCACCCACCACTCACTGACTCACCCAGAGTAACTCACTGTCCTGCAAGCTCCATTCGTGGTAAGGGCCCTATACAGGAATATCATTTTTTAATCTTTAGTATCACACTTTTAGTGTACCTGTTCCATGTTTAGATGTATTTAGAACACAAATACTTACATTGTGTTATAACTGCCTACATTATTCAGTACAGTTATTGCTGTGTAGGTTTGTAACTTAGAAGCAATAGGCCATAGAATGTAGCCTATGCATATAACAGGCTATACTATCTAGATTTGTCTAAGGACATTCTATGATGTTCACACAACAATGAGATCGCCTAAGGATGCATTTCTCAGAATGTATCCCTGTTGTTAAGTGAAGCATGCTGTGCCTGATTTATCAAAATACAATGTAAATCAATGAAATACGAGTATGAAAGTAAAAGTGTAGGTTCAGTGAAAACTAATGTGCATGCTAAAAGGAGCAATAAAGGCTGGATTCAAAATTATTGTTATCGAATTTTAGCTGTGAGCCTGACAACTGTTCTGCACTGAAAAAATTTAACAATATTGAGAAACATCTTCCTGCAGAATTTCTTTCATATGATGCTATGATCTCCATTTTAATAAAGTCAAACTGCAAGTGATAGACAATGCCTGATGGATGTGCTTTCTGCAAGACAGGTAGAGTAGAATTCTATCTGCTGAACACTTCTCAAAGGAAAGTCCTTCATCTCCTTCATTTTTGGTAAGTGAATTCTACTTACAAATAAATTTTTATATTATAAATATATCTTTTTTTACAAATGCCGTTTAATAGACCTTTGCATTTGAACTGTCCACTTTCAGTGCTGAATTTGTCACTAAGTTGGCTTTTCATAGCAATGTCATATGCTCATTCTTCTGTTTATTCTATAAATACATACTGAGAATCATCCATCTTCTAGCCTGCATGCCAGACACTGGGGCATCAGAGAAAACATACCCATCTTCACAGAGCTTACAGTCTGTAAAAGGATGGAGCCTAGTGCAGGGAAGACTGCTGCACACTGTGAAATATGCTATTACAGAGCTGCATCTGTGGGTCTAGGGTGCTCAAAGGAGGAGGCGTCTAAAAACTCTCAGTTCTCTTACTCCCATCCTGAAGGGGAATATCACATCCAACCTCCCTTGTACGCATGACAGTATGGTTCCAAAAATTAAGGGAGGGTTCACCAGGTGGCTACACATGAGGATGAAATACATCCTCAGCAAAAGGTTTACAATTGATGGAAGGGCAAAACTCATTCTGCTGAATCTTGTAACGTTGCTCAGTCTACAGTCTGATGTATCACCACTGTACAATTTGTGGAAACATTTCTCAAGGAGAATCCCTACAGGTGTGTAGGCCATAGGCATTACAGAACTACCTGCTTCCACCACCCTGTATTCCACCAGAGGAAGCCCTTGCCGCCGGTAAAGCCCAACTTAACATCAGGAAATCCTGGGATATGTAGGGATGCAGAATGGACAATGCTAGATTGGAAAGAACAGTGGACCTGGAGTCAGGGAACCTGGATTCTCATGTTGACTTCATGCCAACTTGGGTCACATGCCCTATCCAGGCCACTGAAGCAGCTAGTGAGTTTATGAGATTTCTCTAGTCTGAATCTTATGCCAGTTGTGTCCAGGTAAAAGAAACCATTGGTGGGAGCTTACTTTACCATAGACTTGAAGGTAACTATCATTGAGAGTCAGGCAGATGCAGAAGATCACATATCTACATCGTGACTATAATGACATTGAGCATATATTTTCACATATGTGAAAATTACCTAGAACTCAGACGATAGTGTGGTATGTATTGGGCACCAATATTGTCAGTGCACAAATGGTGACTATAAAAATAGATGGAATTTAGCTCCTGTTTTTCAGAAGCTACAGTAGAGTGTGGAAGAAAAGATCCTATTACACATGCTTATCATATTGGCAAAGATGGCTCAAAATCCACTAGGATTAAACACTGAGATGGGAGCAAAGGGTAAAAACCCCATTAATAAGTGTGTCTAGGGTGGTGAATAGACCAGGGAAGGTTTCTTGAAATACTTGGAATTTGAAGTGACAACTCTACAATTCGCCCAGCTTGTACCCTCTGTCTCTTCAACCAGTCACATACATTTTTGAATTAGGCAATGAAAGCTAAATATGATCTGGACAGATGGAAATGGTAGAAAAGGTAATTCCTGGTGGCACAGCAAATAAAAGCATAGAGTTTTTTGGGAATGGCAATCAGAATATAAATGTTTCATTTCTTTTGCCACCACAGGCATTTGGACATGGTTGCGAGAACCCTCTTAAAAGGCTCAAGGTTGTTCAATTCCCACCTATGAGTGAGAACATGCAGTGTTCGGTTTTTTTGTCCTTGCGATAGTTTGCTGAGAATGATGGTTTCCAGCTTCATCCATGTCCCTACAAAGGACATGAACTCCTCCTTTTTTATGGCTGCATAGTATTCCATGGTGTATATGTGCCACATTTTCTTAATCTAGTCTATCATTGATGGACATGTGGGGAACATCACACACCGGGGCCTGTCGTGGGGTGGGGGAGGGGGAGGGGTAGCATTAGGTGATATAACTAATGTAAATGACGAGTTAGTGGGTGCAGCACACCAACATGGCACATGTATACATATGTGACAAACCTGCATGTTGTGCACATGTACTCTAGAACTTAAAGTATAATAATAAAATGAAAAAATAAATAAAAGAAAAAAATAATAGGCTCAAGGATGGAGTGCTCTGAACAACGAGCGATGTCTGTTGTGGCCTTGAAGTGGTAGAGGTTGACATCTATTTTGTGAAATTAGTGGACCGTGCACTAAAATACAGTCAAGTCTGGAGAGAGCCAGCCAGGTCACCCCAGCAGGACAAGCCAAAAACCAAAGTCTTGCTCTCCTGACTCTTCCCCCTGGAATATGTTCAACCCTTCAGTGTCAGAAAACACCAATAAAAGCAAGGGGGGAGTGGGCGGTTCCAAGATGGACGAATAGAAACAGCTCCAGTCTACAGCTCCCAGTGTGAGTGATGCAGAAGACAAATGATTTCTGCATTTCCAACTGAGGTACCGGGTTCATCTCACTGGGGATTGTCGGACAGTGGGTGCAGAACAGTGGGTGTAGCGAACTGAGCATGAGCCAAAGCAGGGCGAGGCATCGCCTCACCCGGGAAGTGAAAGGGGTCAGGGAATTCCCTTTCCTAGCCAAGAAAAGGGGTGACAGACAGCACCTGGGAAATTGGGTCACTCCCACCCTAATACTGCACTTTTCTGACAGTCTTAGCAAACGGCACACCAGGAGATTATATCCCATGCCTGGCTCGGAGGGTCCTATGCCCATGGAGCCTCGCTCATAGCTAGCACAGAGCTCTGAGATCAAACTCCAAGGCGGCAGCAAGGCTGGGGGAGGGGCGCCTGCTGTTGCTGAGGCTTGAGTAGGTAAACAAAGCGGCCTGGAAGCTTGAACTGGGTGGAGCCCATCGCAGCTCAAGGAGACCTGCCTGCCTCTGTAGACTCCACCTCTGGGGGCAGGGCATAGCCAAACAAAAGGCAGCAGAAACCTCTGCAGACTTAAATGTCCCTGTCTGACAGCTTGGAAGACAGCAATGGGTCTCCCAGCACACAGCTTAAGATCTGAGAATGGACAGACTGCCTCCTCAAGTGGGCCCCTGAGCCCTGAGTAGCCTAACTGAGAGGCACGCCCCAGTAGGGGCAGACTGACACCTCACATGGCTGGGTACTCCTCTGAGACAAAACTTGCAGAGGAACAATCAGGCAGCAACATTTGCTGTTCACCAATATACACTGTTCTGCAGTCTCTGCTGCTGATACCCAGGCAAACAGGGTCTGGAGCGGACCTCTGGCAAACTCCAAAAGACCTGCAGCTGAGGGTCCTGACTGTTAGAAGGAAAACTAACAAACAGAAAGGACATCCACAACAAAACCCCATCTGTACGTCACCATTATCAAAGACCAAATGTAGATAAAACCACAAAGATGGGGAAAAAACAGAGCAGAAAAACTGAAAATTCTAAAAATCAGAGCACTTCTCCTCCTCCAAAGGTATGCAGCTCCTCACCAGCAACGGAACAAAGCTGGACAGAGAATGATTTTGACTAGCTGAGAGAAGAAGGTTTCAGATGATCAAACTTCTCTGAGCTAAAGGAGGAAGTTCAAACCCATCGCAAAGAAGTTAAAAACCTTGAAATAAGATTAGATGAATGGCTAACTAGAATAACCAATAAAGAGAAGTCCTTAAAGGATCGGATGGAACTGAAAACCAAGGCATGAGAACTACATGATGAATGCACAAGCTTCAGTAGCTGTTTCGATCAACTGGAAGAAAGGGTATCAGTGATGGAAGATGAAATGAATGAAATGAAGCGAGAAGAGAAGTTTAGAGAAAAAAGAATAAAAAGAAAGGGACAAAGCCTCCAAGAAATATGGGACTATGTGAAAAGACCAAATCTACATCTGATTGGTGTGCCTGAAAGTGACGGGGAGAATGGAACCAAGTTGGAAAACACTCTGCAGGATATTATCCAGGAGAACTTCCCCAATCTAGTAAGGCCAACATTCAAATTCAGGAAATACAGAGAACGCCACAAAGATACTCCTCAAGAAGAGCAACTCCAAGATACATAATTGTCAGATTCACCAAAGTTGAAATGAAGGAAAAAATGTTAAGGGCAGCCAGAGAGAAAGGTCGGGTTACCCACAAAGGGAAGCCCATCAGACCAACAGCGGATCTCTCGGCAGAAACTCTACAAGCCAGAAGAGAGTGGGGGCCAATATTCAACATTCTTAAAGAAAAGAATTTTCAACCCAGAATTTCATATCCAGCCAAACTAAGCTTCATCAGTGAAGGAGAAATAAAATTCTTTACAGACAAGCAAATGCTGAGAGATTCTGTCACCACCAGGCCTGCCCTAAAAGAGCTCCTGAAGGAAGCACTAAACATGGAAAGGAAAAACCGGTACCAGCCACTGCAAAAACATGCCAAATTGTAAAGACCATCGAGGCTAGGAAGAAACCGCATCAACTAATGAGCAAAATAACCAGCTAACATCATAATGACAAGTTCAAATTCACACATAACAATATTAACCTTAAATGTAAATGGGCTAAATGCTCCAATTAAAAGATATAGACTGGCAAATTGGATAAAGAGTCAAGACCCATCAGTGAGCTGTATTCAGGAAACCCATCTCAATGCCCAGAGACACAGTTAGGCTCAAAATAGAGGGATGGAGGAAGATCTACCAAGCAAATGGAAAGCAAAAAGAAAAGCAGGGGTTGCAATTCTAGTCTCTGATAAAACAGACTTTAAACCAACAAAGATCAAAAGAGACAAAGAAGGCCATTACATAATGGTAAAGGGATCAATTCAACAAGAAGAGCTAACTATTCTAAATATATATGCACCCAATACAGGAGCACCCAGATTCATAAAGCAAGTCCTTAGACACCTACGAAGAGACTTAGACTCCCATGCAATAATAATGGGACACTTTAACATGCCACTGTCAACATTAGATAGATCAACGAGACAGAAAGTTAACAAGGATATCCAGGAATTGAACTCAGCTCTGCACCAAGTGGACCTAATAGACATCTACAGAACTCTCAACCCCAAATCAACAGAATATACATTCTTTTCAGCACCACACCACACCTACTCCAAAATTGACCACATAGTTGGAAGTAAAGGACTCCTCAGCAAATGTAAAAGAACAGAAATTATAACAAACTATCTCTCAGACCACAGTGCAATCAAACTAGAACTCAGGATTAAGAAACTCACTCAAAACCGCTCAACTACATGGAAACTGAACAACCTGCTCCTGAATGACTACTGGGTACATAACGAAATGAAGGCAGAAATAAAGATGTTCTTTGAAACCAAGGAGAACAAAGACACAACATACCAGAATTTCTGGGACACATTCAAAGCAGTGTGTAGAGGGAAATTTATAGCAGTAAATGCCCACAAGAGAAAGAAAGAAAGATCTAAAATTGACACTCTAACATCACAATTAAAAGAACTAGAGAGCAAGAGCAAACACATTCAAAAGCTAGCAGAAGGCAAGAAATAAATAAGATCAGAGCAGAACTGAAGGAGATAGAGACACAAAAAACCCTTCAAAAAATCAGTGAATCCAGGAGCTGTTTTTTTGAAAAGATCAACAAAATTGATAGACCACTAGCAAGACTAATAAAGAAGAAAAAAGAGAAGAATCAAATAGATGCAATAAAAAATGACAAATGGGATATCACCACCAATCCCACAGAAATACAAACTACCATCAGAGAATACTATAAACACCTCTATGCAAATAAACTAGAAAATCTAGAAGAAATGGATAAATTCCTCAACATATACACCCTCCCAAGACTAAACCAGGAAGAAGTTTAATCTCTGAATAGACCAGTAACAGGCTCCGATATTGAGACAAGAATTAATAGCTTACCAACCAAAAAGAGTCCAGGACCAGATGGATTCACAGCCGAATTCTACCAGAGGTATAAGGAGGAGCTGGTACCATTCCTTCTGAAACTATTCCAATCAATAGAAAAAGAAGGAATCCTCCCTAACTCATTTTATGAGGCCAGCATCATCCTGATACCAAAGCCTGGCAGAGATACAACAAAAAAAGAGAATTTTAGACCAATATCCCTGATGAACATCGATGCAAAAATCCTCAATAAAATACTGGCAAACCGAATCCAGCAGCATATCAAAAAGCTTATCCACCACAATCAAGTGGGCTTCATCCCTGGGATGCAAGGCTGGTTCAATATACACAAATCAATAAACATAATCCAGCATATAAACAGAACCAAAGACAAAAACCACATGATTATCTCAATAGATGCAGAAAAGGCCTTTGACAAAATTCAACAACCTTCATGCTAAAAACTCTCAATAAATTAGGTATTGATGGGATGCATCTCAAAATAATAAGAGCTATCTATGACAAACTCACAGGCAATATCATACTGAATGGGCAAAAACCGGAAGCTTTCCCTTTGAAAACTGGCACAAGACAGGGATGCCCTCTCTCACCACTCCTATTCAACATAGTGTTGGAAGCTCTGGCTAGGGCAATCAGGCAGGAGAAGGAAATAAAGGGTATTCAATTAGGAAAAGAGGAAGTCAAATTGTCCCTGTTTGCAGATGAAATGATTGTATATCTAGAAAACCCCATCATCTCAGCCCAAAATCTCTTTAAGCTGATAAGCACCTTCAGCAAAGTCTCAGGATACAAAATCAATGTGCAAAAATCACAAGCATTCCTATACACCAATAACAGACAAACAGAGAGCCAAATAATGAGTGAACTCCTATTCACAATTGCTTCAAAGAGAATAAAATATCTAGGAATCCAGCTTACAAGGGATGTGAAGGACCTCTTCAAGGAGAACTACAAACCACTGCTCAATGAAATAAAAGAGGATACAAACAAATGGAAGAACATTCCATGCTCATGGGTAGGAAGAATCAATATCGTGAAAATGGCCATACTGCCCAAGGTAATTTATAGATTCAATGCCATCCCCATCAAACTACCAATGACTTTCTTCACAGAATTGGAAAAAACTACTTTAAAGTTCATGTGGAACCAAAAAAGAGCCCGCATTGCCAAGTCAACCCTAAGCCAAAAGAACAAAGCTGGAGGCATCACACTACCTGACTTCAAACTATACTACAAGGATACAGTAACCAAAACAGCATGGTACTGGCACCAAAACAGAGATATAGACCAATGGAACAGAGTAGAGACCTCAGAAATAATGCCACATATCTACAACTATCTGATTTTTGACAAACCTGACAAAAACAAGCAATAGGAAAAGGATTCTCTATTTAATAAATGGTGCTGGGAAAACTGGCTAGCCATATGTAGAAAGCTGAAACTGGATCCCTTCCTTACACCTTATACAAAAATTAATTCAAGATGGATTAAAGACTTCAATGTCAGACCTAAAAATCATAAAAACCCTAGAAGAAAACCTAGGCAATACCATTCAGGACATAGGCATGGGCAAGGACTTCATGTCTAAAACACCAAAAGCAATGGAAACAAAAGCCAAAATTGACAAGTGGGATCTAATTAAGCTAAAGAACTTCTGCACAGCAAAAGAAACTACCATCAGAGTGAACAGGCAACTTACAGAATGGGAGAAAATTTTTGCAATCTACTCCTCTGACAAAGGGCTAACATCCAGAATCTACAATGAACTCCAACAAATTTACAAGAAAAAAACAACCCCATCAAAAAGTGGGCAAAGGATATGAACAGACACTTCTCAAAAGAAGACATTTATGCAGCCAAAAGACACATGAAAAAATGCTCATCATCACTGGCCATCAGAGAAATGCAAATCAAAACCACAATGAGATACCATCTCACACCAGTTAGAATGGTGATCATTAAAAAGTCAGGAAACAACAGGTGCTGGAGAGGATGTGGAGAAATAGGAACACTTTTACACTGTTGGTAGGACTGTAAACTAGTTCAACCATTGTGGAAGTCAGTGTGGCGATTCCTCAAGGATCTAGAACTAGAAATACCATTTGACCCAGCCATCCCATTACTGGGTATATACCCAAAGGATTATAAAACATGCTGCTATAAAGACACATGCACACGTATATTTATTGTGGCACTATTCACAATAACAAAGACTTGGAACCAAGCCAAATTTCCAACGATAGACTGGATTAAGAAAATGTGGCACATATGCACCATAGAATACTATGCAGCCATAAAAAATGATGAGTTCATGTCCTTTGCAGGGACATGGATGAAGCTGGAAACCGTCATTCTCAGCAAACTATAGCTAGGACAAAAAACTAAACACCGCGTGTTCTCACTCATAGGTGGGAATTGAACAATGAGAACACATGGACACAGGAAGGGGAACATCACACACCAGGGCCTGTTGTGGGGGTGGGGGGAGGGGGGAGGGATAGCATTAGGAGATATACCTAATGTAAAATGACGAGTTAATGGGTGCAGCACACCAACATGGCACATGTATACATATGTAACAAACCTGCACGTTGTGCACATGTACCCTAAAACTTAAAGTATAATAATAATAATAATAATAAAAAGAAACTTCAAAAAAAAAAAAAGACTCACAGAAACCTACAGTAAAGGAGTGGAAAAAGATAGTCTACTCGAATGGACACTAAAAGTGAGTGGGAGGAGCTATTCTTACATTAGACAGAACAGACTTTAAAGCACAACAGTTAGAAAAGACAAAGAGAGATATTTTATAATGATAAAAGGTCTATTCCAACAGGAAAGTATCACAATCCAAAATATATATGCACCTAACACTACAACTCCCGTTTATAAAACAGTTCCCACTAGACTTAAGAAATTAATTTGATGGCAACACAATAATAGTGCGGAACCTCAATAGTGCTCCACTGACAGCACTAGACAGGTCATCAAGACAGAAAGTCAACAAAGAAACAATGGATTTAAACTATACCCTAGGTCCGGCGCGGTGGCTCACGCCTGTAATCCCAGCACTTTGGGAGGCCAGGGCTGGCGGATTGCCTGAGCTCAGGAATTCGTGACCAGCCTGGGCAACACGGTGAAACCCCGTCTCTACTAAAATATAAAAAATTAGCCAGGCGTAGTGGCATGTGCCTGTAGTCCCAGCTACTTGGGAGGCTGAGGCAGGAGAATTGCTTGAACCCGGTAGACGGAGGTTGCAGTGAGCCAGGATAGCACTACTGCACACGAGCCTGGGCAACAGAGTGAGACTCCATCTCAAAAAAATAACAATAATGAATAAACAAAATAAAATACTATACCCTAGAACTAATGGACTTAATGATATTCACAGAACGCTCTACCCAACAACTACAGAATATACATTTTATTCATCAGCACATGGAACATTCTCCAAGATAGACCATATGTAGGCCACAAAACAGGTCTCAATAAATTTAAGAAAATTGAATTTATATCAAGTACTCTCTCAGAACACAGTGGAATTAAATTAGAAATCAACTCCAAAAGGAACTTTCAAAACCACACAAATACATGGAAATTAAATAACCTGCTCCTGAATTATCATTGGGTCAACAATGAAATCAAGATGAAAATTTAAAAATTCTATGAATTAAATGATAATAGTGACACAACCTATCAAAACCTCTGGGATACAGCAAAAGTGGTGCTAAGAGTAAAGTTCATAGCATTAAATGCATACATCAAAATGTCTGAAAGAGCACAAATAGACAATCTAAGGTTACATCTCAAGGAATTAGACAAGCAAGAACAAACTAAACCCAAACCCAGCAGAAGAAAAGAAATAAAAACAATCCGAGCAGAAGTAAATGAAACAAACAAACAAATGAAACAAAATAAAAATGAAACAAAAAGCTGGTTCTTTGAAAACACAAACAAAATCGATATACCATTAGCAACTTTAACCAAGAAAAGAACAGAGAAGATCCAAATAAGCTCAATTAGAAATGAAACAGGAGATATTACAACCAATACCACAGAAATACAAAAGATCTTTCAAGGCTCCTGTGATCACCTTTACATGTACAAACAGGAAAACCGAGAGGATATGCATAAATTCCTGGAAATATACAAACCTCCTAGATTAAACTAGGAGGAACAGAAACTCTGAACAGACCAAAAAAAAAAAAAAAAGCAGAGAGATTGAAATAAAAATTAAAAAGACATTGCCAACAAAAAAGTACAGGATCAGACGTATTCACAGCTGAATTCTATCAGATATTCAAAGAAGAATTGGTACCAATCCTACTGAAACTATTCCAAAATATAGAGAAAGAGAGGATCCTGCCAAAGCATTGTATGAAGCCAGTGTCACCTTAATACCAAAACCGGAAAGGACGTAACATAAAAGGAACTACATACCAGTATCCCTGATGAATACAGATGCCAAAATCTCCAACAAAATACTAGCTAACCCAATCCAGCAGCATATCAAGAAGATAATCCACCATTGTCAAGTGGTTTTCATAGCAGGGATGCAGGGTTAGGTTAACATACACAAGGCAATAAATGTGATACATCACATAAACAGAATTAAAAACAAAAATCACATGATCATCTCAATAGAAGCTGTAAAAGCATTTGACAAAATCTAGCACCCTTTATTATTAAAACCTTCAGCAAAATCGACATAGAAAAGACATACCTTAATGTAATAAAAGCCATCTATGACAAACCCACAGCCAACATTATACTGAATGGGGAAAAGTTGAAAACATTCTCCCTGAGAACTGAAACAAGGCAAGGATGCCCACTTTCACCACTTCTATTCAACACAGTACCACTTCTATTCAACATAGTACTGGAAGCTTTAGCCAGAGCAATCAGACAAGAGAAAGAAATCAAGACCATCCAAATCGATAAAGAGGAAGTCAAACTGTCCCATTCACTGATGATATGATTGTATACCTAGAAAACCCTAAAGACTCATCCAGAAAGCTCCTAAAATTGATATATAAATTCAGTAAAGTTTCAGGATACAAACTCAATGTACACAAATCAGTAGCACTGCTATACACCAACAGTGACCAAACTGAGAATCAAATCAAGAACTCAAACACTTTTACAATAACTGTAAAAAAATACTTAGGAATATACCTACCCAAGGAGGTGGAAGGCCTCTACAAGGAAAACTACAAAACACTGCTGAAATCATAGATGACACAAACAAATGGAAACACATCCCATGCTCATGGATGGGTAGAATCAATATTGTGAAAATGACCATACTGCCAAAAGCAATCTACAAATTCAATGCAATTCCCATCAAAATACCATTGTCATTCTTCACAGAACTAGAAAAAAATTCTAAAATTAATATGGAAACAAAAAAAACCCCACATAGCCAAAGCAAGACTTAGCAAAAAGAACAAATCTGGAGGCATCACATTACCCATCTTCAAACTATACTACAAAGCTATAGTCACCAAGACAGCATGGCACTGGCATAAAACTAGGCACATAGACCAATGGAAAAGAAGAGAGAATCCAGAAATAAAGCCAAATACTTACCGTCAACTGATTTTTGACAAAGCTAATGAAAACATAAAGTGGAGAAAAGACACCCTATTTAACAAATGGTTTTGAGATAATTGGCAATCCACATGTAGAAGAATGAAACTGGATCCTCATCTCTCACCTTCTACAAAAATCAACTCAAGATGGATCAAAGACTTAAATCTAAGACCTAAAACCATAAAAATTCTAGAAGATAACATCAGAAAAATCCTTCTAGACATTCACTTAGGCAAAGACTTCATGGCCAAGAACCCAAAAGTAAATGCAACAAAAACAAAAATAAATAGATGGGACTTAATTAAACTAAAAAGCTTTAACACAGCAAAAGCAGAGCAAACAGACAACCCACCAAGTAAGAGAAAATCTTCACAAACTAAGCATCTGACAAAGGACTAATATCCAGAATACAAGGAACTCAAACAAATCAGCAAGAAGAAAGCAAACAATCCCATCAAAAAGTGGGCTAAAAACATGAATAGACAATTCTCAAAAAAAGAGATACAAACAGACAACAAACATAGGAAAAAATGCTTAACATCACTAATGATCAGGGAAATGCAAATCAAAACCATAATGCGATACCACCTTACTCCTGCAAGAATGGCCGTAATTTAAAAATCTAAAAATAATAGATGTTGGCAGGGATGTGGTGAAAAAGGAACACTTTTACACTGCTGGTGGGAATGTAAACTAGCACAACCACTATGAAAAACAGTGTGGAAGTTTCTTAAAGAAGTAAAAGTGGATCTACCATTTCATCCAGCAATCCCATTAAATATATATATACATATATATATATACACAACTATGTATATAGTACACATATACATTTATATACCATGGAATAGCACTCAGCCATAAAAAGGAATAAAATAATGGCATTCACAGCAACCTGGATGGAACTGGACACATTATTCTAACTGAGGTAACTCAGAAATGGAAAACCAAAAATCATATATTCTCACTTACAAGTGAGAGCTAAACTGTGAGGATGTAAAGGCATAGAATAATATAATGAACTATGGGGACTTCAGGCGAAGGATGGAAGAGGGGTGAGGGATAAAAGACTACACATTGGGTATAGTGTACACTGCTCAGGTGATGGGTGCCCCAAAATCTCAGAAATTACCACTAAAGAACTTTATCCATGTAAGCAAGCACCACCTGTTCCCCCAAAACCCATTGAAATAAAAATAATAACAACAAATGATTTAATTTCACAGAACTTTAAAAAAGTTTAATGTTCAGAGTTGATAATAATAAAAGAAGTTAGAAAAAAATGTGTAGCAAGTGGTAGCCTCTGGACAATGGCATTCTAGATTTTCACTTTGCATACACTTCTCTACCATTTGGAAAGAAAGCATACACATGAATATATCACCACTATGATAAAGAAAACACCGAAACATGGTGTCAGGCCATTTTCAGCCTTGACGATCCTATGATCTACTTATTTCTTTAGTTACAAAGCCTCATAACGAAAGTTCACATTACTTAATGTGATATCTAGGCCCATAATTGATTTTCAAAATCAGGACAGCAATTACTTACAGGAAGTTGAACAAGATGGGATGTGATGGGAGAGGCTGATATGTATTGGATATGGGACACAGGCCAAGAATCATCTCAGTTAGGATTTGTGCCTCAAATACCTCTGGCCTCTGATTTGTCCATAGTCCTCATACAGGAAATAACAAGACTGTCCAGCATCTTCATAAGCCTGGATTGCTAACCAGCTTTCATTTCAGCTCCCGTAGGCATCTCCTGAATTAAGCACCACAGAAAAGTCCTCTGAAGACACTGAATCCCAGAAAGGCTCTCCACCTTTAGCACAAGGGAGGTCTTCACCACAGGACAAAAGAAGGAACGATAAGGGTAAGTACCAAGAACTGTCTTCTTCCATAGTCAGTTATGGTTTTTGCTATAAGATCATGTCCCTGTGCTTCCACCTTGGTGCTACATGCAGGGGGTCATGAGCTTGTTTCAGGAAAAGACAGGAGACATGAAGCTTCGTTTTGGAAACTGAATGCTGCCAGCCCAAACTGTGTGAGTTCCAAATGGGGTCCCCCTTCTAATTTATCTCCCCGTATCATCTCCTTCATTCCAATCATTCAATCTGCTCTCCTGGAGAGAATGCTGCCTCTTACATTCATTTAAGGAGCCAGAAGACATGAAGACATTTCTTCCCAGAGTTGAACTGCTGTAGGGCCGGTTTTATTGTTTCACTTACTTTTTAAATTTATTCTTCTTTGCCTATCTGGAAAGGACCAAGGAAGTTATAGATAGTCCAAACTGAAATAATTAAGGAGTGTTTCATGAGGAAAGTATTTACAAAGATGCGCAGGGTTAAGGGAAAGAGATGAGGCATGGGAAAGCACCTCAAGCAGCAATACATAGGGGAGCACTACTTCCTCCCCTAGGCTGAAAGGCACAGGGAAGGAGCAGTTACCATTGTCGCCATAGCCATAGCTGTAGCCATAGGGGTGGGAGAGCGTGAGCAGGCCGGTGGAGAAGCCCTGTACAGCCAACACACAACCACACAGGCCGATATGGTTTGGATCTGTGTCCCTACCCAAATCTCATGTTGATTGTAATTCCCATTGTTGGAGGGAGGGCCTGGTGGGATGATTATTAGATCATGGGGATGATTTCGCATGAATGTTTTAACACCATCCCCTTTTGGTATTATTGTTTTGATACTGATAAGTTCTCATGAAATCTAATTGTTTAAAAGTGTGTAGCACCTCCTCCCTCTCTCTCTTGCTCCTGCTCTCACCATGTGAGATGCCTTGCTCCCCCTTTGCCTTTCACCAGGATTGGATGCTTTCTGAAGCCTCCCCTAAAGCAGAAGCTGCTATGCTCCTGTATAGCCTGTAGAGCCATGAGCCAATTAAACCTGTTTTCCTCATAAATTTCCCAGTCTCAGGTATTTCTTTTTATCAATGCAAGAAGGAACTAATACGCAGGCAGAGAGCCAGGAGATGGAAATCCCAAGTCACTCTCCTGCTATCTTCCAGTCTCCTGCCAGTATGTCCCAGTGTCTCAATTTCATTAGAAACCAGAAATAAAAAGAATCCTACTAATGTGGTACATGGAAGCCACTCTCTTGGGATGTCAAACAGGACAGAGAAGAACGGAAAGCAAATCCTCATGCCAAATGAGACTATTCCTCTTACCTTCTTATATCCTCCTACTTCCTGAGGCTTGCTCTGCCTGAAGGTGATTGATTCCTGTCGCATTTCAGCTCCATGAGACTACTTTAATGTTTGGCATGTCTTTCTCTACTGTCCCTTTTATGCAGAAATGTTTGCATTTGTCAAAAATGCATAGAAAATAAAATGTAATTTAAAAAGAGAACATATTTATTTGTTTAGAATATAAGTTTGGCTGCTCTAAAAAAGACATGAAGTAGAAATATCTTAAACAAAAAAGTATAGTTGTGCCTCTGGGTCACTAGATTCTGAATCTGCAAATTCAACAACCCACAGGTGGAAACTATTCCAAAAATAAGGGTATGGCGGAGGTGTGCATGTACTGGACAGGTACAAACTTGTTTTTCCTTGTCATTATTTCTGAAAAACTACAATATAACAAGAATTTACATAGCATTTGCATTTCTTCAGTTATTCTAAATAACTAAAAATGATTTAACATATCTGGGAGAAAGTGCATAGGTATATACAAATACCACATATAAGGAAATAGAGCATCTGCAGATTTTGGTGTGTGCTAAATTTCTGGAAAAAATCCCCTGTGAATACCCAGAAATGACTATCTTTGAAATCTGAAGTAGAAGCTCCAAGGCATCACACATCAGAATTCCAAAAATTGGGGCTCCCAGTCCCTAGAGAGTTGCCCTCATCTTTGTGATCCTGCATGGTTTCCAGCTACATCAGCATTCCAGCCTTATGGAAAAGGATGAGGGGAAGGAGAGGCTTTACTCCTTCTATTGATCCTGTGAGTGAGGAATTGCTTACATCACTTTGTGATTCTTCCACTTAACAGCACCTGGTCATACAATGTCATCCACCATCAAGGAAAACTGGGATGTGGGTCTTTGTGCTGCTTTTATACTCTCAGAATTGTTATGTGACCGAAGAGGAAAATGAATATTGGGGCAATCTAGCAGTCTCTTCAGCCCTGATTGTCTCTGACTCTGTGCTCACATCAAGATTTTTCAGGAACTCCTCAGAAATAATGAATGATGGGGCAGAGAACAGAACTGGAGCCTCATGCAGGGCTCCAGGGACCAGGGGCTGGTATTAGACTTGCTCTTCGTGTTGTGAACTCAGGAAAACCCTTTAATTCTCTATGCCTTGGCTTCATCTTATGTTATATGAGGATAATACCATGGACGGTCTTTAAGGAACACAGGCTAAATGTTGGTGATACTACAGGGAAAATGACAGGTATGACTTAGTCCTTATGGAGCTTTGGTTTTCATGAGGAAGACAAACATATCATAGCATAAATATAGATAGAGAAACTCTTTAGTGCCCTGAGTGTGGATAACAGAGGCTCTCCTTTTCCTCCCATTTCCTTTCTGGGCCAATCAGGGCTGTGGCAGCTTGCCCCTCTAAGAGAGCTCATGATGGATGCATTCACTCCTGATGCTTCTCTGTACTCCCAGCAAAGGGTGCATCTTCTGTCCACCAGGAGGCCTCCTGCCCCTGTGCATCCTCAGGATTCCAGAGCAAATGTGACCTCTGATAGGCAAAAAGGAACTCCTGAATTTATTCCTAAATGGCATTCACTCACCTCTATTTTGTTCCCTCTTTGATTTGCCTCTCCTTCTCTATGTGGAGTTTGCTTAGGTCAGTTTTTTTTCAATCCACAATTTTGGCTGCCAACTTGGATTTAACTTGAGAATCACTCCTCTGCTTTACTCCCTCTAACATGTATAATCCACACAGGGTGGCGCTGGGTATAAAGGGCTGCTCCAAGACTGGATTGTGAGTCAGACCTGCTGGACTCAAATTCATACTATGTAATACATAACCCCTGGGACAAATAATTCCCTTTCGTTGTGCTCCAATTGCATTATCTGCCATATGGGAATAATACCAATTCTTACCTCCTAGGCTCTTCAGGTGATTAAAAGAGACAATACCTTACAAACTCTCAATCAGCTGCTGTTATTCTCCCAGATTAGACCTAATTCTCATTCTCCAGTTGAAATCTGCATGAATCTCTCTCTTTACACTCCAAGCCCTACACATCGCCTATTTCCCCTCACGGACGCCTCTCATACAAATGTTTGCATCAATAAAGAAATGCTACCAAAGATCTCCTGAAAGAGAGAACGAAAAAGGTTTACATTGTGTATACCCAGCAGAACACTTAGTAGTCCCCCATAGATATTTCCACACTTCAATTACCTCCGTCAGTTACACTCAGACCTCATCTTCACTTACTCTTTCCTCTGTTCTATTGCTGAGTAATTCAGATAAGACCCACACCCTACCCAAACACTGTGTACAAAAATGCTTCTAGGTGTTCAGCAAAGCCACACTGAGTCTTCATTTCAAAGGCGCATCAGTTGTCAATTTCAAGTTTTGGGCACACATCAAGAATTCTTCTCAACACAGATACAGCTTTCCACAAATAGAATTCTGATGAATTAAATTTTCTTCATTCAGTTATATGTGTGTGTTCTAATACCTTACATTGTGCTTTCATCTTTATTTTCCATTTCATCCAAATCTACCAGTACCATTAGTCTCATGCATGCATTCATTCATTGAATGAATGTATATGAAAAGCACAGTGTGCTGCTCATGGAAATAGGCACTGGGAGTATAAAATGTAAAATGTAATCCTGTCTGCAATGACTGACACACTGAGTTATTTCTCACCCACCAGGCCCAGCCATTTTCACACTTATCCTAGCAAAGTTCACATTTTCCTCTGGTTCATAATGCATGGTCTTCCTTCCTGTCCATGGATGACCAGTCCTAGTCACGAGTGTGTCACAACCACCTCTTTGTGTATCTGAATTCCTCCACCTGAAAGAAAATTTCAGACCCAGGATAGATTAATCATCGGGTCCACAGCCCTGGCCAGATGAGTGGGGGTGTTTTCATCCTAATGTTATTCCCATGTCAGCACAGAACTTGTGTGGCAGTAGAGAAAGAGGTCAGGCTTCAGAGTCAGCAAGAACTGGATTTCAAACTGGATTTGAGGACCCCCACCTTTGGTAAGTGACTGACTTATTATCTGCGAGCCTCTGTTTCTCTCTTCTTTAAATGAGGACAGTAAATCCCATACGGCAGGGTGGTGGGGAGAATCAGAGATGATACAGCTGGTGATCACATCTGGTTTGTGTTCCCAGGGGCACCAGACTAGGGTTTCTGAGCATGGATCCAACCGTCCCAGTCTTGGGTACAGAACTGACACCAATCAACGGACGTGGGGAGACTCCTTGCTACAATCAGACCCTGAGCTTCACGGTGCTGACGTGCATCATTTCCCTTGTCGGACTGACAGGAAACGCGGTTGTGCTCTGGCTCCTGGGCTGCCGCATGCGCAGGAACGCTGTCTCCATCTACATCCTCAACCTGGCCGCGGCCGACTTCCTCTTCCTCAGCTTCCAGATTATACGTTCGCCATTACGCCTCATCAATATCAGCCATCTCATCCGCAAAATCCTCGTTTCTGTGATGACCTTTCCCTACTTTACAGGCCTGAGTATGCTGAGCGCCATCAGCACCGAGCGCTGCCTGTCTGTTCTGTGGCCCATCTGGTACCGCTGCCGCCGCCCCACACACCTGTCAGCGGTCGTGTGTGTCCTGCTCTGGGGCCTGTCCCTGCTGTTTAGTATGCTGGAGTGGAGGTTCTGTGACTTCCTGTTTAGTGGTGCTGATTCTAGTTGGTGTGAAACGTCAGATTTCATTACAATCGCGTGGCTGGTTTTTTTATGTGTGGTTCTCTGTGGGTCCAGCCTGGTCCTGCTGGTCAGGATCCTCTGTGGATCCCGGAAGATGCCGCTGACCAGGCTGTACGTGACCATCCTGCTCACAGTGCTGGTCTTCCTCCTCTGCGGCCTGCCCTTCGGCATTCTGGGGGCCCTAATTTACAGGATGCACCTGAATTTGGAAGTCTTATATTGTCATGTTTATCTGGTTTGCATGTCCCTGTCCTCTCTAAACAGTAGTGCCAACCCCATCATTTACTTCTTCGTGGGCTCCTTTAGGCAGCGTCAAAATAGGCAGAACCTGAAGCTGGTTCTCCAGAGGGCTCTGCAGGACACGCCTGAGGTGGATAAAGGTGAAGGGCAGCTTCCTGAGGAAAGCCTGGAGCTGTCGGGAAGCAGATTGGGGCCATGAGGAAGAGCCTCTGCCCTGTCAGTCAGACGGGACTTTGAGAGCAACACTGTCCTGCCACCCTTGACAATTACATGCGTTTTTCTTAGCGTTGTGCCTCAGAAATGTCTCAGTGGTAACTCAAGGTCTTCAAATAAATGTTTATCTAACCTGACAGTTGCAGTTTTCACCCATGGAAAGCATTAGTCTGACAGTACAATGTTTGGATTCTCCTTGATATTACCAATACATTTTCCCTGTTATCTTGCACTGAATCTTTCCTACTGAACACTTTTTCTGCACTTTTCATTGTAATAAAAGGAGTTGCTGTCCACAACCCTAAAACTCTTCTTTATACTTGTTTCCTACCTGATAGTATCAAAAAGGAAGATTCCTTATTAATCTGTCAGACTATGTTCCCCTGAAAATCATGTTCCCTTCTATGACTGGAGGCATTACTGCAGTTGGAAGCTCAATTCTTAATAAGTGAGTTCTGCTACCTCTAAATTCCATTGAATTCTCAGATATAAAGCAAAATAATGACCTTAGAGAGAGATTCTCCCTTCATAAAAACAGTCTTAGAAATTGGTTTTATGAATAGCCCTCTCCTGTCATTTGTCCACACATGGTCACACGTTGGCTTTGGTTTCTAGTAAAGACAATCGTGGCCCCTTCCCCTTGAGAACTGGTAAGTGCTTATTTAGCTCTTCCTGGACTAACGGACCAGTGAGGAGCCTATAAATACACCCCACCAGTTCCATTTTGGCCACTGGAAATTAAAATTGGTTTCAAACTGGAAATTATCTTGAAAACCATTTATTATTCATTTACAGAGTCTTTAAGTTGTAGGAGAATTCTTCATACTTTCAGGTTTTGTACAAATTGTTCTGGCTGTAACTTTCAGTTAGTTTTACGGCTGTTAACATAAGAAGCAAAACTGAAAACATCTGACTTTTCCATGCTAATGTCAATTATAGTATCCGGATAATAACTTACAGTTGGTACAGAATTCTGATACATGCTGTGACATACATGAACACGGAAACGTTGTGCTAAGGAAAATATGCCAGATGCCAAAGAACAATATTGTAAGGTCAAATTCTATGAGGTATCCAAACTAGGAAATTCGTGAACACAGAAAATAAATTAGGAGGATCCTGGTGCTGGATGATGGAGAGAATGTGTAGCCATTATTTAATGAGCACAGACTTTCTGTGTGGAATAATGCAAAGTTCTTAAAAGGGACAGTGGTAACGGTTACGACTTATTGTGAATGCACTTAATGACATTGAATTGTACAAATAAAATGGTGAAAGTTGTAAAATGTATGTTATGTGCATTTTACCACAATTAAAAACATTTAATTATAAAAACAGGATCAGTACAAAATTCAGGACTATTCTCCACCAGTGGTTATCCCTTCAACAGATAGCTCAAGCAGACAGAAGAGACCACCAAGAGAAGATGTGACATCACAGCAGGGTCTGTGCTGATCATAGACAGTGAGGCTGCCCCTCAGATTAACCCTCACTGAGGGGAGCTGACACATGGATTTTGAGTATACAGGAGACAGTACAAAGTAGCTATGAAAGCAATAAAGAGGTCTATAACAATAAACAGGTGTATAGTTTTCAATTTGTCCAACCAAATTTATTGGTGGCTCGTATCACATTGTTCACAATGTTGAACTCAGGTCCCCTGAGTGCAGATCCATTGCTCTTCCAGGCTCAGCACTCTGCTGATGCTGAATCCTATCTGTCCACCCTCGATTTCCAAATGCCATAGTAGGACATAGCTGTAGGTAAGGGTTTCCTACAGGTTGGAGGAAGCAGGAAGGCAGTGTTTGCAGCCAATGCTCCACGAAAGGAGCTTTGATGTGATGTCTTTAGTTCAGACTGAGGGTTATTGAGAGAGCCCATTCTGGGAGTCTGTGATATCAATTGAACAGTTCTGGTCAAAGATGTTGTTTATCATGAGGAATTCTGTAGAGAATTTTCACCTGGCAATTGAATCAAATAATGTTGGTTCTCACCTGGGACACTGCTTATTTTGACGTTAGTGACTCTTTTTTTTTTGACAGAAGAAAATTTCAATTTTATGAAAGCTTAGATTCTGTCCCTGAAGCCCATTCTGAACTCACTTGGCCTCACACATTGCTCCACTACAGCAGTTATAACAGTGTATTTCAATTGTTTGTCCTCACATCTTTCTCTTCAACTGCACTCTGAGGTCTTTAAGAGCAGAGAACATGTCTTTGAATTTCTAGTGCAACAGACTAGGTGTGGAATTTAGAAGAGTATCAGTAACTATTTTTCTCAAGCAGCTTCCACCTGAAAATCACAGGTTTGTCCAGCATCTTGAAAAGGCTGGCTCAGTCACCAGATCTCACTGGAACTCCTACAGGCATCTCCCACTCAACAGAGTGTCCTCTGCAGTTGGTTTTTCTGAGAAGAACGGTTGCCCTTCATTGCAGGTCTGCTCACTGCCTCTGGGAAGAAGAATGGAGGGGATGTGGGAGTCTGCTCGTGAGCTGCCTTCTTTCCCAGGCCAATGATATCATTTCCTCTCGGTTCTATGTCGAGGAAGAGCATGCAAGACATCCAGGAGTGTTCTCCAGAAAGTGAGAAATGATATAAAAGTCTCTAATGGCACTTTTTGGGAGCTGCCATTCATGACTATTATGTAGGCATGAATTCAACAAACATTCGAACCTAATTCATCAAGCACTGTGCTAATTCTACATAAAAGCAAACACCTTTCAAATAAGCCTCTCACTAATACATTCCATCTCTATAACCAATCCTTTCCACTCCATGAAGAAAATAAATTGATTGATGCTGAGCAAATGCTGAGCCTTTGTGGCCATTCACTGATGCTCTAGTATACCTGGGCTCAAGGGCACTGAGTCATCAGCCTCACAAGAATCAATTGGATCTGTTTCCTGTCCTGCTTCTGCCAATTAGGCTTGTCAATATAATTACCTAATTTATCAAAATACACCACAAATCAATGAAATACGAGTATGAAAGAAGAATTGTGGTTTCCATACAAACTAATGTGAATGCTTAAAGGGACAATACATGCAGGTTCCAAAATTGTTGTTAGTTTAATAGGTGTGAGCCTGCCAACTCTATCAGATTAAACAAAAATGAACAATATTGAACAATATCCTCAGAGAGAATGCTATGCATCTGATGCTAAGATCTACACTTAAACTAATCCACACTGCAAATCATAGACAATGATTGATAGATATGCTTTCAGCAAGATAGAGTAGAATTCTATTTGCTGAACCCTACACAAAGGAGTGTTCTGTAGTCTAGTTCTATTATAGTGAATGAATTCTAGGTAAAAATGAAATATTCATGTTACAAACATATCCTTTTTTATGAATACTGATTAACAGACATTTTCAGTTAACCTATCCACTTGCATTCCTGAATATATCATTAAGTGGGCTTTTCATAACAGTATCTCTCACTTATTCTACTGTTTATTGTATAAATACATACTGAGCATCTTCTATTCTCTAACTTGCATGCCAGACACTTAGGAGTCAAAGTAAACACACCTACATTCACAGAGCGCACAGCCTGTGAAGGAAGGACACTAGTGCAGGAAAGACTGCCTCCCAGTGTGACACATGCTATCCAAGAGTTGTACTTGTGGCTCAAGGGTGCTCAGAGGAGAGGTTATCTAAAAATTCCAAGTTATCTTGCTGCCATCCTGAAGAGGAATGCCAAACCCAAGCACCCAGCTGAAGCAGGACAATAGGATTTTAATAAATTAGAGAATGTTCACCAGGTGGCTGCTCATGCAGGACAACAATCTCAGCAACGGTTTTATAATTGATGACATCAAAAGATTAATAGGCTGAATCTTACAACAGCCCTCAGTCAATAGTCCAACATCACACCAATGCACAATTCCTGAAAAGATTGTTAAGAGACCCTGCAGGTGCTTAGGTCACAGGCATTGCAGAACTATCTACCACAATTACCCTGTGTTCCAGCAGTACAAGCCCTTGCCTCCAGGCAAAACCAAATCAGCATCTAGAAATCCCAGGATAGGTAGGGAAGCAGAACGTGCAAGTGCGAGATGCGAAGAACACCTGACCTATTTCAGGGATTTGGGATTCTCAAGCTGACTGCATGGCCAACGTGGGTCACATGCTCATTCCAGGCAAGCCAAACAGATAGTGAGGTTACGGGATTGTCCCAGTCTGAAACTGTGCCACTTGTGCATTTGTGCTCAGGTATCTCTTTTCAGAATATGTATGTAAAGTGTGACTTTACCATAACCATGGACTGGAGATAACTACTGTTGTGATCCTGGCAGCCTGAGAAATTCACGTATCTACAGAGTGACTATAATCACAGTAAGCATATGTTCTTCTCACCTATGTGGCAGTGACCTAGAATCTGAAGAGACTGCTGTGATGCTTGTTCTGTATGACAGTGTGGTATCAGTTGGGCACCATTATCGTCAATGTACCAATACTGACTATGATGGCATTTGTTTCCTGTTATCTAACAACAACAGTAGAGTATAGAAGAAGAAATCTCAATGCTCATGCCCATCATATTGGTCCAATTGTTCCAAAACTTTGCAGGATGCAAACACAAGGAAGGAGAGCAGAGACAGAGCAGATCTCATTCCTGAGTGTGTATGTAGAAGTGAGTGGATCATGGAAGGCTTCGTGTAATAGGTAGAATTTTAACTGATGACTACAATTTACCCAGCATTATTATTATAATAATACCATCCTTAAATTCTGCCAATCACCTCAATTTTTGTATTGGGAAAGCAGAGATAAATAGGATCTGGACAGATGGAAATGGGAGAAGAGATAATTTACAGTGGCATTGTTAATAAAAGCATAGAGTTTTTTAGGGAATGGTGAATAATTCATTGATGAGTTTTATTCCTTGTGTCACCCCATGTATTTGGTCATGGTGGCAAGATCCCTGTTAAATAGAAGGAAAGATACGGGATTTTTCAGACAAACAAATACTGAGAGAATTTGCCACTACCAAGACAGCACTACAAGAACTGCTAAAAGGAGCTCTAAATCAGGAAATAAAACATCAAAATACAACCTCCTTAAAGCCTAAATCTTACAGGGCCTATAAAACAATAACACAATGAAAAAAAAAAAACAATGTATTAACACAACAACTAGCATGATGAATAGAATAGTATCACACATCTCAATACTAATGTTGAATGTAAATGGCCTAAATGTTCCACATAAAGGATACAGAATGTCAGAATGGATAAGAATTCAGCAAACAAGTATCTGCTGTCTTCAAGAGATTCACCTAACACATAAGGACTCACATAAACTTAAGGTAAAGGGTTGGTAAAAGATATACCATGCAAATATATACCAAAAGTGAGCAGGAGTAACTATTCTTATATCAGACAAAAGAACACAGACCTTAGCAGCCTCCACATTCTATTTTTTTTTTCTTCCTTATTAAGTTGTAAACTTTCACCTTTACTTAGAGGGAGCACTCTATCACTTCTCTTTGGCATATCTGAATTGCCAGCACCCCTACTTCTAATGCTTTGGAGCCATTAATAAGTAAAATAAAGTTTACTTGAACACAAGCACTGTGATACCACAACAACTGATCTAGCAACTGAGAGGGCTACTAAGTAACAAATGGATGGATAGGGTACACAGCATGGATATGCTAGGCAAAGGGGTGAATCACATCCCAGGAAGGACAGAGCAGGACCACAAGAGATTTCATCACACTATTCAAAGTGGTACATAATTTTAAACATATGAATTATTTATTTCTGGAATTACCGAATGGAGAAAATCTGCTTACCTTTTAAAAACAAACAACTCTTCATTTCATTGATTTTTTTCTTTTGTTTTTCTAGTCTTCTTTTCACTTATTTCTGCTCTGATCTTTATTATTTCCTTCCTTCTACTAATTTTGCAAAGTATACATCTGATAAAGGATTAGCATCAAATATTTAAGAGACTCCAACAACTCAATAGCAATAAAACAAATGAACCAGTGAAAAAGTGGGCAAAAGAACTGAATAGATATTTCTGAAAAGAAGACTCAAAAATGACCAATAGATATAAGAAAAAATGTGCAATGTAACTAATCATCAGGGAAACGCAAATCAAAACCACAATGAGATATCATTTCTCCAGTTAGAATGGCTACTATCAAAAATACAAAAGATGACAAGTATTGTAGAGGATGTGGAGAAAAGAGAACCCTCATACACTGTTGGTGGGAATGTATTTTAGTACAGCCATTAGGGAAAACAGTATGGAAGTTCCTCAAAATATTAAAAATAGAACGACCATATATTCAGAAATCCTGCTCCTGGGTTGATATCCAAGGGAAATGAAATCAGTATATTGAAAAGATATCTGCATCCCCATGTTTCTTGCAGCACTATTTACAATGGCCAAGATATGGAATTAACCTAAGTGTCCATCAACAGATAAACTGATGAAGAAAATGCGGTACATATTCACAATGGAATACTATTTAGCCTTAAAAAAGAATGAAATTCTATCATTTCTAGTGACTTGGGCAAGCCAGAGGACATTCTGTTAAGTGAAATATGCAAGGCACAGGAAGAAAAATAGTGCATGATCTCACTCATATGTAGAATCTAAACGAGGTGATCTCACAGAAATTGAGAGTAAAATGGTGGTTGCCATAGGCTGGGTAGGTTAGGTGAAAGGGGAGATGAGTAGACGCTGGTCAAGGGATATGTAATTACATTTAGATGGGAGGAACATCCTGGGTTGATATCCAAGGGAAATGAAATCAGTATATTGAAAAAATATACTGATTTTTTTTTTTTTGAGACAGAGTCTTGATCTGTTACCCAGGCTGGAGTGCAGTGATGCAATCTCAGCTCATTGCAAACTCTGCCTCCTGGGTTCAAGTGATTCTCCTGGTTCAGCCTCCTGAGTAGCTGGGATTACAGGCACCCACCACCACAGCCAGCTAATTTTTGTATTTTTAGTGGAGATGGGGTTCATCACATTGGCTAGGCTGATCTCAAACTCCTGACCTCAGGTGATCGCCCACCTCGGCCTCCCAAAGTTCTGGGATTACAAGCGTGAGCCACCACGCCCAGCCTGGAGGAACAATTTTAAGAGATCTATTATACAGCATGGTGACTGTAGCTGATGATAATATATTGTGTTCTGAAAAATGCAGAGTGGGTAAGTGTTCTCACCACAAAAATACCATATGAGGTAATATATTTGTTATTTAGCTAAATTTATACCACAACGTCTATGTACTTCAGCATCACATTGTACAGGATAGATCCATACAATTTGAACTGTCCAAAAACTTTTTTAATTTAATTGCTGAGGAATATTTCCTTGTATGGATACAGTAAGCTTTGTGTCATTATTCTTGGTGAAAATACATTTGCTTTGTTTCCATTTTAGCTATTAAATAAAGCTGCTATTAACATTTGTGTTCAAACTTTTAAGTGAACATCCTTATCCACTCTCTTGGATACATTCCAAAGATAAATTGCTGGGTGATATGGTAAGTGTATATTTAACTTTTTAAGAAAATTAAAACAGTTTTGTAGAGTACTATACCATTTTACTTCTCCACTGGCAATGTATAGAAGATCCACTTTCTCCAAATCCTTGCCAATATTTGAAACTATGAGTATTTTTTTACTTTAACCTTCTAAGAGCTGTATACTGCTGTATCATCATGTTTTCCTCTGAGACCTCTCTCCTGGTCTTGTAGATGGGGTCTTTTTCTCCCTGTGTCTTCACAGGGTCTTCCCTCTGTATGTCTGTGTCCTAATCTCTTCTTCTCATAGGGACATCAGTCATGTTGGATTAAGGCTCACTCTAATGAACTCCTTTTAACTTAACTAGCTCTCTGAAGACCTCCTTCCCCAAAATACTCATATTTTGAGATACTGGGGCTAAGTACTTCAACATATGAATATTAGAGGGACACAATTCAGCCCATAACAAGGTCTTTTTAAAATATTTTTTCAGCATTGAAGAATATTTCTGAATATTTTAAATAGATTCTAATTCAAATGACATTATTTTTTAAATGACAAGTAGCTTAATTTGGCTACAGCATGAGGCACAAGAAGGGCAGTGATAGAAGATAAGGCTTTAATTTTTTAATATTCATACCAAATGGAAATAAATAACAAATTTCATGAAGTAGAGGGAGGAAGAATAAGGATATATTATATGTGCTGAGCTCTTTACAGTTTATAAGGGATGTCCATTAAGCCACTCCTTAATACTGATAAATTAAAAATAGAAATATGTTTATATTCAGAGCTCATAATTTTAAAAAGTAAGAATAAAAAGGGTAGCAAAGGGAAGCCTCTGGAGAACAGATTTAGGGAGTCTTTCACTTTGTATGTACTACGTTGTCATTTGGAATTAAAATACACACATAGATGCATTATCACTGTGATCATGAAAACATACCAAAAAAAGGGCTGTGACTGCCCCGGCGCTGACGGCGGCGGCGGGGGGTGCGGTGTGGACGCCCGCGGTGCCGGCTGGGGCATCACCGCGGGCCTCGACCCCGAAATGGCTCTGCTGGCCGAACACCTGCTGAAGCCGTTGCCCGCGGACAAGCAGATCGAGACTGGGCCCTTCCTCGAGGCGGTGTCCCACCTGCCGCCCTTCTTCGATTGCCTTGGGTCGCCAGTGTTTACTCCCATCAAGGCAGACATAAGCAGCAACATCACAAAAATCAAAGCTGTGTACGACACCAACCCAGCCAAGTTCCGGACCCTGCAGAACATCCTGGAGGTGGAGAAAGAAATGTATGGAGCAGAGCGGCCCGAAGTAGGGGCCACGCTGGCGCTGATGTGGCTGAAAAGAGGCCTCCGCTTCATCCAGGTCTTCCTCCAGAGCATCTGCAACGAGGAGCGGGACGAGAACCACCCCAACCTCATTCGCGTCAACGCCACCAAGGCCTACGAAATGGCCCTCATGAAGTACCACGGCTGGATCGTGCAGATCTTCCAGGCAGCACTGCACGCAGCCTCCTGTAAGTCCGACTTGCTGAAAGCGCTCTCCAAGGGGCAGAATGTGACGGAGGAGGAGTGCCTGGAGAAGATCCGCCTCTTCCTAGTCAACTACATGGCGACCATCGATGTCATCTACGAGACGTACACCCAGATGAACGCTGAGCTTAACTACAAGGTGTAAGCATGCCCACCGCTGGACACGCCCCCGACTCGTGGCCACACGGAGAAACGGCAAACCAGAATCACTGTGAATCAAGTCGGTGAGCTGCCCCTGGTCTGCATCGCCCAGAGCAGCCCAGGGGCCTGCCAGAGTCTGCAGGGGACAGCCCTCGTTTTTTAAGTCTTATTTTTTTTTTATTTTTTATTTTTTGGTCTATTCTAAAGGACCAGTAAATAATGATCTTACTTCCAAATCTCCTTGGAATTTCACGACAGCACAGACTGACTTTATACCTTGTTTTCAGGGTGGTAAAAATCGATTAACACTTCTAATGAGTCAAGTCCTAGGCTTTTTTGGTTTTGTTTTGTCGCCAACAAGGAACACGGCTCTGGGTGAATGGTGTCATCCACCTCGCTTTAAAAATAAGCACATGATGGCCGGGCGCCGTGGCTCACGCCTGTAATCCCAGCACTCTGGGAGGCCGAGGTGGGCGGACCACCTGAGGTTGGGAGTTTGAGGCCAGCCTGGCCAACATGGTGAAACCCCATCTCTACTAAAAATATTAAAAATTAGCCAGGCGTGGTGGTGCGCGCCGGTAGTTCCAGCTACCCAGGAGGCTGAGGCAGGAGAATCACTTGAACCCGGGGGGTGGAGGTTGCAGTGAGCTGAGATGGCACCATTGCACTCCAGCCTGGGCAACAAGAGCAAAACTCCGTCTCAAAAAAAAAAAAAAAGCGGCAGGTGGATCACTTGAGGTCAGGGTTTGAGATCAGCCTGACCAACATGGTGAAACCCTGTCTCCACTAAAAATAAAAAATTAGCCAGGCACGGTAGCGCATGCCTGTAATCCCATCTTCTTGGGAGGCTGAGGCAGGAGAATCACTAAAACCCGGGAGGTGGAGGTTACAGTAGCCGAGATCGCGCCACTGCATCCCAGCCTGGGCAACAAGAGCGAAACTCCGGCTCAAAAAAAAAAGCACGTGACCTTATGAGACTCTCGCTGTATTGCTATTTTGGTTATTTTAAGGACTATAAAGAGCTTGATTTGAAATTATGCAGGGCCCCTATGTGGGATTTTTTTAAAAAGCAAACTGGTGTGTATTCTCATGTGTTTTGCACAGCCCAGCCTCACAGCAATATTATAAACCCTGCTCTTTCTGTCTCGCTAAACAGGGTTTTTTGTTTGTTTTCATTTTTCTGGTTGTTTTTGTTATTATTGTTTTACAGCTGAAACCAACCAGCAAGTCTTTGATGACCAAGAGGCATTTCTTTCAAAGCTATAGGGCACAAACAATTGACCATAGAAGACTGTTTGCATTCTTCTGCAGAATTATTTCCTTCAGGGACAGATTTTCCAACCTAAGAAACTACCTACTGTGTGTATTCTCTTGATGGGGAGAGATGAACCCTTCAGCTGCTAAGATCCAAGAAAATGCCTCACTGCCTTAACCTTAACTGTTCTTCCTGGCGCTAAAAAGAGCTGTATTTTTTAAAGTGCTGGGGCAAACAAAGCAACCCCAAAAGAGTTGATGTGTGTTTTAAAAGAAAAAACCCAATGAGGAGCAACTGGAGATTTTTATGCAGAAACTAAATAATCCTTAATAAATAAATCTCTATTTTGGAATCACACACAAAAAAAAGAAAACATACCAAAAAAAGTAGAATCAGGCCATTGTAAGTATTGAATGGCCCTATGATCCACTTTATTCTTTAGTTATAAAGCTCCACAATGCAAGCTCTCATTGCTTGATGGTACTACCTAGGCTTGCAGTTGGCAATTAAGGGTCCAGAACAGCAATTACTTACAGGGAGGTGAACCAGAAAGGATGGAATGAGAGAGGCTAATGTGTTATGGAAATGGGGTAGAGGCTAAGAAACATCTCAGTGAGAAATCTTGCCTCAAATGCCTCTGGTCTCTAATTTTTCTGTAGTTCTTGTGCAGGAAATCACAAGATGTCCAGCAACTTGATAAGCCTGGCTTAGTCATCAACTTTCACTTCTGCTCCTGAAGGCATCTCCACAATTAGAGAACATAGAAAAATCCTCAGGTAGAAAAGAAATCATATTAAAAAGACACTGTAAACACATAGTGTTTTGTTTTGTTTTGTTTTGTGACGGAGTCTCACTCTATTGCCCAGGCTGGAGTGCAGTGGCGTGATCTCAGCTCACTGCAACCTCCACCTCCCGGGTTCCAGCAATTCTCCTGTCTCAGCCTCCCGAGTAGCTGGGACTATAGGTGCACACCACCATGCCAGCTAATTTTTGTATTCTTAGTAGAGACGGGGTTTCACCATATTGGTCAGGCTGGTCTCAAACTCCTGACCTCAGGTGATCCACCTGCCTCGGGTTCCCAAAGTGCTGGGATTACAGGCATGAGCCACCATGCGCAACCGTAAACACATATTTATAGCAGCGCAATTTGCAATTGCAAAAATATGGAACCAGCCTAAATGCTCATCAACCAATGAGTGGATGAAGAAAAAGAAACAACATAATGGCATTCGCAGCAACCTGGTTGGAGTTGGAGACCATTATCCTAAGTGAAGTAACTCAGGAATGAAAAACCAAACATTGTATGTTCTCACTTTTAAGTGGGAGCTAAGCTATGAGGGCGCAAAGGCATGAGAATGATATAATGGACTTGGGGGACTTGAGGAGATGGGCGGGAGGGAAGTGAGGGATAAAAGACTACATATTGGATACAGTATACACTGCTTGGGTGATGGGTGCACCAAAATCTCAGAAATCACCGCTAAAGAACTTATTCATGTAACCAAACACCACCTGTTCCCTCAAAACTATTTAAATAACAATAATTTCATTAAAGAAAAAGGAAAAACAAGAAAAATCCTCAGGCATCACTCAGTCCAAGGAAGGCTGTCCCCATTCAGCACCAGACAACTCTCTACCTCTGGACAAAAGAATGGAGGAAAGGTAAGGATATATACCAAAAACTGTCTGATTTCCAGTTGTAACTTTTGCTCTAGTTTTATATCCCTGTGCTTATACCTTGGACTGCTACATGCAGTGGGTGATGGTGCCTCCCTCAGGAAAAGGCAGGAGACATGAGCCCTCCTTCTGGAGGCTGAGTACTGGCAGCCTAAACTATGGCAGTTCCAAACGGAGTCAAGAGGACCTTTCTCTCTTCAGATCCATCTCCCTGTATCACTCCCTTTATTCCAACCATTCAAATCTGCTTTCATGGAAAGAAGCTGCCTCTTACATTCATTTAAAGACTAGGATAACATACAGGCATTACTTCCCAGAGCTGAACTGCTGTACACCCAGGTTTTATTGCATTACTTGCTTTTCAAAGTTATTCTCCTTTGTATATTTGGAAAGGTCCAGGAAGAAACAAATAGTCCTAACTGAAATAATTGAGGAGTGTTTCATGAGGGAACTATTTACTAAGATGGGCAGAATTAAAGGAAAGAGACAATGCCTGGGGCAGCACCCTAAGCAGCAATAGTGGAGCACTGCTTCCTCTCCTAGGTTTAAAGGGACAGGGAAGAAGGATTTATCATTGAAATCATAGCTTTACCTGTAGCTAGCTGTAGGGGCGGGAGAGGACGACCAGGCAGGTGGAGGAGCCCTGCATCACCAACACACAGCCACATAGGCAGAGAGCCAGGAAGTGAAAATCCGAAATGACTCTCCTCCTGCTGGGATCTCCCAGTGGCTCAATTCAACCAGAAAGCAGAAGGAAAAGAATACCACTGATGAGGTAAGCATCCCTCTTCAGATGTCAAACAGAATGGAAAAGGGTGGGGAAAAAATATCCAGGGCCAATGAGATGATCCCTCAAACCTCCCTTTATTCCTGGGGTTTTCTCTATCTAAATGTTATTAAACCATTTTTTTCATCACATCTCCATCAGTTACTTTTTTTCCTGTTTGCACTTTCTTTCTCTAGTGTCACTTTTATGAAATAATCTTCCATATTCATCAAAAATTCCCTGAAAATGGAATGTAATTGAAAAAGAAAAAACTTTTTGCTTATTGGTCAGAGTATAAGTGTGGCTGCTTTAGAAAAGTCCCATAGTAACAATGACTTCTGTAACAAAGTTTACTAGACCTGGGTTGAGCTGGAGGTTCCAGGCATCAGACACCAGGAGCCCTTCCATGTTGCTGCTCCCTAATCCCTAGAGAGGTGCCCTCATCCTTGTGATTCTGCAGGCTTCCAGCGACATCAACATTCCAGCCTGGGATGAAGAAGAAGAGGAGAGAGGGAGACCACACTTCTTCCATTAATCCAAGAGTCAGTTACACCATATCTGCTCACCTACCATTGTCTAGTGCCTAATCACAAGATGTCATGCACATCAAGGCAGGGGTTGGGGTAAATAGGATCCTTGTCATGATTTATAACTCTCAGAAATACTATGTGACAGGCCAGGCACAGTGGCTCACACCTGTAATCCCAGCACTTTGGGAGGTCAAGGCGGGTGGATCACCTGAGGTCAGGAGTTCCAGACCAGCCTAGCCAACATGGTGAAACCCCCGTCTCCACTAAAAATACAAAAATTAGCCAGGCATGGTGGCAGGTGCCTGTAATCCCAGCTACTCAGGAGGCTGAGGCAGGAGAATCACTTGAACCTGGGAGGTGGAGGTTGCAGTGACACGAGGTCACACCACTGCACCCCAGCCTGGGCGGCCGAGTGAGACTGAGGAGAGGAATGGTTAGCAGGAGACACTAGCAGTCTCTACAGACCATAATAGTCTCTCAGATTCTGTGTTCACATGACAATTTTTTGGGTTTCCCCCAAGAAATAATGATTGATAGGGCAGAAGACAGTGGAAAAGCCTCAGAGAGGGCTCCAGGAGACAGAGGCTGGTATTGGCCATGCTATTCATGATGTGAACAGGAAAATCCAATGTACTCTTTAAGCCTCTTCCTGTATTAACTGAGAATATTACAAAAAGAGGCCCTAAAAGAGCACATGCTAAATGTTGAGGACACAGTAGTGAACATATACAGGTACGACTTAGTTATGAAGGTTCAGCTTTGATAAGGAAGACAAATGTATCACACCCTAATAATACATTTACAAACTGTTCAGTACCTTGCGTGGGAGCAACAGAAGTCTTGGTTTTCCCTCCTTTTCTTTTCCTGGCCAACCAAGCTGTGGGAGTTTGTCTCTCTAAGAGAGCTCATAGTGGATGCATCCACGCCTGATGCTTCTCTCCACCCTCGGAAGAAAATGCATCCTCTTTCCACTTAGAGGCCTCCTGATTTATTGAATCCTCTGGATGACTGAGTGATGGCTACATTTGTAAGGTAGAAAAGGGCTCCAGGATTCTCCTATCTGTTCCTAATTGGCTTTCACTCATCTCTCTTTTGCTTCCTATTTGATTTGCTTCTCACTCTCTCTCTAACTGAAGCATGAGAATGGCATGAACCCAGAAGGAGGAGCTTGCAGTGAGACGAGATTGCGCCGCTGCACTCCAGCCTGGGGGACACAGCAAGACTCCGTCTCAAAAAATAAAATAAAATAAAATAAAAAATAAAAAATAAAAAAATGACCAAACCATATACCACCACCTACAAGGAACTCACTTTACCTGTAAAGACACAGACTAAAAATAAAGGGGTGGGAAAAAATATTTCACATAAATGGAAACCAAAGCAAGCAGGAGTAGCTGTACTATTAGATAAAACAGACTTTAAGTCAAAAATAGTAAAATGAGACAAAGAAGGTTATTATATAATGATAAAAGGATCAACTCAGCAAGAAGATAAAATAATTCTAAATATGTATGCACCCAACACTGGAGTATATGGATATATAAAGCAAATATTATTACCTCCAATGGGAAAGATAGACTACAATACAAGAAAAGTTGGGGACTTCAACACCCCACTCTCTAATTATTAGATAGATCATCTAGACAGAAAATAAACTAAGAAACAGTGGATTTAAACTGCACTTTAGACCAAATTTATAGAACTTTTCATATGACAGCTACAGACTACACATTCTTCTCATCAGTACAAGGAACATTCCTTGGGATAGACCATATGACAGGCCACAAAACAAGTCTCAACAATTTTTTTTAAAGTCTAAATTATATCAAGTATCTTCTCAGACCACAATGGAATAAAACTAGAAATCAATAATTCTTATTATTTGAAAATTAGACAAACATGGAAATCAACAACATGATCCTCGACAACCTTTGAGTCAATGAAGTAATTAAGAAGGAAATTTTTAATAATCTTGAAGCAAATGAAAATCAAGACACAACATACCAAAACCTATGGGATACAGGAAAAGTAATGCTAAGAGGAAAGTCCATAGCAATAAACATCTACATCAAAAAAATTGAGAGATTTCCAACAAACAATCTAATGATACACCTCAAGTAACTAAAAAAGTGGGAACAAACAAAGCCCAAAATTAGTAGAAAGAAGAAAGATAAGAGCAGAAGTAAACAAAATAGAAACAAAAAATATATACAAAGGTTCAATGAAACAAAAAGTGGTTTTTTGGAAAGATAAACTCAGTCTGGGCAAGGTGGCTCACACTCGTAATCCCAGCACTTCAGGAGGCTGAGGTGGGTGGATCACGACCTCAGGAGTTCAAGACCAGCCTGGGCAACATAGTGAAACCCTGTCTCTACAAAAAAAAAAATGCACAAATTAGCCGGGCACAGTGGTGCATGCCTGTAGTCCCAGCTACTTTGGAGGCTGAGGTGGGAGGATCTCTTGAGCCCGGGAGGTGGAGGTTGTAGTGAGCCAAGATCGCACCACTGACTCCAGCCTGGGTGACAGAAATAAAACTTTGTCTCAAAAAGAAAAAAAAAAAGATAAAATCAATAAACTACTAGCTATACCAACCAAACAAAGAGAGGTCCCAAATAAAATCAGAAATGAAAAAGAGATATTACAACTGATAACATCTAAATAAAAAGATCATCAGACTATTATGAACAACTGCACACTGACAAACTGGAAAGCCTAGAGGAAATGGATCATTTTCTAAACACATACAACCTACCAAGGTTGAATCAGGAAGAAATAAAAAACCTCAACAGGCCAATAATGAGTAACAAGATTAAATGAGTGATAAAAAGTCTCTCAACAAAGAAAAGCCCCAAGGCTGAATGGTTTCACTGCCACATTCTACCAAACTTACAATGAAGAACTAACACCAATTCTTCTCAAATTATTTCAAAAAATGAAAAAGGGGAGGCAGGGCAAAATGGCAGAATAGAAGGCTCCACCCATCATTCCCCCAACAAGGACACCAATTTAACAACCATCTACACACACACATACACACACACAAAAAAAAAACCTTCTTAAGAACCGTAAATCAGGTGAGCCCTCATAGTGCCTGGTATTAACTTGGTATCACTGAAAGGCTCTGAAGAGGTAGAAAAAACAGTCTTGAATTGCTGACACCCTCTCTCCCCCACAGCCCAGCAGCAGCTGCATGGTTTGTGGAGTATCGGGTGCTGGGGGAGGGAGAACACAGCAATTATGAGCCATTGAACTCAGTACCGTCCTGTTAGAGCAGAAAGGAAAACCAGACCAAACTCAGATGATGCTCACCCACAGAGAGAGTTTAAACCAGGACCAGCCACAGAGGAATCACAGGCCCAATGGGTGGAACTTGAGTTCCTGCAAATCTTGCCACCTACACTGCTCTGTTTCTTTAAGTAAATATGAAAGGCAGTCAAGGCCATAAGGACTGTGTGATGGTTAACACTGAGTGTCAACTTGATTGGATTGAAGGATGCAAAGTATTGATCCTGGGTGTGTCTGTGAGGGTGTTGCCAAAGGAGATTAACATTTGAGTCAGTGGACTGGGAAAGGCACACCCACCCTCAATCTGGGTGGGCACAATCTAATGGGCTGCCAGCATGGCCAGAATAAAAGCAGGCAGAGGAACATGGAAGGACTAGACTGACTTAGTCTTCTGGCCTACATCTTTCTCCCGTGCTGGATGCTTCCTGCCCTCGAACATCAGGCTCCATGTTCTTCAGCTTTGAGACTCTTGGACCTTCCACCGCAGACTGAAGGCTACACTGTTGGCTTCCCTACTTTTGAGGATTTGGGACTCAGAATGGCTTCTTTGCTCCTCATTTTGCGACGGGCCTGTTGTGAGACCTCACTTTGTGATAGTGTGAGTCAATCATCTTAAGAAACTCCCCTTTATGTATACATCTATCTTATTAGTACTGTCCTTCTAGAAAACCCTAACTAGGATGGGTGAGTGCGGGGCGGGCGTGGGGAAGGACCGGGCTCCCCTCGCATGTGGTTGGAGAGAGGTGAAACGCGCCTAAGGGCCAGTCGGGGCAGCGGGCCGCCCTGGAGTCTCACCCCAGTCCTCCGTGCGAGGCGGCTGCCCCAGCCTGGCCGCTGCGGGCCCCGCCCAGGCGGCGCGCGCGGAATCAGTTGAGTCTCTTCGGTTCCCGGCTCTTTCTCCCGCGGTGGGTGTTTGTCCGGCTGCTGGGCGACCTTTCCCGCGAAGGAGGTTGTGCCTTCATTCGGTCGCGCCCCGGGCTGGGGAGGCACCTCCCTGGTGCGCAGGAACCGCAGGGGCGGGTAGGAGCCTGGCTCTGCCTGAGCTCCGGAGAGAGCAGGGCTGGCACCGCGCAAGTGCCCCTGCCTCCCGGGAGACTGGGATTTCTGGCCTCCTCACCTCGGGACCGCTGACTGTGGAGTGTCAAAGACGGAACAGGGCTTAGTGATCTTGTCCAACCCCCTCCCCGCTTTTCATAGACTGGGGAAATGGACGCCTGGAGAACGGAAATCCAGTTATCAACATTGACTCCAGAAGAGAGAACCTAACAGAACAATAACAATGGAAGAAATTGGGAATATTATCAAAAAGCTATCATTCTGTTAAACTCCAGGCTTGGATGGTGTTACAGGTTTAAAAAAGAAAAAAGAAAAAGTCCTTCATGAAAAAAGAAGAACTTAAGCAACATGATGGATTCAGAAGCTCATGGAAAGAGACCACCAATACTAACATCTTCGAAACAAGATATGTCACCTCATATTACAGATTTAGTGAAATGAAGCATTACTTGTGTGGCTGCTGTGCAGCCTTCAACAACGTCGCAATCACATTTCCCATTCAGAAGGTCCTCTTTCCACGACAGCTGTATGGCATCAAAACGGGGGATGCAATACTTGAGTTGAGAAGGGATGGATTTCGAAACTTGTATCGTGGAATCTTTCCCCGATTGATGCAGAAGACAACTACACTTGCACTTACGTTTGGTCTGTATGAGGATTTATCCTGCCTTCTCCACAAGCATGTCAGTGCTCCAGAGTTTGCAACCTGTGGCGTGGCAGCAGTGCTTGCAGGGACAACGGAAGCAATTTTCACTTCAGATATTGCTTCAAGACCACAAGCACCATGACAAATTTGCCAACATTTATCAGGCTTTCAAGGCACTGAAATGTCATGGAATTGGAGAGTATTATCGAGGGTTGGTGCCCATTCTTTTCCAGAATGGACTCAGCAATGTCTTTTTTTTTTTCGGCCTTCGAGGTCACATTAAGGAGCATCTGCCTACCGCGACGACTCACAATGCTCATTTGGTCAATGATTTTATCGGTGGAGGTCTATTGGGTGCCATGTTGGGATTCCTGTTTTTTCCAATTAATGTTGTAAAAACTCGCATACAGTCTCAGATTGGTGGGGAATTTCAGTCTTTCCCCAAGGTTTTCCAAAAAATCTGGCTGGAACGGGACAGAAAACTGATAAATCTTTTCAGAGGTTCTCATCTGAATTACCATCTGTCCCTTATCTCTTGGAGCATAATCAATGCAAAGGTTATATGAAAAAAAACATCAGTTAAGTGCCACTTATCAACTGAATAGACCTTCTAAGAAGAATGCAGTTTGGCCTCTTCCTTAATTGGCCAAATACAAGTTGGTGTCATAACTCCAGGCCACAGTGAGTTATGGGCAAAGCTGTTTTCCTTAAGCATCAACAAAATAGAATAAAAGGTTCCAATAGGAAAATATAAGGGTTTTTTTGTGTTTTGTTTTGTTTTTTATCATTACCTAAGATACTTAGGCTAATTGCCTGGTAAATAGCTGTCCATCTGATGGCCTTTGACAGGGAACCTAATCCCCAAGATAAGATTCTTTTTCTCAAACCAGTCTTGAAATCTTCTGCATTGAGACATAAACGGCTGTGACTGGCCAGAGAGAAGGTCCTCAGGGGCCAGGGGCTCCTCAGGCTTCCTTTGTTACTCCATTGCTTGCTTCTCTGCCCCCAGGGGCAGCTGCAGAGGGTAGTCTTCATTAAGCTCAAGCATATGACAAAGAGGCAGAACAGAGAAGAAAAACAGCTTATTAGGTATAGGCTTTTCTTGATAAATTGCTTGTATTAGTTTTGAAACTAAGCACCTATTGGATAGTCGTTATCCTATTTCTATTCAGATACGGTAGATCAAGGAGCTATGAAAGTTCTCATTTTGCTCTGTGGGTTTGAAAGTTTTCTGTTTGATTCTGACTGTGGCCTTCAACCCTTCCAAAATATCCTTATGTTAATTGCACTTATTTCATTGTCAAAAGATGAAGGGACTTAAATTTTGTAATAGGTGTTCCAACAAGTTTTCATATTAATTGTGTATAGATAAAATTCTGTTTAGCTTGGTTTCTTTGAATTATTGGTGCCATCTCAACAAAGGACTGTGGTTATTTTTCCCCCTGAGTAGGAGTTGGTCATATTCAAGCATCCTGTTCTCTTAAAACTCTCCTTTTAAAAAATAAACATTTCCATAACATTTTGTTTCAGAAGTTTATTAATGCAATCCCACTTCCCCCCACCCTGGGTTTCTAAATATTGTAGAGGGGGGAAAAGGGCTCAGGATAGTTTTCACCGCACAGTGTTGGCTGTCTTTTATTTTACTCTTGGAAATAGAGACTCTATTAGAGTTTTGACATTTTGGGAACCCAGTTTTACCATTGTGTCAGTAAAACAATAAGACAATTTGAGAGCATATGATCTAAATAAAGACATTTCAAGGGGTAGTTTGAATTCTAAAAGTAGGTAATAGCCAAATAGCATTCTCATCCCTCAACAGATGAAAACTTCTTTGTCAAAGGAATTGGAAAATGTGAAAATATTTTTTTCAGATAAAGCAAAATGACTCATGTGCCACTTCTAATTGACTAATGAAATGTAAGAGACAGACTGGAAAAGTGGATTCTGAATCTTAAAACCCTTTCTGTAAATATTATGTAGTTAAAGATTGACTTCCAGCATCTGACATGATGGTAGGTTTCTTGTTAATCAGTTTTTCTTCTTTCTGGGTAATTGCATGTGAATATGTGTACATACTGACCAAAATAAAATCAGGGCCTCAACTTGGTAGTTTACTTAAAGTTTCTGGGCAAATAGTCCGTAAAAGCTGTTTACCTCTAAATGCTGTATGGCTGGTTAAATACAGTGAACATCCTTCTTCCAGCTATAAAGAATGAAGCATATTAAGTATTAGCCAGGCAGTAATGAACTTAATAGCCATACAGCAGCTCTGTCTGACAATGCTGTGCTGGATATTGCAGTTTACTTTCAAGGTGCAGATGTAAGGATTTAAAAATAATAATAATTTGGCACCAAATAAATATGAAATAAATATGAATAGCATCCTTTGGCCTATTAAATAGAGTCAGGATTTGAAGGGAGTTGAGTTTGAGAAATGAATGAATAAAAGCACCTTGGTGCCTGATCCCCTCATTCATGTGTGCACTTCACAGGTGTGTCCAGCTACTCAGCACAGGGCATGTGGGTTAGCCTGGGGTTACGCCTTGGCCTTGGGAATAAACACCACTGGGCCTTTGATTTTGTTGGGCTTCCTTTTGTCTTTACACTCCATATAGGTGGTAGAAATCTGAAGCACTTTTGTGAAATATAAGCTAAGTGAGAATTCTAAGGAAAATGCTTTGGTTTCTGCTGTCTCAAATAAGCGGCATTTAAAAACAATTATTAATAAATATTTTTAGGCTGGGCACGGTGGCTCACATCTGTAATCCCAGAACTTTGGGAGGCCGAGGCGGGCGGATCACAAGGTCAGGAGATCAAGACCATCCTGGCTAACACGGTGAAACCCCGTCTCCACTAAAAATACAAAAATTTAACCAGGCGTGGTGGCGGGTGCCTGTAGTCCCAGCTACTCAGGAGGCTGAGGCAGGAGAATGGCGTGAACCCAGGAGGCGGAACTTGCAGTGAGCCGAGATCATGCCACTGCACTCCAGCCTGGGCGACACAGCAAGACTCCATCTCAAAAAATAAATAAATAAATATTTTTAAAGGTTTCAACTTAATTTTTTTTATTTCTTTGTCAGTTTTTACAGCTTTTGAAGACCAGACTGCAAATATATTACCAGGGATGGTTTTGTGTTGTCCTATAGACTTCTTAAATTTGACAAAAATTCAGCAGAACTTGTAACCAACAGCTTTGTCTGAACTTGAAGTCAAAATGTGTTGTTAATAAGAGATTCTAGCTATTGCTTTTACCTTCAGTGTGAACTGGTGTGGTAATAATTTTGAAAAGGCAGGCTGGGCACAGTGGCTCATGCCTGTAATCCCAGAATTTTGGGAGGCCGAGACGGGCACATCATTTGAGGTCAGGAGTTCAAGACCAGCCTGGCCAACATGGTGAAACCCCATCTCTATTATATAAGAAATTAGCAGGGCATGGTGGCACATGCCTGTGATCCCAGCTACTGAGGAGACTGAGGCAGGAGAATCGCTTGAACCCAGAAGGCGGAAGTTGCAGTGAGCTGAGATGGTGCCACCGTACTCTAGCCTGGGCGACAGAGCAAGACTCCATCTCAAAAAAAAAACTTGAAAAGGCAAACATGATTGAATATCTGAAAAGCTTTAAAAGTGCCCTTTCTGTTACATATGTGGCACAAATGGCTCATGAGAGCAGGACATTTATGGTCTTGTGTCCTATACTTCATGTCTGATGCCATCAGAAATGTTATGGATTCTGGATTTAACACACTTAGAGTGATATGATCCCTCAGGACTGCAACACAGAGTAAACACAACCTTTATATGGTGGCGAATATCTGTGTCTTTCTTGTTTCATTTGTGGTTGGGGACAAAATCGATGTTTTTGTCTAAATAGTCAATATTCATCTTAACATGTTTGGCTGTGTAATCACCGGCTATATTGTGAACTGTGCAATAAAACAGAAACATGTGTGTATATCATTACCTTTGGGTACCTGAAATTCCCAAGCCCAGTTACAATGTAATACTCAGTATACGGCTGTGCAAACATGTAAGGAAATAATGGTGGTCGATGGGATATATGAAATAGGATCTAGAGGGCTTTGAGTGAAGACAATCATGTTGAACTAACACTGGTTCAGTGTAGATGAAGTAGAGTGAGGGGTATGCAGTCATAATATGAAGGGAGAACAGGAGATTACATTTGAAGAAAGGGTAAGCACTCAGACTTGGTTTCTTTTAAATTAAAATATTTCTTTTATCATGTGCAAATGCATATCAAAGACTTGAACAGGCATTCTCTTGAAATTTGAGGATTTTTAGTTTTTAATGCTGTCTTTGTTTAATATTAAATATATGTTGCCTAGTGGCTCCCAAATTTTGTGGGTGTCTCTAAATGTTTCCTCTTAAAGGTTCATTATTAAAAGTGGTTAAGCACACACTGCTATTTTTGTTTGATAGTTTGAGTTTTATGACCATATGAGTTTAAATGAAATCTGTTAAATGTTCCAGAGTTAACACTTTTTTTGGATAATTTGGAATAAAGTTTGTTTTTCAAGTCAAAAAAAAAAAAGAAAGAAAGAAAACTCTGATGAATACAGACTGCAACTCTTAGATGAGTCCTAGTGCTGAATCAGGCCCAGACACAGTGGACTGGGCAAGGACGGCACGTAGGGGCAGACAAATTACTGAGACACCAGCTGGGGTGCTAAGGGAGTGCTGGTATCACCCTCCCCTAAGCCCAGGCTGCACAGTTTGTGGTTCCAAAAGAGAATTCAGCCTTCCACTTAAGGAGAGGAGAGGGAAGAGTGGGGAGAACTTTGTCTTCCATCTTGAATACCCACCCAGCCACAGAAAAATAGGGCACTAGTCAGAGTCACAAGGCACTGGCTCCTGGATAACATTTCCAGATACACCCTGGCCTGAAGGGAACCCACAGCTTTGAAAAGAAAAACCCAGTCCTGGCGCCATGGATCACCCACTAACTGAAGAGCCCTTGGGCCCTGAATAACCAGCAGCAATACCCAGGTACTATATTGAGGGCCTTGAGTGAGCCTCAGGACTTGCTGCTTCAGGTGACACTCAGCACATTACCAGCAGTGGTGGCGATGGAGTGAAACTCCTTCTGCTTGAGAAAATCAGAGGAAAAAGTAAAGGAGGCTTCACCTTGCACTTTAGGTGCCACCAGCGCCACATGGGGTAGAGCACCAAGCAGGCTGTTGGGGTGCCCAATTCCAGGACGTGGCTCTTGGCATTTCTGGACCTGCCCTTGGACAGAGGAGACCCCACTGCTCTGAAGGGTGACTTTTAAGCCACACAACATTCACCACAAACTGACTAAAGAGCCCTTGGGCTTTAAGGGAACATTGGTATTAGTCTGGTGGTACTACCCATAAGCCTGTGGTGGTAGTGGCCACGGGGTGAGGCTTCTTTGCCTTTAAAAAGGGGAGGGAAGAGTGGGAACAACTGCATCTTGTGGTTTGAGTGCCACCCTAGCTGTAGTACAATAGAAAACAGGTAAATTTCTAAGGTTTTGGACTCTGGTCCCTGAATCCTGGTTGGCACCTCTAGACCCACCTGGAACCTGAGGATACTCACCACCCTGAAGGGAAGGACACAGGCCTGACTGGCTTTGCCACCTGCTGATTGTAGAGCCCCAGGGCCTTGACTGAACATAGGCAGTAGCCAGAGAGTGGTTATAGCAGACCTTCGGCAAGACCTTGTGCTGTGCTGGCTTCAGGTCTGACCCAGACCAGTCACAGTGGTTGTGGCCACAGGGGTGCTTGTGTCACTCCACCCCCAACTTTAGGTGGCTTAGAACAGAGAGACAGACTCAATTTGTTTGGGAGAAGTAAGAGAAGAGAACAAGAGTCTCTGCTTGGTAATCCAGAGAATTATCCTGAATATTGTCCAAAACCATCAAGGCAGTACCTCTACAAGTCTGCAAGAACCACAGCTTTACTGGTCTTGGGATGCCTCCTAAAACACATACAGTTTAGATCAAAATACTCAAATCTGTCCAGATATCTGGAAAGGCTTCCCAAGAAAGTTGAGTACAAAAAATCCCAGACAGAACACTACAATAAATACTTTAGCTCTTCAGTGCCCAGACACTGAAGAACATCTATTAGCATCAACACAATTTAGCAAAACATGACCTCATCAAATGAACTAAATAAGGCACCAGAGACCTATCCTGGATAAATAGAGATATGTGACTTTTCAGACAGCAAATTCAAAATAGCTGCATTAAGGAAACTCAAAGAAATTCAAAATAACACAGAGAATAAATTTATAATTCTATCAGATAAATTTAACAAAGATACTGAAATAATTAAAAAGAATTAAACAGAAATTCTGGAGCTGAAAAATGCAATTGGCATGCTGAAGAATGTATCAGAGTCTTTTAATAGCAGAACTGATGAAGCAGAAGAAAGAATTAGTGAGCTTGAAGACAGCTTATTTGAAAATACTCAACAGGCTGGGTGCAGTGGCTCATGCCTATAATCCCAGCACTTTGGGAGGCTGAGGTGGGTGGATTGGTTGAGGCCAGGAGTTTGAAACCAGTCTGGGCAATATGGCAAAACCCCATCTCTACTAAAAATACAAAAATTAGCTGGGTGTGGTGATGTGCACCTGTAGTTCCAGCTATTTGGAAGGCTGAGGCACAAGAATCACTAGAGCCCAGGAAGCAGAGGTTGCAGCAAGCCTGGGCAACAGAGTGATACTCTGTCTGAAAAAATAATAATAATAATCAAAAAAGCAAGAGAATAAGGAATAAAAACCAATGAAGCACACCTACAGGATCTAGAAAACAGTCTCAGAAAGGCAAATCCAAGAGTTATTGGCCTTAAAGAGGAGGTACAGAAAGAGATGGGGTAGAAAGTTTATTCAAAGGGATAATAACAGAGAACTTCCCAAACCTAGAGAAAAATATTAATATCCAACTACTAGAAGGTTATAGAACACCAGGCAGAATTAACTCAAAGAACACTACCTCAAGGCACTTAATAATCAAACTTCTGTCCAGGCACAGTAGCTCATATCTGTAATCCCAGCACTTTGTGGGACAGATGCAAATGAATCACTTGAATCCAGGGGTTTGAGACCAGCCTGTCTCTGCAATAATACAAAAAATTAGCCAGGTATGTTTTCACGTGCCTGTAGTCCCAGCTATCAGGGGTCTGAGGTGGGAAGTTTACTTGATCCTAGAAGGTTGAGCCTGCGCCACTGCACTCCAGCCTGGGTGACAGAGTGAGACCCTGTCTCAAAAAATGACAATAATAATAATAAAACTTTTAAATGATAAAGAAAGGATCCTAAAAGCAGCAAGAGAAAATAAACAACATACAATGGAGTTCCAATACATATGGCAACAGACATGTCAGTGAAACCTTACAGGCTAGGAGAGGGGGCATAACATACTTAAAGTGCTGAAGGGAGAAAATTTTTACCCTAGAATAGTAAGTCTGGCAAAAATATCTTTCAGACATGAAGGAGAAATAAAGATTTTCCCAGACACACTAAAGCTGAGAGATTTCATCAACACTAGTCCTGTCCTACAATAAATGCTAAAGGGAATACTTCAATCAAAAAGAAAAGGATGTTAATGAGCAATAAGTAATCATCTGAAAGTACAAAACTCACTGGTAATAGTAAGTACACCGAAAAACACAGAATATCATAACATAGTAACTGTGGTGTGTAAACAGCTTTTATCCTAAGTAGAAAGACTAAACACTGGACCAATCAAAAATAATAGCTACAACTCATAGATGGTACATAAGATATAAGTAGAAACGATAAGATATAAGTAGAAACGACAAAAAGTTTAAAAGTCGGGGGATGTAGTTAAGATGTAAAGTTCTTATTAGTTTTCTCTTTGCTTATTTGTTTTGTTGTTGTTGTTGTTGTTCATGCAAACAGTGTTAAGTTCTTACTGGCTTAGAGCAATGGGTTACAAGATAGTATTTGCAAGCCTCATGGTAACCTCAAACCAAAAAAAATACAATAAATATACAAAAAAATAAAAAGCAAGAAACAAACCATATCACCACAGAAAATCACCTTAACTAAAGGAAGACAAGAAGGAAAGAAAGAAGGAAGAGAAGTTCACAAAACAGAAAACAAAAAAAATTGGCTGAAGTAACTCCTTCTTTATCAATAATAACATTGATGTAAATGGACTAAATTCTCCAATAAGAAGATATAGAGTGGCTGAATGGATTAAAAAAAACAAGACCCATTGATTTGTTGCCTACAAGAAACATGCTTCACCTATAAAGACACACATAGACTAAAAATAAAGGAATGGAAAAAGATATTCCTTGCCAATGAAAGCCAAAAAAGAGCAGGAGTTGCTATATTTATATGAGACAAAATGGATTTCAAAACAAAAACCATAAAAAGAAACAAAGAAGGTCACTATATAATGATAAAGGAGTCAATTCGGCAAGGGATATAACAATTGTAAATATATATGCACCCAATGCTGGAGCACCCAGATATATAAAACAAATATCATAGCTAACAAGAGAGATAGACTGCAATACAATAATAGGTGGAGACTTCAATGCCCCACTTTCAGCAATGGACAGATCTTCCAGACAGAAAATCAATCACACAAAAAATTGGACTTAATCTCCACTATAGATCAAATGATCTAATAGATATTTACAAAACATTTTATCCAACAGCTGCAGAATGCACATTCTTTTCCTCAGCACATGAATTATTCTCAAGGATAGGCCATATGTTAGGTCACAGAACAAGTCTTAAAACATTCAAAAAATTGAACTCATATCAAGCACCTTCTCTATCCACAATGGAATAAAACTAGAAATTAATAACAAGAAAAATTTTGGAAACTGTACAAATGCAAAAAAATTAAACAATATGTTTCTGAATGACCAGTGGGTCAATGAAGAAATTAAGAAGGAAATTGAAAAATGTCTTGAAACAAATGATAATGGAAACACAACATACCAAAACCTATCAGATACGGCAAAAGCAGTACTAAGAGAGAAGTTTATAGGTACAAGTGCCTAATCAAAAAAGAATAAAAACTTCAAATAGACAATCTAACAATGCATCTTAAAGAACTACAAAAACAAGAGGAAACCCAAGACCAAAATTGGTAGCAGAAAACAAATAGTAACGATCAGAACAGAAATAAAAGAAATTGAAGCGAAGAAAAGAATACAAAAATCAATGAAACAAAAAGTTGGTTTTTTGAAAAGTTAAACAAAACTGGCAAACCTTTAGCCAGAGTAACTAGACTAACTAAAAAAAAACATAGAATATCCAAATAAATAAAATCAGAAATGAAAAAGGAGACATTATAACTGACACTGCAGAAACTCAAAAGATCATTAGTGGCTATCATGAGCAACTATATGCCAATAAATTTGAAAATCTAGAAGAAATGGACAAATTCCTAGACTCATACATAACCTACCAATATTGAACCAGGGAGAAATCCAAAACCTGAACAAAAACAATAGCAAGTCATAAGATCAAAACCGTAATAAAAAGTCCCCCAGTAAACAAAAGCCTGGGACTTGGTGGCTTCTCTGCTGAATTCTAACATTTAAAGAAGAACTAACACCAATCCTACTCAAAATATTCCAAAATATAGAGGAGGAGGAGGAAATACTTTCAAACACATTCTATGAGGCCAGTATTACCCTGATACCAAAACCAGACAAAGACATGTCAAAAAAATAAAACTACAGGCCAATATCTCTGATGAATATTGATGCAAAAATCCTCAACAAAATACTAGCAAACTGAATTTAATAATACGTTAAAAAGATCATTCATTATGACCAAGTAGGATCTATCCCTGGGATGCAAAGATGGTTCAACATATGCAAATCAACCATGGTTCAACATATGCAAATCAACCATGGTTCAACATATGCAAATCAACCAATGTGATACATCATATAAACAGAATGAAGAATAAAAGCCATATGATAATTTCCATTGATGCTGAAAAAGCATTTGAGAAAATTCAACATCCCTTCATGATAATAACCCTGAATAAACTGGATAGAGAAAGAACATATCTCAAAATAATGAAAGCCATATATGACAGACTCACAAGTAGCAACATACTGAATGAGGAAAACTGAAAGCCTTTCCTCTAAGAAGGGGAATACAACAAGGATGCCCATTTTCACCGCTGTCATTCAACACAATACTGGAAGTCCTAGCTAGAGCAATCAGACAAGAGAAATAAATAAAGGGCATCCAAATTGGAAAGGAAGAAGTCAAATCATCCTTTTTTGCAGATTATACAATCTTATATTTGGAAAAACCTAAAGACTCCACCTGCTGGAAACCTCTGTGGCCAGGGGTGCCTTTGCCCAAGTTTTGCTCAGTCCTGCTGGGCTCATTCCACTCACTCTGCCTGGCAGGCTGCACTTGGCTAGTGCTACTGGCCCCAAGGTCATGCCTGCCAAGGGCAAACCAGGCACAGAGTGGCAAGGGATGCATGAATGAGCGAGGGGACAGTCAGGCCTACTGGCTGCAGTGGGGCAGGCAGCTCCAGGCACCAGCATGGGCTCCTTGTGAGGCTTCGGCTGGACCAGGTGTACTGCAAATGGCTTCCACTGAGGGTGCCAGGGAACACGGTGGTACCTGGAAGCTTGGAGATGCCAGGAACCACGGAACCCCAAAGAGGGTGTCACAGCCCTAGCTTGGGGAACTCCTAGGTCTGGGCTCCCCGAAGGGTCATGCTCTTCTCTCCTCTCTTCTCTCCTTCATGTTGCCCACAATGTGGTGAACAAGAGGGATGTTTCAGTCCAGTTTGTGTTACAGCTCTTTCAGTCCTGCTATCCAGCGGGTCTGGAGGGTCCTGGGTTCTTGTCCCACATCCGGGAAGAATGAGGTACAGAGACAAGAGGAGAGTGAGCAAGGTGAATAAGAGCTTTATTGAGTGACAGAATATCTTAGAGGAGACCCTGGAGTGGGTGGCTCCTCTCCACAGGCAGGTCATCCTATCAAGTTGAAGAGATCTGAATTGGGTAGCTCCTTCCTACTGCTGGTAGTCCCAACATCTTCCCAGCTTTTAGCAGAGAGAAGACCTTGGAGTGGGCAGCTCCTCTCCACAGCTGGTTGTCCTGTGGAGTGTCTGAGTCTGGCTGAGCTTGGCATCTTTATGGGCTGAGAAGGAAGGAAGTGCATGCTGATTGGCCCATGGGTAGCCATGGACAGGCCTGGAAAAGGCACTATAAGTTCTTATTCTGGTCCATGGAACTGGCAGCCTGGCCCCCAGGCTTCCAGCCGTCCCTGGCTTGAAGGTAGGGCTTCACCAGGGACCTGCGCCTTTCCGCCCAGGAATGTGTCTGCCTCCTGCCGCTGTTCATGGTGCCCAGGCTGTTTGTGCAGAGGGGCACCTGCAGGCCATCACTGAGCTGCCTTCAGCAGCCACCTTTGCCTCCCTCCTGTGCTCATCAATGCCCAAAGTCCAGAGGGGGCTGAGGCAGCAGGGGGCTGGCATGTCAGCACTGCCCCAAGTGTGTGCACTCCCAGCCGGGTGATGACAGTGCCCAGGCTTGACCTCAACTTTGCTCTGAGATCAGAGTGAACACCGGGAGTGGGGAGAGGCCAGGCAGCAGTGGTAGGCACTTCCGAGCCTGCAGGGATGGGGGCCAAGAGTGCAGGCCCAGGTCCGCAGCCATGTCTTGGGCAGCTGCAGCCACACCTGGGAGAGTGGGGCTCCTGCCTGCTCCCAGCCCCCAAGAGCACAGGGGAAGACAGGGATGCCCAGGTCCACAGCCACAGCTTGGGCAGGTGCAGCCACACCTGGGAGGGCAAGGCTCCTGTCTGCTCCTGGCTCTCTCTGGCTCTGCAGAGCCCACAGCCCAGTTGCGCCTTCCTTGCTGCTGCCAGCATCTTGGCAGTGCCCACACCAGGCAGGCCACCATTGCCATCATCATGTATATCAACAGAGTGATATTGTTAGTCCATATGTCTTTCTTTTACTTCCAAGTGTCACACTGCTCTCCAGGATGATAACCCATCTACATGCTCTAGCAGTACAGGAGGATTTCTATAGCTCTACATCCTTGCCAAAACTTGGCACAATCCAACATCATTTTTTTTCTAGTCTAGTAGATTCCATCAAAATAATGATTTTGTTTCAAAGGTATAGATTAAAGTCTAAATATTAAATAAGATATTATAGGGTTTCACAGGACATAGTAACAATCTCTGAGGTGTTTTTTGTTGTTGTTGTTGTTGCCGCTGTTGTTTTACAAAATTCCTGTTAGGAATAACTTTTGTGTCCAGGCGTGGTGGCTCACACCTGTAATCCCAGCAATTTGGGAGGCTGAGGCAGGTGGATTGCTTGAGCTCAGGAGTTTGAGACCAGCCTGGGCAACATGGCAAAACCCACCTCTACCAAAAATACAAAAAAAAAAAAAAAAAAAACTAGCTGGGCATGGTGGCACATGCCTGTGGTCCCAGCTACTCAAGAGGCTGAGGTGGGAAGATTGCTTGAGCCCGGGAGGTGGAGGTTGCAGGCATACCACTGCACTCCAGCCTGGGTGACAGATTGAGACCTCCATCTCAAAAAAAAAGAAAGAACTTTTGTAAGTACAGCTTTTATTATCCTAACTGCTGATCTAGCAGCTACAGGAGAAAATGGAACATTTTCTCTTCCTTATCTTGAAGAAACTTCTTTCACCAGAAATTTGTAGGGCCTCTAGTTCTCAAGGTCAACTGCCTAAATTCCATTGGTTAATCCTGATGGATAAGCAGGCCTGAGAAGAAACGAATCACACTGGGGAAAAAGGTCAGAGTAAGGATTATTGGAATATGGAGCATATTTCATTGCAATCTTTATTAATTTGTATGCATTATGTGTACCTATGTGTTTGCATATGTATTGCTGTGTGGTGTGTGTGTGTATATGTGTGTGGTGTGTGTGGGGGGTGTGCGTGTTGTGTGTGGAGAGTGTGTGTGTGGTATATGTGGTGTATGTGTGTGGTGTGTATGTGTGTGGTGTGTGTGTGGTGTGTGTGTGGTGTGTGTGTGTGAGGGGGTGTTGGGGGTGTGTGGTGTGTGTATGTGCTGTGTGTATGGAGTATATGGGGTGTGTGGGGGGTGTGTGTGTGTATGTGAGTGGTGTATGTGTGTGGTATGTGTGTGTGGTCTGTGTATGTGTGTTGTGTGTGGTGTGTGTGTCTGTGTGGTGTATGTATGTGGTGTGTGTGTGGTGTATATGTGTATTGTGTGTGTGTGTTGTATATGTGTTGTGTTTGTGTACAGAATTGGCTTCAGCAACCAACCACTTCCTCATTCTCATCGCACCCTCTAGTCCATAGAAGGAGAGAGAAAGAAAGAGAGAAAGAAAAAGAGAGAGGGTTATAAACTCTAAACTATATTATAAATAAAATATTTGTTATTTGTCCTTGTCTGAACACTGGAATCCCAATCAGGACAGGAACAGTGTAGTTGGGTTTTTCACTATGGATATTCAGTACCTGGGAAGGTGCCCGTGACATAGGTCAGCTGAACGAGTCTTAGCTGAGTGGACATGTTCACTGATGGAAACTTGAAAAATACAAAATAAGTATAAGGATAAAAATAAAAAGCAATACTAATTTCATCAGCCAAGACTGGGGGAGGGGTAAGGAGAACCACTGTAGAATCTTCATACTTGGTCTCTAATCTATTTTCTAAGTGTTTATAGATATATGAATACATAAACACCAAGTGATACAATATCTACCATTTTATAGTCCACGTTTTCATTTGGCAATTTAACATAGGCATGTTTTCATGTCATGCCCTTAGCTACCACAGAGTCAATGACAAAGCTGAAATTCAAATCTGGTCTGATAGGATTAAGTGTTGGGATTATTAACCAAATGCTATATAGCTGCAACCTAAACTTGGCAGCAGTATAGCATATATACAAATACATGTACAACATAATGTAATTCAATTACATCAACTAGCTTGATAATAACTCTTCCAGTGAAACATCAGCTGCATGAGAGCACTAGTCTTCTCTGCCTTATTCCCTACTGTATTCCCAGGGTCTAGAAGAGTTCCTGCCAATACTAGGAGTTCATTAAATACATGTTAAATAAATAAATAAATAAATGGATGAGTGAATTTCGCAAGCATCTTTACCAGAAAGGTAAATAGATTGAGGACTTTGTGTTAAAGAGAAGCATGGTACTATTTGGACAGTACTAAGTCCAACCCTAAACAGGAGTAAACAAAGATCACAGTGCATTGCACACTTGCTGCAGGTCAGATCATGCAGGAACAAGGCCCATAGAGCCCAGCCTAGAGTTACTATAAATTCCCTCAGCCATTTCACAAAAGGTACAAGTAGGTCATCGGCTAGAGTTTTTGCAAATATGTTTTAAACAATGTGGTTTGAAATAAAGCATACTGTTCTCTGAGAATGGACCTGGATTTTTTCCCATAATTAGAGATTGTAAAAAGTGAACCTAGTAAGTTAGAGGATTGCAAGATGGCTGCTTTTGACCTAAGTTTGGAAAACAAGCTGTTGAGTAATATTTTTTTTTCCCTCTGACCACAGCTGAGACCAAAGAAGCTCCAAGTACCCCACATTGTAGAGAGAACATCCAAGAAGTAGAGCCAGATCTCATAAGCCCCCAAGGCTTATGAAGAGGTAGCAGTGTAGGCCTTCAGCAACCAACCACCTCCTCATCCCCATTGCACCCTCCAGTCCATATAAGGAGAAGACTGAGGAAAGGAATGGGGGAGAGAGCACGGTTGTCAGTCCGTGGGGAGTACAGTGTTTGTGGAGACTGGTGATTTCTTCATATAGATTTGGGATTCAGAGAGGAAAAGAAGAACACTGTGTAGAAGCTCTTTAGTTTAATTAGATCCCACCTGTCAATTTTTGTTTTTGTTGCAATTGTCTTTGGGGACTCTGCCAAAAATTCTTTGCCAAGGCCAATGTCAAGAAGGGTATTTCCTGGGTTTTCTTCTAGGAATTTTATTGTATGAGTCTTATATTTAAATCTTTACTTCTTTACTCCATCTTTTTTTTTTTTTTTTTTTTTTTTTTTTGAGACAGAGTCTCACCCCATCGCCCAGGCTGGAGTGCAGTAGCTTGATCTCGGCTCACTGCAACTTCTGCCTCCCAGGTACAAGCAATTCTTCTGCCTCAGCCTCTTGAGTAGCTGGGACTACAGGCATGCACCACCACACCCAGTTACCTTTTTGTATTTTCAGTAGAAACGGGTTTGGCCATGTTGCCCAGGCTGAACTCCTGAGCTCAAGAAATCTGCCCACCTTCTAAAGTGCTGGGATTACAGGCATGAACCACCATGCCTGACCTCTTTAATTCATCTTGTTAATTTTTGTATATGGTGAAAAGTAAGGGGCTAGTTTCAATCTTCTGCATATGGCTAGCCAGTTATTCCAGCACCATTTATTGAATAGGAAGTCTTTTCCCCATTGCTTGTTTTTGTCAGCCTTGTTGACGATCACATGGTTATAGGTGTGCAGCTTTATTTTTGAGTTTTCTAATCTGCTCCTTTGGTTTATGTGTTTGTTTTTGTACCAGTACCATGCTGTTTTGGTTACTGCAGCCTTATAGTATAGTTTGAAGTTGGGTAATGTGATGCCTCCAGCTTTTGTTCTTTTTGCCTAGGATTGTTTTGACTATTTTGGCTCTTTTTTTTTTCTTCCATATGAATTTTAGAATAGCTTTTTCTAATTCTGCGAAGAATAACATTGGTAGTTTGAGAGGAATGCCATTGAATCTGTACATTGCTTTGGGCAGTATGGCCATATTAACAATATTGATTCTTCTAATCCATGAACATGGAATGTTTTTCCATTTATTTGTGTCGTCTCTCATTTCTTTCAGTAGTGTTTTGCAGTTCTCCTTGCAGAGATTGTTCACCTCCTTGGTTAGCTATATTCCCAGGTATTTCATTTTCTTTGAAACTATCAACAAAGTAAACAGACAATATACAGAATGGGAGAAAATATGCACGAACTATGCATCCAACAAAGATCTAATATCCAGAACCTATAAATAACTTAAACAAATCAACAAGCAAAAAACAAACAGGCAAAGGACATGAACAGATACTTCTCAAAAAAAGACATACAAGTGACCAATGAACATACCAAAAAAATGCTCCACATCACTAATCATCAGAGAAATGCAAATGAAAACCACAATGAGATACTATCTCACACCAGCCAGAGGCAATTATTAAAAAGTCAGGCCAGGCGTGATGGCTCATGCCTATAATCCCAGCACTTTGAGAAGCCAAGGCTGGCAGATCACTTGAGCCCAGGAGTTCAAAACCAGCCTGGGCAACATAGCAAAATCCCATCTCTGGAAAAAAAAAAATACAAAAAAGTAGCAAAGTGCAGTGGCATATGCTTATAGTCCCAGCTACTCAGGAGGCTGAGGTGGGAGGATCACCTGAGCCTGGGAGTTTGAGGCTGCAGTGAGCTGTGATTGCACCGCTGCACTTCAGCTTGGATGACAGAGTGAGACCCTGTCTCAGTAAAAGTAAACAAATACATAAAATAAAAATAAAAAGTCAAAAAGCAACAGATGCTGATGAGGCTGCAGAGAAAAGGGGACATTTATACACTGTTGGTGGGGATGTAAATTAGTTCAGCCACTGTGGAAAGCAGTTTGGAGATTTCTCAAAGAACTCAAAACAGAGCTGCCATTAGACCCAACAATCCCATTGCTAAGTGTATACCCAAAGGAAAATAGATCATTATGCCAAAAAGATATACATACTCATATGTTCATTGCCACACTATTCACAATAGTAAAGACATGGAATCAACCTAGGTGCCCATGAGGGGTGGGCTGGATAAAGAAAATGTGGTACATACATGCCATGGAATACTACACAGCCATAAAAAATAATGAAATTATGTCCTTTGTAGCAACATGGATGCAGCTGGAAGCCATAATCCTAAGTGAATTAACACAAGAACTGAAAACCAAATACCACATGTTCTCATGTATATGTGGGAGCTAAACATTGAGCACACATGGACATAAACACGGGAACAATAGATACTGCAGACTACTAGGAGGAGGAGGGAGGGGAGAGTGGGTTGAAAAACTACCTTTTGGATACCATGCTTACTACCTGGGTTCAATATATGTAGACCAACCTGTACATGTACCCACTGTCTCTAAAATAAAAGTTGAATTTTTAAAACATTAAAAATGAATAAATACAAAGAAAAGAAAAATGCCTTCCCAGCTGGGTGCATACTGAGCTGCAAAAACTGCCAGCTCATTCTGGTGCCCCCATCAAAGCAGACGGAAGTGTGGTGAGTTCCTGAGAGAGCTCACCATGTGTGAACATTCTGGTGCCTGCTTCTCATCTGGGGATTTCTGAAGGATGGAGTAGCCCAGGCCAGCAGAGCTTGAAGAGGTATTGGTGGAATATGCCTAAAAAGAAGATGGGGTGACTTCTTACCCAACTCTGATCTCTGCACCCCTGGGCAGGAAGAGAAGAGATCCTCAGCCATTCTGGTGGGTCTATTGAGAAAACCACTGAGGTTAGGGAAAAAGCAGTGGCTGGGCCAGGTAAGGTAAACCTTACCCAGAGAGGGGGCTTGGAACAAGGACCACTTTGAGGACCAGTCGTAGATACAGCTGTTCTTCTCTGGGCAGTTCCACCCCCATATCTGAGGGAGCTGGATTTCACATCAGGAAGAACCCTGACCACCATCTCAGTAGAGACCTCCACATCAGTAGAGAATATATATCAGCATCAGTTAGAAGCACATCAAACCAGGGTGAGGCCAAAATGATTACCCCCTCCTTTACATCTCTCCCCTTTCCCAATCCTGAGGCTGAGAAGTATGATAGAAAGACATCTCAGAACTAGACTATCCCCACCCTTCTCTAAGGTGCTGGTGCCAGAGGAGCAGGGAAAGAGTCTCTAACCATCACCCCTCCCAGCACTCCCACTACAATCTAGCCAACAATAGCGGAGCAGGATGCTTTAAAACAGACACGATATTGGAGCTTGAAACAGGACTGCAGTGACCTTTAATAATCTAAATAATTGGCCAGCCGCGGTGGCTCACGCCTGTAATCCCAGCACTTTGGGAGGCCGAGGCAGTGGATCACGAGGTCAGGAGACTGAGACCATCCTGGCCCACATGGTGAAACCCCGTCTTTACTAAAAGTACAAAAATTAGCTGGGCGTGGTGGCAGGCGCCTGTAGTCCCAGCTACTTAGGAGGCTGAGGCACAAGAATCGCTTGAACCCAGGAGGCGGAGGTTGCAGTGAGCCGAGATTGTGCCACTGCACTCAAGCCTGGCAACAGAGCGAGACTTCATCTCAAAAATAAATAAATAAATAAATAAAATAAAATGGGGAGACTAGTTAGATGGCTACCGCAGTACCCCAGATGAGAAATGATGTAGCCAGGAGCATGAGGGTGTAAATGAGAGGAAGTCAATGGATTAGAGATGAACTTTGGAAGTTCACATCCAGCGGATTGAATGTGGGGGTAAAGTGAAGGGAAGCATCAACACATTCCCCTAACTGGTGTGAGGAACAGAGAGAATGGCCATGTCATTAACTGAAATGGAGAAACCTGGAGTGTGAAGAGTTCTGACGGGAAAACTCGAGTTCATTTTGGGACACGTTAAGTTTGAGATATCTGGAAGCCAGCTATGTAGATATGTCAAGTAGCCAGTTGGAAATACAAGCATGGAGCTCAGAAATGAGGTTTGCAGGGGGAGATATAATTTTAAAAGCCATCCACATATAAGTACTATTTAGACTTGTGAAAGAGAGCATAGAGAAATAAAGAATGGGGGCCCAGAGCCAAGTCTGAAGAACACAGAGTTTGGGGAGATAAAAAAAGTCCCAGCTAAGGAAATAAAGGAGAATTGAGGTAGAGGGTAATATTATGCTACTTAGAGCTGATGAAGGAAAGAGTAGTATTATGAAGCCAAGAGACCAAATATATCAGGAAGGAAGGGGAAGGCAACTGCGTTGAATGTTGCTCACAGGGCTACTGATATGAGAAAAGAGAGATGTTCATTGTTTTTGGCAGCATGGAGGTCAGTGGTGACAAAGGTATTTTGCTGAAGTTGTGGGGACAGAGACCAGGCTGGAGTGGGTTAACATATGATCAGAAGTGAAGAATCAGAAGGTGTGTAGATGGGCAATACTTTCAACAAGTTTGACTTATTAAGAGGAAGAAGACAATGTGCAAGAGTGAAGAGTAATGTGGGTTGAAGTGTAGGTTTTCAATGGGATAATCTAATTCAGAAAGCAACTACTGAGTGCCTGGACCCTGCTAGGCATTAAGCATGCAGTGATGAACAAGATATGGTGCCTGTTCTCAAACAAGTCAGACATTTCCCCAAGCATAAGGGCTCACCTGGCCATTTAAACCAAGTGCTGGAGATCCACGAAGAAGAAAGGGGTCTCCACTGCTGAACCTCTTGGCCTTGTTCAGTGTATCACAGGTTCTGAAGTCAGACAAACCAGCCTGCAGTCCTGGCTCTGCACCTGTTACATGTGTGACCTTGGAGAAGGTCCTAAACACAAACCTCTCTAAACCTCAGTTTATCCAGCTGAGAACATCAAAGCCTTCTCTGCAGCTTAAATCAGATAAATTATTTAAACTGTAGGGCACAGTCTTGCAATTGCAATTAACAATGGCAGCTGTTCTAATTACTATTTGCTGACTTCCCATACCCCAGCAAAATTTGGATTGCCACCAGTGTGTGCTTCTGTTGAGGCTCTTACTAAACTATGTTGTCTATCTACATATCTCACTTCCCCTTTAGGACAGGAAGTAGAATTTTATCTGAACTAAAAGCCAGCGAGATGCCGGCCAGGTGCAGTGGCTCAGGCCTATATTCTCAGAACTTTGGCCAGCTGAGGCCATGAGTTAGACCAGCCCGGCCAACATGGTGAAACCCCATCTCTACTAAAAACACAAAAATTAGCCAGGTGTGGTGGCCCATGCCTGTAATCCCAGCTGCTCGGGAGGGTGAGGTGAGAGAATCACCTGAACCCGGGAGGCGGAGGTTGAGTGAGCCGAGATCACACCATTGCACTCCAGCCTGCTTGACAGAGGGAGACTGTCAAAAAAAAAAAAAAAAAAAAAAGCCAATGAGAATAAAGATAAGGAAAACCAACAGGAGAGTCATTCCTTAGGTAAAATGAGCGGGACAAATTAAAAATTGAGTCAGGGGAGGCACAGGTGTTGATAAGAGATAAATCAGAGTCGGCCAGGCAGAGGGGCTCAGGCCTGTAATCCCAGCACTTTGGGAGGCCAAGGCAGCAGATCACTTGAGGCCAGGAGTTTGACACCAGCCTGGCCAACATGGCGAAACCCCGTCTCTACTAAAAACACAAAAATTAGCCGGGCATGGTGGTGCGCACCTCTGGTCCCAGCTACTCCAGAGGCTGAGGTGTGATAATTGCTTGAACCCGGGAGGCAGAGTTTGCAGTGAGCTGAGATCGTGCCACTGCACTCCAGCCTGGGCTACAGAGAAAGACTCTGTCTCAAAAAAAAAAGAAAGAAAGAAAGAAAGAAACCAGAGTCCAAGATACCAGTTTCTAGGATAGAACTCCTAGGATTAGGCTTCTCTAAGCAATGTACCTTCTTTTTATTGAGACAGGGTCTCACTCTGTCATACAAGCTGGAGTACAATGGAGTGATCATAGCTTACTACAGCCTTGACCTCCTGGGCTCAAGCAGTACTCTAGCCTCAGCCTCCCAAGTAGCTGGGAATACAGGCACATGCCACCATGTCTGGCTAATCTTTTTGGTTTTTAGTAAAGATGAAGTTTCACTATGTTGCCTAGCTGGTCTTGAACTCCTGGGCTCAAGCAATCCTCCTGCCTCAGCTTCCCAAAAGGCTAGGATTACAGGCATAAACCACCTCACTCAGCCCACAATGTACCTTCTCCATAAGGAAAGAGCTCACTGGGGGACAAGGCCTAGAGGCAGAGAGTGGACAGGATGCAATGAATTGGGCGGTACAAAGTCTGTATACAGAGAGGCCTGGAAACTGCAACAAAATAACCTGTGAGGCCCTGAAGAAGAAGTGGGAATTTGGGGGTAGAAGTCCGATCTGAGATACAGAGGAGACTGATGGAAGACTGCCCAGGGCTGTGCCAGAGCCATGACTCCAGCCACTCAGAAGCCCAGGATGATGGTCAGTGCTTTGCCGGCTTAGTCTTACTCAGGAGGGGAAGCTGGGGCCGAAAATGACCAGAGAAGCTTGGCTTGGGTCATGTGAGGAGCCTGCATAGTTACAGACCAACTGGGAGTCCTTGGTCCCCCTCAGTCACAGGCTCATCTGCCATGGTGCTGTTTATCTTCCATGTGGCCTCAGATGACCATTCTTCCCAGAAAGTCTGCCTCAATGTTCCCAGTTTCCACCAACAAATTCAATTTGACAAACATTTATTGAACACCTCTAGGTGCCCTATACCAGTTCCTGGGGACACAAAGCTCAGTGACCCTGTGTCCCTGTCTTGGGGGAGAAGTGTGTGGCTCACAGCCCAGTTTCCCTGAGAGCAGAGGAGCAGGAAGCTCAGTATTTCTTAGGCAGGCCATCAGGTCTGAAGCTGTCGGGGTCTTTGCCACTCCGGCCCCATTCCTCAGCTTTCTCGTTGGACTTCGAGTCCTCCAATACAGTGCTGCTGTTTCCAAATAAATAGTAGTCTATTAATCCCTGAAGATAGACCCTGGAACGGCTGCAACCCAAAGAAAGGAGACAGGAAATTAATCTCTTGACTCACCTGCTCACCTGAGACAGCTCCACCTGCTAACTCCCTCCTCTTCTCCCACCCAAGTAATGACTGAGAGGAGGCTGGAAAACTCAAGGAAAGGGGAAGAAAACTATCGATCTTCTTGGGCAAAGGCCTAAGTCTACTGATACTTTGCGCTCTGCAACAGAGTGCTTTCCCTTTTTTTTGAGACAGGGTCTCATTCTGTTGCCCAGGCTGGAGTGCAGTGGCTCCATCATGGGTCACTGCAGCCTTGACCTCCTGGGTTCAAGGGATCTCCCACTTCAGCCTCCTGAGTAGCTGGGATTACAGGTGCATGCCACCACGCCTGGCTAATTTCTTTTATTTTCTGTAGAGATAAGAGTCTTGCTATGTTGCCTAGGCTGCTCTTAAATCCCTGGGCCCAAGAGATCCTCCCACCTTGTCCTCCCAAAGAGTTGGAATTACAGGCGTGAGCCCCTGCACCCAGCCCCTGCAACAGTGTGCTTTCAAGACCTCTCCTCAGTTCTTACTTTCCCTTGTGGGTGAAAGGAGACATGTCCTCACCAGCCTTGCTCTGGCTCTGCCAGCCACCCAGACCCCAGGAGTATGTGGAGGAGGGGAAAGAGCCACAGGTTCTCCTGACTCTCAAGACAGATAGGCACTGCTGGCCTCTCACTGGAGTCCCCGGGAATCTGTGTTACCTGATGAGTTTAGCAGCCCAGACACCCCCAGGTCCTCTTTGGGCAGCATCATAGTTTCCCCGAGCATAGAGATATCTGTTTGAATTTTGGTGATTGGATATCATTATGTCCCAATAGGCTCTGCCCATGTCCCCAACCCCTGGAAAGAAAAAAAATGACAAAAATGAACCCAGTGACATACTGGAGAAATGTAGAAATGAACATTTTCCACTGATTTCCAGATTTTGGCCCTTGACAAAATAATCCTTTGAAATCATACGTGGAGATAAACATTACTTCCTGTGAACAGCTTCCCTGAGCAACTGTAAGGAAGGTGCTTTTCCATGGATTACATTGAATTGTATTGGTTGGCAGTTGTCATGCCCTGGGCTACATCTTACATGGGTCTGTGTGTGCTGTGTACAAAGAGGGGACGCTCGTGTGAGGAATGCTTTTCCATGGATTACATTGAATTGAATTGGTTGGCAGTTGTCATGCCCTGGGCTACATCTTACATGGGTCTGTGTGTACTGTGTACAAAGAGGGGATGATCATGTGAGGAATGTCACAATGGAGAATAGTACTACAGATGTAAGATCCAGGGACATTACAAGGGACTTGGTGAGAAGAGGAGGGGGCTGCACATCTACCATAGCCCATAAGAAAAATACATCCTTACCAGCTGAGTGAGGACAACTAGGACTTGAATAAATCTGACTGCTATGGGCATAAATGGCACAAGAAAGCCGAGGGAATGGGCAGTACGTGATGAGGTGGAATGACCTGAGAGAGCTTCATAGGACCTGGATAATCAGACTTATCATGAAGGGCATGAATGTAAATGTTTAACTCTCTGCTCTGACAATTAAGTGTCAGTTTCCACATTCTTCAGTTGGGGGGAATCATACCTACCTCCCTGGTGGACTAAATGAGAAGATAAAATGAGGTAACATACATAAAATGCCTAACATATTGGAATACTTGATGCAAATTGGATTCCTGTTCCTATTAGTGAAGGGCAGTGGTGACAATAAGATACCACTATACACCCAACAGAATGATAAAAATTTTTAAAACTGACAATATAAATTGTGGGCAAAAATGTGGAACAACTGGAACTCTCATAATTGTTTTGGGTTTTGTTTTTGTTTTGTTTAGTCACAGTCTCCCTCTGTCACCCAGGCTGGAGTGCAGTGGTGTGATCATGGTTTTCTGCAGCCTTGATCTCCTGGGCTCAAGTGATCATCCCACCTCAGTCTCCTGAGTAGCTGGGACTACAGGCACCTAATAGCACACCCAGCTAATTTTTTTTTTTTTTTTTTGGTAGAGATGAGGTCTCACGTTGTTGCTCAGGCTGGTCTCAAACTCCTGGCCTCAAGTGATCCTCCTGCCTTAGCCTCCCAAAGTGCTGGGATTACGAGTGTGAGTCATCATGCCCAGCTCTCATAATTGTTCATGGAAGTGTAAATGGGTACAATTTTGGGAAGCTGTTTGCTGGTATCTACAAAAGCTAAATTGACATGACTATACCTTATGACTCTACATTTCCATTCCTGAGTGTATACCCACAACAGAAACGAGGGCTTATGTACACTAAAGTACATGTACACCAATGTTTATTACAGGTTTAGCCATGATAGCATAAAACTTTAAAAAGCCTAATTATCCAATAATGTAGGATAAATTGTGATATCAGTATACAATGGAATACTATGTAGCAATGAAAAAGAACAAAATATTAATACACATGACAAATGCTGTCATGTATATTAGTATGTCTTAATGTTGAGTGAAACAAAGCCGGATACAAAAGACATATTCTGTATGATTTCTTTTATTCAAAGATCAAACACAGGGACACTAATCAACAATGATAGAGGTAAGAATAGGAGTTACCTTTCGTGAGGGTTGTTAACTGGAAGAGGGCATGAGAGACCCATCCGGGGTGTGTGAAATGTTTGACATCTTGATCTGATGGTGTAATATGGATGTTTGTATGTGTAAAAACCTCATCAAGCTATACTGTTTACTATATGTAAGTTATATATCATTTTAAAGTTTTTAAAAAGATTAGTGGAAAAATAGATGTTTGAAACAGGTCTAAGCCAGGAAGAGCTATAGAAAATGTCTATCAGTGCCTGTGTTGTTCAATCAATAAATATTTTTGAGTTCTGCTGTGGTTTACGTGTTACCGAGTTCTTTAAACCAACTCACTTGGAAAAAAGAAAAGCTGTGATAAATAGTTTTAATTGTTACTTAGGTACTGTGTTCTAAGGGATATTTCTCACTAACTTCATGTATTATTTTTTGTCTGTAATTTTGTCAAATAGTTTATCTCTGGCATGGCATGACTGTCCTTTCTCTGATGCATGCTTTATGTTCATTCTATGTTTTCCAGATCTACTGGCAAGAGTTTTCTCCAAGCATCTGACAGATTCTGTCACTGGGTGACAGAAAAACCCAGGACAGTTGTTCTCATTGGCATTGTGCTTAAAGTAACCTGGGGAGTTTTTCAAATGCTATTCCTAGTCCCACTTCACTTCTAAGATTCCGACTCAGTAACTATGAGAAGAGGCTTCGGAGTGTACTTTTAAAACAAACACCGGCCGATTTAAATGCTGGTGGACCATACAACAAATTCTGAAATACACTGACCTAAGGGAGAAGATATTCTCTACTATGTGCAGAAAAACTTAGCACATGCTACCAAAACTTTTTAAAAACTATTTATAGAATATCATTTTTAAAAGCAGAAAAAATGAAAATTTATAAAATTTCAATTGAAAAATTACAAAAAATTCAACTACAAAATTAATAACAACACATGAAGTTCAAAGTATTGCATAACCTGACAAACATAGTTTTCCCATTTTAACAGCTAGTCAATAAGATTCGTTTCCCATCCAGAATGGCAGAAGTCAGTTTCCCAGCCGTATCTCAGCCCTCCTGTGGCTAATCAGTAGAAATTTGCTCTTTTTATTTTATGGATAGAAGTTAGGGCTTAATTTTCATAAGCTCTGCATCCCAAGCATTGGCCATTTGCTTGGGTACAGGATGGGATTTCTCTGTGCAAGCACTATTATTCTACTCTCTGCTAGGCATGTCTCAATCTTGGAGTATAATTGTGAACTCAGTATATTCCCAGAGGTGGATGAGCTAAATAAACATCATGCCCTGAGAAATCTGCCATCTGTAAATTTCCGCAGTGGGAGATCACCCCCTGGAAGTTTTTATCCTTCTGCACTCTACACCAAGAGTACAGGCTGGGCCCAAAGCACCTTTAACCTCTCGTCTGGAAACCCCAAGGGAGGGTGATAAATCAGACCAGCCTAGAGGAAGAAACAGATACAGAAAACCACACTCCTGCTCTGACCTCTGTGTGGCTTCTCTAAGGAGCACTCACATCCAGTGAGTATGTGGCCACTGCTCAGAATGAATCCTGGGTATGTGCCCTCCATCCTCCAGAGTTCTTACCTTGGAGAGCCTCCTTGAAAAACGAATGCCAGCTTTCACTGGTGACTCCCATGACCAAGGAGCAGAAAACAATGCCTGTGAAAAGCCTCATTGTGCTGAAGAGAAAGAAAGACAGGGGCAGAGAATCATAAAAAAAACACAGATCTATGTTTTGAGGACTGAATTTCTTTCCTTTTTTTCTTTCTTTTTTTCCTTTTCTTTCTTTCTCCTTCCTTTCTTTCTTTCCTCCCTTTCTTTCTTTTTTTTTTCTATTGCCCAGGCTAAAGTGCAATGATATGATTAAGGCTTACTGCAGCCTCGACCTTCTGGGCTCAAGTGATCCTCCCACCTTAGCCTCCTGAGTATTAAGGACTACAAACGTGCACCATCACACTCAGCTAATTTTTTTTTTTTTTTTTTTTTGGTAGAGACAAGGTCTTGGTATGTATGTTTGGCCCACGCTAGTCTCGAACTCCTGGCCTCAAGCAATCTTCCTACCTCAACCTCCCAAAGGATTACAGGCATGAGCCACTGTGCCAGCCAAAGGACTGAATTTGAAAGACTAATTCCCCATTTCCATTTGTTTGTATGAGAATCATAACTGCATGAAAGATTGAAATGAGTTTTAAGAAGAAGCATAAACCCTTAATTCTCAGCCCAGATCTCTAGAAAGAATAAGAGGATTCCAACGTGTTATTTGGTCTGTGGTCAATTTGTCACCCAATACAGCAGACTAAAGTCAATCAAGAAGCATTTCCTGAGTTCCTACTCTCCTCAGCACTGACCCCGTAATGAGGTAGAAAACACAGTTTCTCTCCAATTGAAATTTGACAATTATGCGAGAAAAGGATCTCAAAAGAGTCAAATAAGAGAAATTACTCCTTGGAAGAAACCTCACCTGTGGACCTTTCTCCAGCTGAAATTTCAGTAAAGGCAGAGCTGCTGGTATCTTCTGGCCATGGAGCTATAGTTGGTACCTCTGCTGGCTTTGGCATTAATGGGAGAACGGTTTTAAATCCAACAACCTGCCTTGCCAAAGTCCTTTTTGCGCAATTCTTTGGGTATTTTAAAAATTAACATATTGGGTAATAGTGTTTCCTTATCTAGAAGTAGTTTTCCAAATTGGGTCATCAAGGTATTTATTTTCTGGCAGTTTTTCTTAATTGCCACTTTTCCCTCTTTTTAGTTTCCTCTATCACAGAAGAGTTGTATTTGCAAAATCCAGCGTGGGAAGACAGAGGTCTTTCTCCACTTTCTTCTCTTTGTGTCTTTCCATTCTTAACTGTTTAGTAGGAGGTCTTCCCAAAAAATTGCACATAGATATTATGTTGTAGGAAGTGATCAATATTATTAGCAAAAGAGATGTTTGCTTGTCTCTTGTGACTTCTCTCTAAAGAATGTAAGGACACAGAACAAGCAAGACTTGACTGTACCATTCATGGGATGAGGTAATGATTCTGGGAGAATACAAGGACAGGAATAACACCAGAAGATCAAGGGTGAAGGCCTTTGAGGCATAAAATCTCTTTTTTCATATAAATATGTATTATTCTGCACTTTCTTTTAAACTTACTATTTATTGGAAGTCTTTCCATGTCGGGCTTGTTGCTTTTTTTTTTTTTTTTTTTTTTTTTACAGCTACACAGTATTCCATTGCATGGATGGACCATAATTTATACAATATTAATGGCTGTTTTGACAGTTATTAACCTTTTGATATTACAAATAATGGTGCATTTATTAACCTTGTACATATGTCTCTTGCACATGTACAAATATATCTCTAGGATAAATTCCTACAGAAGAAACTCCATGGTGAAAAAGTATCAGATTTTATAAATTTTTTGTTTGTTTGTTTGAGACAGAGTCTCACTCTGTCCCCCAGGCTGGAGTGCAGTGGCATGATCTCAGCTCACTGCAACCTCCACCTCCGGGGTTCAAGAGATTCCCCTGCCTCGGCCTCTTGAGTAGCTGGGATTATAGGCACACGCCACCACATCCGACTAATTTTTCTATTTTTGAGAGAGACGGGATTTCACCATGTTGGCCAGGCTAGTCTCGACCCACTTACCTCCAATGATCTGCCCACCTCGGCTTCCCAAAGTGCTAGGATTACAGGCATGAGCCAACGTGCCTGGCCCTAGATTTTATAAATTTTTATGTGTTGCAAATTGCCTTCCATGAGGGCTGTATCAATCTCTACTCCCACCAGAAATGAGTGAAAGAACTTGGTTCCACATTGTCTCTCACACAGTATACTCTCAAACTTTTTGAGAGTAAAAATAAAACTCAAAGTAATTTTAATTTACATTTCTCTTATGATTTTGGTTTCAAAATCATAATAAGAAATTGTGAGTAAAATAAAACTCAAAGTAATTTTAATTTACATTTCTCTTATTATGATTTTGGTTTCACATCTTTCCACATGTTTAAGAGCTATTTCTATTTTCTAAGGAATTGTGAATTCACACCTTCATATCAAAGTAATCATTTTTTACTGGTTTATTGTGTTTTTATTTATCACATTAGAGAAACTTTTTATATACAGGGAAAATGAGTATGTTATCTAGGATATGAGTTACAAATATTTTTTCCAGCTTATTTATCTTCTGATTATGATGGCTTATGTTCTGCCAAAAGAAATTATTTATGTTCTTGTCTTTATTAATATTTTCTTTACTTGTCTTCTCAATTTCATAGTATTTGAAGAGCTTTCCCTACTTTGTTTTTTTGTGGTTTTCTTAAACTCAAATGTTTTTATTTCATTCCTTTTTAAAAATTTTTTGTGGGTACATAGTAGGTGTATATACTTATGGGGTACATGAGATATTTTGGTACAGCCATGCAATGCGTTATAATCACATCATGGAAAATTGGGTATCCATCCCCTCAAGCATTTATCCTTTGTGTTACAAATAATCCAATTATACTCTTTTGGTTATTTTACAATGTACAGCTAAATTATGACTGACTATAGTCCCCCGTTGTGCTATCAAATACTAGATCTTATTCATTCTAAGTATTTTTTTGGTACCCATTAACCATCCTCACCTCCCCTCACTCCCCCCTCCCCACTACCCTTCCCAGCCTCTGGTAACCATCCTTCTATTCTCTATCTCCATGAATTCAATTGTTTTGATTTTTAGATCCCACAAATAAGTGAGAACATGTGATGTTTGTCTTTCTGTTCCTGAATGATTTCACTTAGCATAATGACCTCCAGTTCCATCCTTGTTGTTGCACCTTTCCCTACTTTGGGCTATAAAAGAATTTACCATGGATTCACCAGATAATGTTAATATTATTATTATCATTTTCCTTATTTGTTTATAAATATTTAGCATATTTGGAATTTGTCCTACCGTAATATATACAGTATGTTTTCAACATGATGTTATTTTAGATGGTCACCCAGTTGTACCAATCCCATTTGTTGAATAGTCCGTCTTTTACTTACTACGTTAACATACAACCTTTATCACATACAAAATTCTCATATGCACTTATGTCTAATTCTGAGGATTTGGTTCCACTGATCAGGTTTTTTCTATATATAAGTCAGTACTACACTGTTGTACTTATTGAGGCTTTATTCAATGTATTAATTGCCCTCATTACTTTTTTTTCAGAAGTAGTTGGAGTTCATTTTCTATTATTTCTTCTAACTGCTAGTTTTTGTATCCACACCTTCTTGTCTGTGGTGTTTTGATTGATGTCTGGGGTGTCCAGGAGTCCTATCATACCATCTCCCATTCTCTCTTATCACTGCTCCATTTAGTTCTCCAGACCTTCCCCTGCAACCACCTTCACGAGATAGTCAATGACTCCATGTTGCTTAAGCCAAAGGTGAACTCCTCAACTGCTAAGCAGAATCTGATACTGCTAATCAATGGCTCAGGGATTCTGGAACACCATGCTTTCCTAGTTTTCCTCCTTTCCCAACAGCTGCTCCTTCTCAGTCTGTTTTGCTGTATCCAGCTTCTCCTCCAAACTTCTTAGAGAATGGAGACACCACACTGAGCCTTCGGACCTCTCTTCAGTCTCCATCCACATGCTGAGGGAGCTCATCCATGCCTCTTAGCACAGGTTCCAAAGGCCATGGTCTTGTTAGTGGTGGTTATTTACACTGAATCTTCATTGCCTGGATCAATGCCTGGGTCATGTAGGAGTGAAGAAAAAAAGTTTCTTCCTTCACTCTCTAGAGTTCAGCTGAAAATAAACTGACAAAGGCAGATTAATAGGAGAAAAAGTCATATACATGTATTTTAACATGCAAGGGGGAAAATCACAGGAGGGTGATTTCCCAATAACCCAATGGGGTACCGGTGATTATATACTATTCTTCATAGGGGAGGAGAAGATGGGGAATGTACACAAATTTTTTGAAGTCATAAATGATTATTAGGAAGAATGAGTGGACCTGGGGAATAGAAATTAACTTGTAAATGATTCTCTTGAAATTTGAATGAGGCAAATAAGCAGGTGTCATCTTTTGAAAAAGTCCATCCAGTTGTGGTTGTATTCCTCAGTCATCTTCTCTGAAATAATGAGATTTCATGGAGCAGGTGGAAGGCTATTGTTTTCTCTTTCATGGGATGCAGCCATAAGGCAGATAAAAGAAGAGCAGAGAATAGCCTCTTCCAGCATCTGCTGCCTTTCAAAGGCCTTTAAAACAATCAGCCTACCAGGGTACTGTATTTTGGGGTGACATTCCCTGGGTTCCTTTAGTCACATAGCTACTTATTTAATAAATGTTGATGGTACTGGTATAAAAATAGACACATAGACCAATGGAACAAAATAGAGAACCCAAAAATAAAACCCCATACATATAACCAACTGATCTTTGACAAAGTCAACAAAAACATACAGTGGGGAAAGGATACCTTATTCAATAAACGGTGCTGATAAAAGTGGATAGCCATATGCAGAAGAATGAAATTTTATATCTCTCATCATATATATATATACTCAAGGTGGATTAACAACTTAAATGTAAGACCTGAAACAAAAAATTCTAAAAGAAAACCTAGGAAAATTCTACCAAACATTGACCTAGTCAAAGAATTTATGACTCAGATCTCAAAAGCAAATGCAGCAAAAAATATATATATACAAGCAGGACTAAACTAAACTAAAAACTTCTGCACAACAAAAGAAATAGCCAACAGAGTAAACAGACAACCTAAGAATGGGAGAAAATATTTGCAAACTACTCATCTGACAAAGGACAAGTACCAAGATTCTACAAGGAACTCAGACAACAAGAAAAAAGGAAATAACCCCATTAAAAAGCGGGCAAAGGACATGAACAGGTATTTTTCAAAAGAAAACATACAAATGGCCAACAAAATATGAACAAATGCTCAACATCACTAATCATCAGAGTCACAAATTTAAACACAAATTTAATCACAAATTAAAACCACAATGAGATACCATCTCACACAATCAGAATGGCTATTACTAAAATGTCAAAAAAACAACAGATGTTGGTGAGGATGTGGAGAAAAGGGAATGCTTACACACTGCTCATGGGAATGTCAATTAGTACAGCCTCTGTGGAAAGCAGTATGGAGATTTCCCAGAGAACTAAAAATAGAGCTACCATTTGACCCAGCAGTCCCATTACTGGGTACTACCCAAAGGAAAATAGATCATTATATAAAAAATATACCTGAATGCATGTATTTATCACAACACTATTATTCACAGTAGCAAAAATATGGGATTAACCTAAGTGTCTTAGGTTAATCAACGAATGATTGGAGGGGTGTGTGTGTATGTCTGTATACACATATATACACCATAGAATACTATTCAGCCATTAAAAAGAATGAAATCGTATCTTTTGCTGCAACATAGATAGAACTAGAGGCCATTATCTTAAGTGAAATAACCCAAAAAGTCAAATATCACATTTTCGCACTTATAAATGGGAGCTAAATAATGTGTACACATGGACATAGAAAGTGGAATAATGGACACTGGAGACTCAGAAAGATGGAGGGCGGAAGGGGGCCGAGGACTGAGAAATTACCTGACAGGTACAATGAACTCTACTTGGGTGATGGTTACACTAAGAACCCAGATTTCACCATTATGCAATCTATCAGTGTAACAAATCTGTACTTGTACCCCCTAAATCTATAAATAAATAAATGAATGAATATTTTAAATAACAATAATAAATGCTGAATGAACACATGGAAGCACATTTCTGAACGTTTGAAATAATTCCTAATTCAATGACATGTTTAAAAATAACAAGCAGCTCAATTTGCATGTAGCATGAGGCACATGAATTAGTCATAGGAGATAAGACTGAAAAGCTTGGATACCCTATTAGTCAGGGTTCTTGAGATACACAGGACAAATAATTTATTTGTGTATGTATGTATGTATTTATTTATTGTAAGGAATTGGCTCACAAGATAATTGGGGCTGAGAAGTCCCACGATCTGCCCTCTGCAAGCTAGAAACTCAGGAAAGTGTAATTCAGTCTGAGTTCAAAGGCCTGAGAACCAGAGTAACTGATCATGTAAATCCAATTTGAGGTCAAGAGAAGATGAGAGGAGATGTCCAACTCAAGCAGTGAGGCAGGGGAAAAGGGAGGCAAATCCGTCCTTCCTCTATTTTTGTTCTATTCAAGCCTTCAACAGATTGGGTGATGCCCAGTTGCATTGAGAATAGCAATCTACTTTATTAAGTCCAATTCAAATGTTAATCTCCTCTGGAAACACCCTCACAGATGACCCCAGAAACAATGTGAATCTGGGCAGCCTCAAACCGACACAAAAATAAATATAACAGTAGGCTGGGCTCAGTGACTCATGCCTGTAATCCCAGCACTTTGGGAGGCTGAGGCAGGCAGATCACTTGATCCCAGGAGTTCAAGACCAGCCTGGGTGACACGGCGAAACCCCATCTCTACAAAAAATATAAAAATTAGCCAAGTGTCATGGCACACATCTGCAGTCCCAGTTATTCAAGAGGCTGAAGTGGGAGGATCTCTTGAGCCCCGGGAGGTCGAGGTTGCAGTGAGCCATGATCATGCCATGGCACTTCAGCCTGGACGAAAGAGGGAGATGCTGTCTCAAATAACGAAACAAAACAAAACACAACTATAACATAGAGCAATGCAATTTCCCTTTCTCAAACTTTTCTAACAGAGAGAAGCATGTTAATTCTTACTGAGGAAAACCAAGTAATTAATAAAAGGTATTTGGGTGTGCCAGAGCATAGGGATTAGGTGTGACTTTACAAATTATAAATTCCTGGGTAAACCAAGCACCTTTTTCCTTGGATACAAATTTCGATTTAAAAATTTTTTTCTTTTTTTTTTATACTTTTTCTTCCTCTGAACCTACGGACTATATTGAATTAAATTTTTTTTCAAATTATAGATTTCAAGAAGGGGAGTGATTTGGTCCTTTACAGATGGATGAATGAATTTCTGTATCCAAATGTTGCTTCAGTTAATTATTTCTAGTAATAATATGTTCATTGCAAAGTTTTGAATATCTACAAAGACTAGACTTTGAAAGCTTGTTTTATTTGACTTTGAAAGCCATTCTTTCTCTCATCCTCCCTTTCTCTCTCTCCTGCCCCCCAAAATCTACAACTTCAGTATTTGTGACAGAAATCTAATTGTAAGCATTTACAATTGCGATTGTAAATAATAGCATTACAGTCTTTTTTCACAACTTGGGGTCAACTCAGACTTTACTAGACTGAACGCTAATCTCAACAGTGCATTGAGTCTGCTCCCATGAGCCAATCTTCCACCCCTCTCTCCATCTTATTTATCTTGCCCTTGCCTTGTTTTGGCATTGGCACATCTTTGAGACTGAGACTCAAACCTCCTATACCTCCTACACCTACACTTCTATTAGTGTCTTTTGATGAGAACTGTATGAGAAAGTTCTGTTGTAAATAGTTCTACTTTATATCCATACATTTTCTTCCTCCTTGACAAATAAATTTGTCTTTCCTCTGTAAATATAATTTTATAACTAGTCTTCTCACCTTAGGAGTCCTCCTCAATCCTTTTTCAGAGAAAAGGGGTATGCCAGTTATCAGTTTCTTTATTTTCAGCTCCGCACCCACCCCTTTGTCCTATTTGTGATGCTGGTGCTGGACCCTGTGAACATTTCTCCTTTGCCAGTTGGGCATGATGTTAATCTTCACCCATAGAGGGCGCTAGAGGGCCAAGCAGGAGATGAAGACATCTTTTCCTGATCTTTTGTGCTTTGCTTCCTTTCAGCTCCTGTGGTACTCTTCTCCTGTACAGGACAACCAGTGGCACTTGCCCCAAAGATCTGAGTGGCATCCCAAGGCCAAGACAGTTTCCTGACAATTTCTGTGGCACCTCAGTAGGATGTCCATGATGTTTACCAGCAGCCCACTTATTTTAATCAGCTTGGGCTGCTGTAACAAAATAGTACAGCCATGCTGTGAGTTGGGGTTTCAACATATACATTTTGGCAAGATACAGTTCACTCCACAGCACTGCCACTTCCACAGCTGGCTTCCCAGGGGGTTCAATAACCTATCTCCTGCCCCCAAGCAGTTTCCCAAATTTGTCACAGGAACCCTAGCTGCATTCCCAGAGTTAAGTTACACCCTGGGTAGCTTCCTGCCAAGTTTCATTAATACCTCAATGGAGTTCTTATATGTCAGTTTTGGCTTGAAGGACCCAGTAAACTATTTGCCATCCAATGTCAGTCTTGTGAGGGGCCCAATCTCAAATTTATACCTTCTCATATTCTGTACTCTTAGAAGTTAATGCTGCTCTCAGTTAATAATTCTTTATATTAAAATTTCCCTTTTCAAATTACTGCCTGGTTTCTGTCTCCCAAAGGGACCCTGACTGATAAAACAGTTCTTCTCTATCTGGCTCTCTCTCCACTGCCACCACTTCCACAACTTTGATCTAGTTAAGCTCCAGAAACTCAGAAAACATTCATAAAAGGAGTCGCATTACATATTTAGACTTGAAAGAAGGCAATGAAAATAGAGTGGAAGAGAACTGCATTGGAGGTATTTTTTAGATGGAGTGGGTAGAAATTCATTAATGCCTGGATTTGTAGGTGTTGCTGAGAAATGAAAGGAAGATTCGGGTGGCAGTCGCTGAGGCAGGACTTCACAATTCAATTGTCTGTAGCCCCTGCCTCCAGAAACAGAGATCACTGAGGAATGAAGAACTGAGGGACAGAGAAGGTAACAGGAAATAATTCACAGGAGATGAGAAGCCTGGGCAAGGAAGGGACTGGAAATAGCAACAATGTAACCACAAAGGTCTGGAAAAAAGGAGGTCTAATTTGTGGAAGGGTTGATGCAGGTGTCTGCACTGTGACTACTAAGAATGTCTCCTCACATCCAAACACATAGGCCTACCTAGGCTCACCCTTCACGTGGGTGTGCATTGATTTCCCTTTTGTACCAAACAGGCAGTCAGCACCAAAAGAAGAACACAGTTTCAACAAATTCCATCTCTTAAGCATTTATTGGATGCCTATTATATGCCATATCTCAGCTTCTCTGGACATAGACCTCACTAACTTTGTATCCCTGCCCCGAGGGCCTCACAGCCAGGTCTCCTGAGAGCAGAGAGAAGAGGAAGCTCAGTATTTCTCAGGCAGGCCAGCAGGTCGGAAGTGATTGGGGTCTCTGCCACTCCTGCCCCATTTATTGGCAGCCTGATCGGCCAGTGAGTCCTCCGCACCATGGCCTGTGAGTCTCTGGATATTCTCTCTGGCATTGCTGTAGTCAAGGCAGGCAAGAAGGAGATTAATCATCAGGCCAGTGAGCAACAGCTCACCCTCCCATTCTCCCCGTTCCAAGGGAGGGCTCAGAGAGGAGCCCAGAAAGGCCAAGGAAGGAGGAGTGAAAACACTGACGCTGCCTGGGCACTGCCCCATTCAGCCAGGCTGGGCACCCCTAGGCTGGATGAACAGCACCCAGAGGGGGAGGGGGAGGAATCACTCACTCTTACCATCCACTCAGACCTCACACTGAGCACAGAGGCAGAGAGAGGGCAAGAAGAGGAGGGACCACAGCCTCTAACTTCTCTACAAGGAGCTCATCTCCCTCCTGACTGTCCAAGGCAGGCAAGCTCTGCTCACCCAGCCCTAACATCCCAGGAGCTCCAGTTACCTGATCACTTCTGCGGCCCAGGCACCCCCAGGTCCCCTTTTGGCAGCATCATAGTTCCCCCGAGCATGGAAGTATTTGTCTGAGCCGATGTAATTGGCTTCTCTCATGTCAGAGTAGGCTCTCCACATGTCCCGAGCCCCTGGAAAGGAAAGGAAAGGCAGAAGGGACATCAGGAGAACATAAAGACTCCAACACCACCTTATAGGGGAATGAAAGAAGGACAAATCTTCCACTGACTTCAAGCTTTCAGCCTGTGATCATAGCAGCCTTGGATACCATGGGTTGAGAAGCACATTCCTTTATCCTAGTTGGCTTTTCCAGGTCCCCTGGTGAAGAGCCACTGCTATAGAATGAAGCTGCCTATGATAAGATCCAGGAGTGTATATGAATGAGGTGGTGACATGGAATACTGATGCTGAGAAAGGTGGCAGACACAGAGTACTTCTGCCCTGACTACTAAAGTATATATTCTTGCAAATGGAATACATGTCATTGTGACCTGAGTTCCAGTGACTGTTAGGAGCATAAAAGTCCCTAAACACTTTCTCAGTAGGCTGTACTGATACTGTGGGTTGCTTGAGGAAGCAATAGAGCAGCGGCTCTCCGCCTTGGTTGCACTTTCTTTTTCTTTTTTATTTTTTTAGACGGAGTCTCACTCTGTCACCCAGGCTGGAGCACACTGGAGCAATCTAACTCACTACAACTTCCGCTTCCCGGGTTCAAGTGATTTTCCTGCTTCAGCCTCCTGAGTAGCTGGGATTACAGGTGCCTGCCACCACGCCTGGCTACATTTTCATATTTTTAGTAGACACACGGTTTCACCATGTTGGCCAGGCTGCTCCGGAACTCATGACCTCAAGTGATTCATCCACCTTGGTCTCCCCAAGTGCTGGAATTACAGGCGTGAGCCTTGGCTGCACTTTCTAATCACCCAGAGAGAAACTGAAAGTCCCAATGCCCAGGCCACACCCCAGGCCAGTTTCTGCAGACTCTGCTGGGGAGTTGAAGGCATGGGTATTTCAGGTGATGCCAAGGTGTGCCTGAGATTCATAACCATCAACCTCTAGGAGGTGGTCAGTGATGCGTCTACCTGGCAAGAGCTCTGACCTCAAGCACAGCTGGGCTCAAACCTCTGCCCTGCCACCTGCTGACTGGCAGTAAGTCCCTGGGCATTGGCCTCAGCTGCTCTAAGTCTCAGCTTTCTCACCTTCACAGAAGGGATGCCTGCCTCACAGAGTCATTCTGAAACTAAATGAGAAAATGCTGTGATCCTTGTGGGGGCTTGATGCACGTTAGTGCCCAGCTCTTGTCAAGAAGGCTGGAGAAGGAATGGAAATAGAACAAACCAGGAAGGGAGCCCCTGACAGAGCGAGGCTAAAGAGCCCTGTACATTATCCAACTAGGAAATCGAAGGAGGAAGGAGAAAGAAGACAGAAGAGTCAACAGCCTTAGTCATACTCCTATGCGATTTATGCTGAGGGACATTTTATACCAATTGCAGGCCTTATTTTGCATCTTCTACTCAAAACAAACAGCTCAGGTGCCCCTGGAAAGGATGATTGTTCTTTCTCTGAGTAACTGACAATAATCCTCGACTCTCTAATCTGTTTAGCAGCTCCCCAGGCATCCGGCACATCCTGCACATTGGGCAGCACAACCTAAGGCAGCGGCTCAAATCTTAAGGAAGCCCAAAAATACCCCGTGTGCGTTGTTACTGGATGCCCCCTCCCTTACGGCTCAGGAGATGTGTTTTTGATACACCTTGCAGCGGCTTCTGAAATGTGATCCATTCACTGAACACACCCTGAGAAGCTGCACTACGGGGAAAGGGGATATTCCCAGCAGCTCTCAAAGACTCGAGACAGGCAACCCAGAAAACCCTAGTTCCTGGCAGGCCTCAGCAACGCAGACACTAGCAACTCTGTGGTTCAAAAGCAGCCTTCCGAAAGCATCATTTTCCCCAGTTTATCAGGTCCAGGGCGATGTTTCTCTTCAGAAATCCTGCAAACCTTCTGAAGCCTTACCATCAAAAGCCTCGCCAAGGAACGAAAAGAAGCTTCGGCTGCTGACACCCAGGACCAAGGAGCAGAAAACCAGGCCCGTGAGAAGCTTCATGGTGCTGAAATGAAAGGAGAAGTCAGGCAGTCGCCCACAAGACTGGCACAGCTTCCCTTGGGACTTATATTCCGACGAGAGCCTGGTTATTTCCACTGGATCTTATTAGAGTCTCAGTGGCTCATCTAGGAAAACTTGCAGCAGGACCTCACTCAGAGCCAGAAGCCCTCGGTTCTGAACCCATCAGCCCTGAAGCCTGACTGCATAAGAGGATGCCAACGTGGCATTGATGGAGGAAGGCAGGAGTTACCACCAGACTGTCACTCCCTCAAGTAACTTATAATTCCCCACAACGCATTTACCGTGTGTTCCGTCTGCCCCGCACAGAACTCAACATGGGATAAACACAAAGCAGGATCATTATTTTTTATTCTTAAAGCCTTTAGCACCTGGTATTCCCAGGTGTTCTCCCATCCAAGTACTACCAGGCCCGACCCTGCTTACCTCTCTAGATCAGAGGAGATAAGACACCTTCAGAATGGTATGGCTGTATGCCCCAGGATAACTATTTTTTAAAGGACATGATAATCTTGTTGGGAAAGAGAAAACAGAGTAAGTTTAAAAAATCACTCCTTGGTGTGCTCCTCACCTGATCTGTGCTGTAGCTGAGCTGCGGGTCCCTGTCTGCCAGGGAGAGGTGGCTGCTATTTATAGTGAGCCTTGCTGGTCTCTTGGGAGGGAAGAAAAGCTGGATGTGGTCCCTGATGAAAGTCCCTGCAGGTCATTTCCCCTACAAAATGGTCTAAGACAAGTTCCTGGATGCCAGTGGTTTCTTCATCCCGGGTCATTTATCCCAGTTGTGTAACCTGTGGGAACAAGAGAGGTTTGCTGTGCCTTGGCAATGGACAGGGTGCTAGATCAGCTGTGCTCCTCAGCATTGGGGGAAGTGCAGCTGCAGAGATGCCAGTGGGAGCCCCGTGATGGCGGCACCTGGGCTGCTGGAAGGTGTGGAGTGAGGGCAGCTCTTCAGCCAGCTCCTGACTATACCGGTCATTTCCTCAGGATGGGCCCTGCTGGGCCACATGGCAGATGACCCTGACATGAAGTCCCTGTGAGTTCATGTCTAAAGCCTTTAAGCTTTAAAACGGACAGCCTACCCCTGCCACATCTCATGTGTGCCCTGGAAGGCTCCTTCCACCCCTCTGGATATCCTGATATCTCTCAGCACAGAAAATCTCTGCTCCGCTGGCTTAGCCAATTTGGAAATGCTTTTTCTAAGTTGGCTCCTGAGCCAAGGACAATGTAGAGAGGGGGACTTTCTGCTGCCCCAGCCTAGTCCTGGAGCCCCACCTTGGGAGAATGAGAGTGTGGTGCGTTAAATAGACAGCCCAGCTGGTGACGTGCCCAGCATCCAGGCAGGGAAGGGTGGGAGAGCTCTTGGTCTGCTGTATTATCACGGAGGGGTGCAGGGGGCATGCAGACCACTCTCTCATGAGAACATCAACAGGGTCAGATTAGCTCTGCAGAGGCTTATGGAGGAGCATGGTGGCCAGAGATGGGTCAGTACCAGAGCCCAGGGGGGCTGAGGCCAGGACATGCAGAGAGGCTGGTGGACATAGCAGCAACTCTGGTTTCTTCTTCTCCGGTCCATGTTCATACCCTGAGGGCTAGGCATTTGTAATAACAAACAAACAAGCAATTTAGAAATGGGCCAGGCATGGTGGCATGTGCCTATAGTCCCAGCTACTTGGGAGGCCAAGGCAGGAGGCCTGCTTGAACCCAGAAATTTGAGGCCAGCCTGGACAACACAGCAGGATTATCTTAAAAAAATTTTTTTAATCTCTGAGAAATGGGTAGGGCCAGGAAGTAAAGGATGGCCAAATACTCCATAAGCAGCAAATGCGTGGCTCCAATGTGAACAATGATATTATAGACTCTGTTCTGAGACCTATGCATTGACACCTCCACCTCCCCCACTACATCTTGCCACCTTAAAACCACTGAGAGTGGTACCTGCTGGAATGGGTCCACACACACAGTCACACATATTTTAGGCAGGGTAGTTGACATCCCCAGGGAAAAAGAGCTCACAGAGAGAGGCTGAATGTTTCCAACTGGGTAGCAGTAATAGTACATCATGCTGTACATGGTACAGCACAGATCAGGTGAAAATAGTAGTACATCGTGATTAACCAGGGCTTATTCCAGGGAGTCAAGAAGAGTTTCATATCAGAAAAATCTATCTTTGTAATTCACTGTACCAGTAATCAAAGAAAAGGATTGTACATTTATTTTACTAGATGCAGAAAATGAATTTCATAATTGTCAACATCTACTGATGATAAGGAAAATGTATAACAAAATAAAGAGACCATTTCTGACTTGAGAAAGGATAAATACCAATATGTTATAGCAACAGTTCTCAAACTGTTTTCCAGGGAACCCTAAGAATCCCTCCTTAGGGAGGCTTTGATATCAAAATTATTTTTAGAATAGTGCTAACACACTATTTTCATGTTTCAGTCTCATTTTCTCATGAGTACACACAATATGACAAGTTAGTTGATATGAGTGTGGATTTCCACATGGTAACTGACTTTTCAGAAGCTACCACTTGTTGAGTTTGGTATAATATAGAATAGCTACAATTATCTAAAAATACCATTAAAATACACTCCCCCATTTCAACTATATATCTGTGTGAGGCTGAATTTTCTTCATATACTCCAACCTAAATAACATATTAAAACAGGTTGGATGATGAATCAGATAGGAAAATCCAGCTATGAAAAAAAAATCAGACATGAAAAATTTTCAAAAGGGTAAAACCATAGTACTCTTCTTACTTTTTTTCTTTTGGAAGATGGTTATTTTTCATAAAAATATATTATTTATGTTAACATATAGAAGATTGATAATTTTTTGAAGAATTGATAAATGTTTAAATTTTTTCTTTCTATTATGGTAAATACTGATGAATAGAGTCCCCATAAATAAAAGTTCTTTGGGGTCTTCAATAATTTTTAATAGTGTAATGGGATCCTGAGACCAAAAGGTTTGAGAATCATTGCTCTACAGCAAACATTATGTGTAATTAAGACACTTCAGGTGCATTCTCAAGAAGACCAATAAAGAGGCCACAATGGCAGGCGTGGTGGCTCACACTTGTAATCCAAGAACTTAGAGAGGACGAGGCAGGTGGATCACTGGAGGTCAGGAATTCTCAACCAGCCTGGCCAACATGGTGAAACCCTGTCTCTACTAAAAGTACAAAAATTAGTCGGGTGTAGTGGCAGGTACCTGTAATCCCAAGTACTTGGGGGGTTGAGGCAGGAGAATCACTTGAACCCGGGAGGTGGAGGCTGCAGTGAGCCGAGATCGTGCCACTGCACTCCAGCCTGGGCAACGGAGTGAGACTTCATCATGGAAAAAAAAACAAAGAGGCCAGGATATCTGGTTGTTACTGCTACTGTTTCACATATCCCTGAAGGACCTGCCCAGTGCTAAAGAAACACAAGGAAGGTAAGAGGTGAAAGAGAAGAAATGAAACTATCATTGTTTGAAGATGACACCATCTTTTACATAGAAAACCTGTTAGAATCAAATGGCAAGCTATTAGAACTACTAAGAATTCAGTGAGGCTGCTGTATTCATGGCAAAATTTTAAAAATTGATAGCATTTCTCTGCAACATTCCTTAATAGTTATAAAATACAGCACAAAGTAGTACCAAAAACATTAACTATCTAGGAAATAACCTCTTACAGAGAAAATTTAGTCTGTTAAAGGATAAAAAGTGGCAATGTACGTCATGTCCACAGAGATTATATTTTAGCTTAGCAAAGATACCAATTCTCCCAAATTTATTTATAAATTAAATGCAATGTGAATCAAAATTTCCCACTGGAATTTTTATCAGGAAGGCAACAAATTCTTTCTTTCTTTCTTTCTTTCCTTTCTTTCTTTCCTTTCTTTCTTTCTTTCCTTTCTTTCTTTCTTTCTTTCTTTCTTTTCTTTCTTTCTTTCTCTTTCTTTCTTTCTTTCTTTCTCTCTCTCTCTCTCCCTCTCTCTCTCTCTCTTTCTCTCTCTCTCTCTCTCTCTCCCTCTCTCTCTCTCTCTCTCTTTCTCTCTCTCTCTTTCTTTCTTTCTTTCTTTCTTTTTAAGACAAAGTCTGGCTCTGTCACCCAGGCTGCAGTGCAGTAATACAATCTCAGCTCACTGAAACCTCAACCTCTCCGGCTCAGGTGAACCTCCCACCTCAGCCCCCCAAGTAGCTGGGACTACAGGTGCACACCACTGGGCCTAGATCACTTTTTGTATTTATTGTAAATAAACACAAAAAATAAATATTTTGCTCAGGTTGGTCTGGAACTCCTGGGCTCAAGCAATCCGCCTGCCTTGGCCTCCCAAAGTGCTAGAATTACAGGTGTGAGCCACCACACCCAGCCAATAAATTAATTCTTTATGATGAATAAGTTATCTATGAAAAGTTAAGTCAGCTGGGTGCGGTGGCTCACGCCTGTAATCCCAGCACTTTGCGGGGCTGAAGCAGGTGGATCACCGGAGGTTGGGAGTTCAAGACCAGCCGGACCAACATAGAGAAAACCCGTCTCTACTAAAAATGCAAAATTAGCTGGGCGTGGTGGCACATGCCTGTAATCCCAGTTACTTAGGAGGCTGAGGCAGGAGAATTGCTTGAACCCGGGCGGTGGAGGTTGCGGTGAGCCAAGATTGCACCATTGCACTCCAGCCTGGGCCACAAGAGCGAAACTCCATCTCAAAAAAAAAAAGAGAAGTTAAGTCAATGAAAAGTTAAGTCAATTAAAAAAGTAAGAGCTGTAGTGTTTAGATATACACACACACACATATATATATATATCTTTATATATATATATATATCTTTTCCTTTTTTTGAGACCGAGTCTGTTTTTGTTGCCCAGGCTGGAATGCAGTGGCGCGATCTCTGCTTACTGCAACCTCTGCCTCCCAGGTTCAAGCGATTCTCGTGCCTCAGCCTCCCGAGTAGCTGGGATTACAGGTGCCTGCCACCATGCCCGGCTAATTTTTGCATTTTTAGTAGAGACGGGGTTTCACCATGTTAGCCAGGCTGGTCTCAAACTCCTGACCTCAGGTGATCCACCGGCCTCAGCCTCCCAAAGTGCTGGGATTACAGGTGTGAGCCACCGCGCCCAGCCATATATTTTGCTTTTCATCTGCAGCTCCTGGATCCTAACTCCTTGTTATATTGTTGGGCACTTTAGGCCTCAGTAAACAGAATCTCTGTCTATGACCTTCTCCTGTCCTTCTTCCACCTGCCCAAAGCAGGACTCTAATTTGATTGTGGGTCAAAAGACTCTCATTCCAGAAAGGGCCTTGCCTCATACCCTAGAGGAAGGAATGCTGCACAGAAACGCCAAGTCTGAACAGACAAGCCTTGCTGGGTTTATACCATATGCTTTTTGTCCAATCACATTTCTTCATGGTTGCCAATCATGCCTATGTAATGAAGCCTCCATAAGAACCCAAAAGGACAGGGTTCAGAGAGTTTCCACATAGCTGAACACTATCTGGAGAGTGAACACTTCCTAGAGAGTGGCACACCCAGAGAGATCATGAAAGCTCCACGCCCCTTTCCCCTTACCTCGCCCTCCACATCTCTTCATCTGTATCTTTCATAATATCCTTTATAATAAACCAGCAAATGTGTTTCCCTGAGTTATGTGAGTCACTCTAGCAAATTAATCGAACCCAAAGAGGGGGTCATGGGAACCCCAACTTGAAGCCAGTCAATCAGAAGTTCCAGAGGCCCAGACTTGCAACTGGGGAGAAAGAGGGGGAGGTCTTGGGGACTGAGCCCCCAACCTGTGGGATCTGACACTGTCTCCAGGTAGGTAGTGTTGGAACTGCATTGGAGGACACTCCTGGTGTCTGCTGCTTGGTGTGTGGGGGGAAAAACCCCACACCTTTGGTTACGGAGGTCTTCTGTGTTGATGATCATTGCTGTTTGAGGGCAGAGGGAATACACGGTTTGAGAGAGTTTTTCCCTGACATGAGCGAACAGGGGACATGTACTGGTCTCTGAGATGTGGGATCATGGGATCTGCCACAAGTGGGGAGACCACTGTGACCCCTGCCGCAGTCTTTGGGGCAGAGGGTGTCTCGGGGGCAGAAGAAGCGAGAGTTGTTTGCAGTAGCAGTTATGTCCAAAGTGGGCGCCAGGAAAGTAGGGCTGCCCAGCTTTGAAGAGCCTCCTTACTCCCGGCCTGAATGAAACCATTTCCTATAAAGCGCTAAGCATAAAGTTTGCCAATGGTGATCCACGGAGAAGTGAGTGTACCCCACCCCGCCATCCCACAGGGAATGTCGGAGTGATGTTGATCTGCACCTAGGGAAGGAATGGTTCATGAGATGTGGTGGAGATGCTGAGGGCCCGTGGACATCAGATCCTACCCTACCTGTGCCAGGACAAGCCATGCACATGTGCTTCAGACCACCAGGCGACAGGAGTGTTGCATGAGGTGTGAAGCAGGCACCTGGGAAAGAGGAGTGTGAACAGCAGATGGGACACACTGGGGGCAGTCATAGGAATGAAATGTCCCAGGATGGATGCAGGCAGGTTATGGAGGACTTAGTGAGGACTGCTCTCCTGGTGGGAATTGTGGAGTGGGAGACTGGATGGAGACTGGAGGTGTTTTAAGTAGGGAAGCCAACTTGCAAGGGTGACCAGGGAAACTATGTCGGCCAAGGGTGAGACATGCACTGGCAAGACTCTCAGACAGCCTGGCTTATCTAAGCAGAATGCTTGAGCCATGCCAACGGTGCCTCGCAAGTTGTATTAATCATGTCCTTTCATTTTGTGTTTTTGGTGCTTGGCATCTGGGCCCTTGCTGACCCTAAGGGACCATTTCTCTCAGAGCTAGTCAAGTCCTAGACACAGTAAATGACTCTCCTGGGAGCATGCCTTCCATGTGCAGACCAACCAGTCAAGAGTCCACACTCCCACCCACCTCCTTTATCGAGCTCTCACATCCTGGGGCACCATCCACCTTCCCTAATCACTCAAGGACCACGTCCCAAACAACTAGGGACAGCCTCCATGCCCCTGCACCCATTGAAATTATTCATGCTAGCCAATCCTAAACCTGTGTATGCTGCCACACCATTCCTTCCTGCAGAAACACAGTAAGGACTCTTCCTACACCTCCCCTACTTCCTCTGCTCCCTGACTTACCCACTTACTTCCTGGTGCAGTCCCCTGTGGCATAGTTCACTCTCTTCTTTTGGGAACTGTGAGGCTATCTTCTCAATGGCAGTCATCTCCTGAGCTGTTGGCCTTGCCATACCTAACTAACAATAAAATCTATATTCTAAGGTAAAAACAAAACAGATAGGGTCTCACTCTGTTGCCCAGGCTGGAGTACAGTGGTGTGATCATGACTCACTGCAGCCTCAAACTCCTGGGCTCAAGCAGTTCTCTCATCTCAACCTCCCGAGTAGCTGGGACTACAGGCACACACCACCATGCCTGGCTAGTTTTCTTATTTTTTTTGTAGATACAGGGTCTTGTTATGTTGCCAAGGCTGGTCTTGAACTCCTGGGCTCAAGTGATCCTCCTGCCTTGGCCTCCCAAAGTGCTGCAATTACAGGCATGAGCCACCATGCCCAGATCAGAAATCTTACTAAAAATATTTCAAGGAGAAGAGAAAGCCAAAAATGTTGAATATATATATATGTGTGTGTGTGTGTGTATATATGTATATATGTGTATATATGTGTGTGTATATATATGTATATGTGTATATATATATGTATATATATATGTATATTGGGGCAGGTGTGGTGGCTGATGCCTGTGGTCCTAACTACTTGAGAGTCTGAGGTGGGAGGATTGCTTGAGCCTGGGAGATCGAGGCTGCTGTGAGCTGAGACTACACCACTGCACTCCAGCTTGGGTGACAGAGTGAGACCCTGTCTCCAAAAAAACAAAAAGAAAAAGAAAAAAAGATGGAAAAAGACATGAAAAAACAACAACAGAAATACCCACACATCATCAATGGGAGGGAAGCATCTTGAGGCAGCAAAGCGGGAGTGCTAGTAGAGAGGCAGATAGGGCGTTGGACCTGAGGCATTAAGGAAAGTCAGGATTTGGAGCTTACAAGTCTCTCATTGGAGATGGGATGGGGTTGGAATGAATGTCTGAGCAAACACAAAGCATTTCCTTCCCTAATGACTCCCCACCAGTCTAAAGAATCCCACATTAGGTCAAGCACGGTGGCTCACGCCTATAATCCCAGCACTTTGGGAGGCCAAGGCGGGTGGATCACGAGGTCAGGAGATCGAGACCATCTTGGCTAACATGGTGAAACCCCGTCTCTACTAAAAATACAAAAAAATTAGCCGGGCGTCATGGTGGGCGCCTGTAGTCCCAGCTACTCGGGATGCTGAGGCAGGAGAATGGTGTGAACCCGGGAGGCGGAACTTGCAGTGAGCCTAGATCGCGCCACTGCACTCCAGCCTGGGGGACAAAACGAGACTCTGTCTCAAAAAAAAAAAAAAATTCCCACATTAGAGTTGGGGAAATGGGCAGTCCTGGTGGAAGTTAGGGAACAGATCTGGGACACGTTATAGCCAGCTGGACTACAGGAGTCCATAAGCTCAATTCTTCCTTGACTCTGAAACCTTTCACTGGTCCTAATGCCTAGTAATTCCAGGCCTTTCCCAGTTGTGCCAGGCTTGGAGGTGAACACATCTATGTGCCAAGAAGGAAAGGTATGCCAAGCAGGGGCTTATGTCATCCTTATCCTCAGTCTGTCTATAAGTGGTATATACCCCTGTTCCCCTTGCAAGATCTGCTGGGCTTAGGTCTCCTGGCTGTGAGTTCCCCATACCTGGGCATAAATGTAGTGAGCCTGAGCTCCCAAATAAGGTTGGGGGCTCCAGAGAGGTGGAGAGCCCTGTGTCTGGGAAGTGTGCCCACCCAGCAGGTCTGACCAGGAAGATACACTGCTGGGGTTATGGAAAAAGACTATGTGTCCAGGTCTCTTGATTCTCCATCTAGGCAGAGAATCATCTTTAATTAATGGGAAATTGGAAGGCAAATTACTTGGACCTGAAATTACTTTTTGTTTATTGAACCACTGTGTTGTAAATCACATCTCTCTGAAGGCAAGAGAAACCAGGGAGTTACAAAATGTTTAGGAGAACTAAACAGGACTCCCTGTTTTGCTAACTAATCCGATTGAGACAGGCTCTCTGGTAAATCTACAAATTTGATGTTGTTCAACCATAAGCAGTAAATTTCCTATGCTGGATTTTCCTGACAATGAATGTAAAAGGAAAAGGAGTCTTTTTGACAAAATATTTTATTGTTCATCTAAACTGAAAAACTTCTCTATTTTTCAAAATTGCTATACATGTTTAAAGATGAAGATATTTGAATAGCCTAATTGGTACAGAAGGTTTAATGATGATTCCTAAGACATACCTATAAATTACTTGAAATTGAAACGAAATTTAAGAAGAATTATTGGAATTTTCCCCTTCTCAAATGAGTTCTTAGTTTCATAAATACTATACAAGTCCATAAGAGATTTGGGGTTTTGAGATGTCTTTTTTTTTTTTTTTTTCAGACGGAGTTTCACTGTTGTTGCCTAGGCTGGAGTGCAATGGCGTGACCTCAGCTCACTGCAACCTCCACCTCCCAGGTTCAAGCGATTTTCCTGCCTCAGCCTCCCAAGTAGCTGGGATTACAGGGACCTGCCACAACGCCAAGCTAATGTTTTGTATTTTTAGTAGAGATGGGGTTCACCATGTTGGCCAGGCTTGTCTGGAACTCCTGACCTCAGGTGATCCACCCGCCTATAATTTATTACTCCCTTTTGCAAATGTTTGAAAAGGAATAAAGTGCAATATTTTTAAACAGAATGCAGAGTTCTGTTGTCCTTTGGCAATACCAGTTTCAGACTCTGAGAGTGGCTCTTGCTGTTGCCGACAGTGGGCTGATGACCAAATCCCAACACGCCCCCGCTGCGAGTCCTTCATAACCTGATTCAGTCATCACTTAGAGGCCAGCAGGCTTCAGAGAGGCGTGAGCCTCAGCCAACAACCTATAGGGGAAGAGACGCAGAACTCAATGCAGACAGGTTTGGATTCTGGTGCCTAGAGAATGCAACTTGGAAACTCTGAGCCAGGAGAAAAGTGTTCTCTCTCCATGAGAGGGTGTGGGCTTTGTGAGAAGCGACACACAGCAAACACAATTAAGAGTCCACCCCTCAGCCGGGCGCAGGGGCTCACGCCTGTAATCCCAGCACTTTGGGAGGCCGAGGCGGGTGGATCACGAGGTCAGGAGATCAAGACCATCCTGGCTAACACAGTGAAACCCCGTCTCTACTAAAAATACAAAAAAATTAGCCGGGCGTGGTGGCGGGCGCCTGTAGTCCCAGCTACTCGGGAGGCTGAGGCAGGAGAATGGTGTGAACCCGGGAGGTGGAGCTTGCAGTGAGCCGAGATCGCGCCACTGTACTCCAGCCTGGGCAACAGAGCAAGACTCCATCTCAAAAAAAAAAAGAAAAGGAAAAAGAAAAAGAGTCCACCCCTGAATTAAATAGTTGGTCCTTTTGTGTTCCTGGTGATTCACTTGCTAAGTGGAAGAAACAGGAGGGAATCTTTTCTCCTGCCCTCCTGGTAATCGATAGCCCATGGCCTGGCTTTACTTCTGTAAAGTGGCAGGAGACCTTTTGACAGCTGAGCCATTTCTTATTTTATTTATTTTAATAAGAGATGGTAGGAATGAGCAATGATATTAGTACCTGGGGACTGTTGTTCTTAAGGAGAAACAATCTTAGAATGATTAGTGATACCCCTTGCTTTCTCTTTTCTTTCATTATACTTTTTGTACACATATTTTTCCCATTTATTTATTGGAATCTTACTGATTTATTATAAGTATAAGCTTTATGTCTACACATGTATAATCATTTTTCCCCAATTATAAGTCTCTTTTTCATGGAGTCACAGCCTAGACCTGGTTAGCCGCCATCTCCCCTCATTGTATGCCCAATATCTATTGTAGTATCTGCTGCATAGAAGGCACTCGATGCGTGAATGGATAATGACTGATGATGAATCAATAAATGAATGGACATGTCATTGTAAAAAATTCTAAAAATCTAGAATAACACAAGCTGTTGGCACTACCTAGAAACACAGATGTAAAACTTCCTAGGTTGTGTTTCACCATGGGAACATGTCTTTGAACAAAAATGGGATCATATTCTATTGCACTCTTTCCCTTAAGAGATTGTCTATACTTCTCCAGGTCATTAAGTGCTCTTCCACAATATCAGTATATGGCAGAGGCAAGGTCATACCAGGTCTGTCTGAAACCAGGGCTTGGCTCTTAACTTCCAGCCATACTGCCTCCAAGTCTAGGTGGCTGGGTTTTAGGATCTGTAATGGGAACTCAGTGTCACAACCTCTACTGGGAAGGTATTCTGGTGTTGCATAACAGGACTTCCTGTTAGAGATAACCATGGCAAAATGGAATGGAGACAAAGTTCAGGTTTCTGCTGCCAGGAGCTGAGATTGCTGTGACCAATGGCATTCTCCCAAACCAAATAATCCAACCTGGAATTACCATAAACCACTCCTCATCTTTTCAAGGGGTGTCCAAGTTCCCAGAAAAGAACATTTGTTAAGGGATGGAGGCAAGGAGGTGGAGAAGAAAGAACACTGGCCAAGGTATCATGAGTGTCCTGGGTTCTGGTCCTTGAATAAGCCATTTATCTTCTCTGCAGCTTCTCCATCTGATAGGAGTTTGGAGGCAGAGTTTTTTCTTAATGAGCAAAAGACAGTCGTGCCTAGGAGATGTGGTGTACATGTTAGAAAGAAGGGACTGGCTGTGACTCTATAAAAGATGAATTCATACAAAAACAAATTACCATTTCCCAGGGAGAAAGTTTGGATCCAGTAATTAGAGATCTCAAAAAGCAGAAGACCTGCCCTGTGAGGCCTGTGGCCTCCAAGTTTGAATGCTGTGTGTCAGCTTTAAAAACTAGTTTCTTGCTGATAAATGTTTCATATTAAGCATGTGTTGAGAGTACTCCTTGCCTACCTTCACTAGCCACTGTTTCCTTCCCCTCCTCCCTTGTCCCTTCATTCTCTCCAGAACTTTCTGCTAACTTCCATTCTCTTCAGGACTTCAGCATGGTTGGGAGAAGATCAGAAAGGCATCCTCACTGTTTTTATTTTAGTCCACTTGACCTTTGGGGAGTAGTTCCACTGGCTCATAAGTATCAGCCCCCCATAGCACAGCACCCCACACTGAGCCCGGAAGCAATAAAGAATCCCAATCTGCTGTCACTAACCAGCACGCTCAACCGCCATGTCCTTTACTCTTCTCATCTCCCTGCTTTCACGTCACATCAACTAATTTCTCTATGAGTCAGCCTCAACTCTCCCAACACTCTGCCCACTCTTCTTCTACTACCTTCCAGTGAGCTCCTTGAAAGAAGGGTCTGCGGTGAGGATGCCCCTTTATCTCTGCCTATTTCCTTCCCATTACAAAAACTTGAAACCTGCCTTTCCCATGTTGATTTCACTTTATTCTCATCTTTACCCATGGGGTATGCCTCCTGCAATTCCTCCTAGACAATAGAATGAGAAAGAGGGGTCCTCGTCCTCTTTGCTTTCCATGACCATTTCTCCATTCTTCACCTCTCTGATGTGTCCTCTTTGAAGTCCCTGATAAATTCATTACCACCTTCTCTCCAGTCTTACTAATGTTATCTGCACAAGTGATTTCCAAACAGGAAGATTTTCAAACACTGATTCCTGAAGATCACCCCCAACTCGCTGAACTGAGACCAAGACCTCCAAGATTATGGCTTAGGAATCTGCATTTTTTTTTTTTTTTTTGAGACAAGAGTCTCGCTCTGTTGCCAGGCTAGAGTGCAATGGTGGAATCATAGCTCATTGTAACCTCAAACTCCTGGGCTCAAGTGATCTTCCCGCCTCAGCCTCCCAAGTAGTGAGGACAACAGGAGTGTGCCACCATGCCCAGCTAATTGTTAATTTTTTGTAGAAATGGAGTCTCACTATGTTGCTCGGGCTGGTCTCAAACTCCTGACCTTAACCCATTCTCCGCCTCTGCCCCCAAAAGTGTTGGGATTACAGGTGTGAGCCACCGTGCCCAGCCTAGAAATACCCACTAGAAGCTTCTGTGTAGACAATCTGCTTAGTGATGTTTGGAGACAAAGTACCTCTTTATTGTATTCGTTGACAAAACTCTCCAGTCCTCTCCCATCTCCATGGAAAATTTTCACAGTTCATTTACAGCCCTCTTTCCAACACATTCACTGCCAATACTGTTATTGACAATAACTGTATTGTTGAACCTTCCAGTATCCTGCATTCCCGGATCAAGGCCCCCTCAAAGCCCTGATATGCAAATATCTGGGAAAAGAATGTTCCAGAGGAAAGGAACAGCTAATCTAAGGCCCCCAGGGTAAGATGTGCCTGGGGGTTTGGAGACCAGTGTGACCAGAGCAAAATGAGCAAGAGGGGAGAATTGGATGATGAGGTATGAGAGGAAGGAGCTAGGACAGTTTGAGTAAAGTTTGAAAACCATTATAAGGGCTTTGACTTCAACTATGAGTGGAAGTGGAATCCTCCGGAGAGTTTTGAATGGAGAGTGATAGAATTTGTCTTGTGTTGTAACAGCCTGGCTGCTATACTGAAAAGAGACTAGTTGGCAGCAAAGGGGGAAATGTGGAAGCCAGTTAAGAAGCCATCATAACCCAGAAGGTGATGCCTAATAACATCTCTCTGGGAGCAGCGGAGAGATGATAAGGGTTTGCCTTCTGAATATGTTTTTTGACAATTAATGTAAACATTTCAAGTAGGCTGAGATTTTATTGCATATTAACAATATCCATGTTCACTCCCGGCAGCCGCCCCCTTCTGCGCGGTCATGCCGAGCCAGCGCCTGGGCCTGGAACTGGGCCGCAGCCCCCCAGCTTCACCCACCACCTCCCTACCATGGACCCCCGCAAAGTAAACGAGCTTCGGGCCTTTGTGAAAATATGTAAGCAGGATCCGAGTGTTCTGCACACCGAGGAAATGCACTTCCTGAGAGAGTGGGTGGAGAGCATGGGAGGTAAAGTACCACCTGCTACTCAGAAGGCTAAATCAGAAGAAAATACCAAGGAAGAAAAACCTGATAGTAAGAAGGTGGAGGAAGACTTAAAGGCAGACGAACCATCAAGTGAGGAAAGTGATCTAGAAATTGATAAAGAAGGTGTGATTGCACCAGACACTGATGCTCCTCAAGAAATGGGAGATGAAAATGTGGAGATAACGGAGGAGATGATGGATCAGGCAAATGATAAAAAAGCGGCTGCTATTGAAGCCCTAAATGATGGTGAACTCCAGAAAGCCATTGACTTATTCACAGACGCCATCAAGCTGAATCCTCGCTTGGCCATTTTGTATGCAAAGAGGGCCAGTGTCTTTGTCAAATTACAGAAGCCAAATGCTGCCATCCGAGACTGTGACAGAGCCATTGAAATAAATCCTGATTCAGCTCAGCCTTACAAGTGGCGGGGGAAAGCACACAGACTTCTAGGCCACTGGGAAGAAGCAGCCCATGATCTTGCCTTTGCCTGTAAATTGGATTATGATGAAGATGCTAGTGCAATGCTGAAAGAAGTTCAACCTAGGGCACAGAAAATTGCAGAACATCGGAGAAAGTATGAGCGAAAACATGAAGAGCGAGAGATCAAAGAAAGAGTAGAACGAGTTAAGAAGGCTCGAGAAGAGCAGGAGAGAGCCCAGAGGGAGGAAGAAGCCAGACGACAGTCAGGAGCTCAGTATGGCCCTTTTCCAGGTGGCTTTCCTGGGGGAATGCCTGGTAGTTTTCCCGGAGGAATGCCTGGAATGGGAGGGGACATGCCTGGAATGGCCGGAATGCCTGGACTCAATGAAATTCTTAGTGATCCAGAGGCTCTTGCAGCCATGCAGGATCCAGAAGTTATGGTGGCCTTCCAGGATGTGGCTCAGAACCCAGCAAATATGTCAAAATACCAGAGCAACCCAAAGGTTATGAATCTCATCAGTAAATTGTCAGCCAAATTTGGAGGTCAAGCGTAATGCCCTTCTGATAAATAAAGCCCTGCTGAAGGAAAAGCAACCTAGATCACCTTATGGATGTCGCAATAATAAAAACCAATGTACCTCTGACCTTCTCATCAAGAGAGCTGGGGTGCTTTGAAGATAATCCCTACCCCTCTCCCCCAAATGCAGCTGAAGCATTTTACAGTGGTTTGCCATTAGGGTATTCATTCAGATAATGTTTTCCTACTAGGAATTACAAACTTTAAACACTTTTTAAATCTTCAAATATTTAAAACAAATTTAAAGGGTCTGTTAATTCTTATATTTTTCTTTACTAATCATTGTGGATTTTTCTTTGAATTATTGGGCAGGGAATATACTTATTTATGGAAGATTACTGCTCTAATTTGAGTGAAATAAAAGTTATTAGTGCGAGGCAAACATTAAAAAAAAAAGTCCATGTTCATCTCTAAATGACATCATTGTTCCAAAGCTTTTCCATTCTTCTTAACCTTCCACCTGTCAATCTATCGCAGATGACTTCTCCTACTTCACTCATGCATTGACTCCTTCAATCAATAAAAGTGACTAAGAACCTGCTACAGGTGAGGTGCTGTGTTTGGT